>NC_092151.1:39291416-39891416 GCF_045791955.1 Oncorhynchus clarkii lewisi
TAAATGACAAGAGCAGTCTGTTAGAAGCCTGATGAACCCCACTGCCATTATACAAGAATGTATTTATATTGTTGTTAACTTGCCTTATTGGAGCCAACCAACCTGGATGTCTGGATGCGAACTTCTGCTTACTGAATAAATAATGCAAATGTAGACCCCAGTTTCATTGCCTGTGCTGCCAAAGTTGTCGAATCACTCACAATTTGTTTTTCTTGTTTGTTCACCAGAGGGACTTTGGTGTTGACTGTCGGTTGACCGAACGGATTGAGGAGAACAGGTACAACACCTATGCCTCAGCAGAGTGGCGAAACAAGAAGAAGCCCATGTTCGTGGGGCTGAGCGCCAACGGCAAGCCTATGAGGGGCAAGAAAACACGAAGGAAAAACACTGCCACCCACTTCCTGCCCATAGTGGTGTAGCCACCGCATTGGACAGTTCCTTCCCCTGGGAATGTTTCACTGCACTGAGGAAAGACTGGGAACCATTAAAGACATAATGGAGTCAGATGCAGTCAAAGTTTTTGATTTGCAAAGACTATACGTATTTTCTGAAAGGAAGGCACTATGTAAAGGAACTGTTTGAACTCATTGTCGCGGAGTCTGACTGATGATGGTACAGATTTGTTTTTAAGTTATGATTCGGCACAGGAGAAAATATGAAACATTTTTCTGTGCCAAATCATTTTCAATGGGCGAACTGTTGGAGACAAAACTGAATACTGAATAAGAGGACAAAAAAAGGACACTGATTCAGCGTCACTGAAGACAGGGTCAAAGGGCAGAGTGTACCATGTGTATTTGTCTGTGTAATGATCTGTGGATGCAGTTACATGTATTTATGCTGTACTAACTCATACGAGGAACTGAAATTGACACTCATGCTTTGTGACAGACACGTACAGTACTGGAAGCACTTGGGTGACTTAGGTGTGATGGAAGAGAAGCTGGGCCATGGAGTGAGTCATATGCAGAGAATTTAGTCAAGATAGCACCATAGCATAAACCTTATTAACATGCAAGTTCACTGTATTGGGTATTTCCATTCCTTTACCTGACTGCTTTAAAATAAATTATTTATTTTATGTAATATTTAAAGAAACCAAAAAGACCAAAAATATGGAATGGACAAATTCATTATTTTTATCATTTATGCTCTTCTTTTTAAATACTAATCTATCGTTTAAACATGAATAAAATAAATATATTTCTCTTTACTATGTATAATTGTCTATTTGTAGATTTACACCTATTTATTTCACAATACCACAGCACTACACAGCACAGAATATGAATTGTAGGTCTAAACTCAGCTTTTGTTGTTCATTTAATATATAGCTACAAAAGCAGTTGCAAATCCCATGCCTGTATCAACAGCAGTATTACGTGGTCAGAGTAACAAATGAATGGAGACTGTGGTATGCTTTTTGACATATCAACTAACAACTACCAACCCTTTCATGAATTACTTGGGTACTGTAGGTAGGCTACAGGTATGAAAAAAGTCTGATTTCCTTGCAGTTGGAGCAGAAGGAAGGTGCTGTTTAGAAGCTCGTCAAGACGCCAGAAAATCCAATGAGTCAATTTGACAGCTTGTTCCTAAATTCATTCATAACTCAGGGATTGACTTTGTGGTTTCACAGTGGAAAATGTAGACAAACAAACAAACCTCAAACTGGGGTACATTCTGTGCAAGATTCATATGCCAGCCAGTGTTTTTAGAGAAAACAAGGAGCGGACCCTTAGGAGTTCGCAAATTCTTAAATCCTTAATAACGGAAATACAGATAAGGTAAGGCTAAGGACATTGGACATCTACAGCCCACAAAAATACACAAATCGATAACCAGCCAAAGAAGACAACATACAGGAAATACAATGTGACAGTTTCAGTCTGCTTTACAGATCTTGCAGTTGACAAAATTGCAGAGATTTTACCAAAAACAACTGTAACATTTCAAAACAGAAGAGGATTACTGCAACCTAAAAACATTCTAGAAGCACTTTTTTTTCACATTTAAAGTATCAGATATCTCATTGACATCCGGAAAAATATTGTTTTTTGAGCTAAATTGTGAGTAGTTCAGTTGTCTTCACAGATTTCAGCACTGTTAAGCAGACCGCATAAAGTGGAGATTTGGAGTTCTTCACTGAGTCGTAAAGGATACATCTGTTATTTTATCTCTTCCCAACAAAGGGTACATTTAATTTGGAGCTACGACCATGAACATGGCCTCTCTCTACGTAGGGCAAACAATTTCGTCTTTAGGGTTAAAAGCTTTCTCGAGGTGGCATAGCAGCAGAGCACGTTTCACCTTGACCTGTGATGTACAAATCATGTTCTTCCCCCTCTGCCTTCCTAGGGAGGAGAGGGCATATGGTATAACATAAATATTAGAACGTTGTTTGTGAGCTGATTCTAATTAAGCATGACGTGACGTTTCATTTCTTCTCCCCGTAACCTCCAGATCAGTTCCAGCAAATAGCAGGATCAGACAGGCGTCAGGACACACGAGCACAAAACACACACATACAGTACACGCACCACCACCACCATCCCCGCCCAAGGGTGTGTTCAGGATTGGATCAATCACTATCAATTGTCCAACATCTGTTGCTTTCTGAGGTTATTTCTGAGTGAGATGGAATCTAATATCTCTCTGTTGATCATGTGGTGTTTGTATTAAGGGACTGACTATATGTGTTGTTGGACTCAATAATCCAAAATGTGCAATTGTTATGTCAAAGTGTGATTAAGTATGATGCATTTGAGCACACTTCAAAATGGCCTTTCCTCTTAACAGGACGTACAAGCTCTGTTTATATGATTACTTGGGTGTTCTGTAAACTACATATCATGTACAATTAGACTGAAATGTATTCAAGACACAAGCAACATATTTTTTTCCTTTATGAAATTCAAGGGCTAACATTCCTCAGAAAAAAAGTGTTTATTTTGTTGTTATTCTAGATTGTAGGCCTAGATATCTGAATACCAGGTTCAAGCTATACTTTTTTTTATAGTACATCTATTACATAACTTGTCTTAAACATCTATATACACTTTTGACACAACACTCCAAAAGCAAGTCCTGCAGGCTCTAGTTTTGTCTTATCTTGATTATTGTCATGTGGTCAAGTACAGCAAAGAAAGCCCTAGTTAAGCTGCATCTGGCCCAGAACAGAGGCGCCTTTTCATTGTAATCAGAGGGCTAATATAAATCCTATGCATGCCAGTCTCTTTTAGCTAAGAGTTGAGAAGAGAGCATTACTTCTTCTTTTTGTAATAAACATGAATTTGTTAATTGTTTGCAGAGTCAATTTACACACAGCTCTGACATACACACTTGCCAGACATGCCACCAGGGGTCTTTTCACAGTCCCCAAATCCAGAACCAATTCAAGAAAGCGTACAGTATTATATAGAGCCATTTTTTATTGCATCTCATATTGCTCAAATGAACAGCAAACCTGGTTTCAAAAAACAGATAAAGTTACACCTCAAGGCCTCTCTCCTATTTGACCTGGATATTTTGTGTGTATGTATTGATATGTAGGCTATGTGTGCACTTTTCAAATGTATGTAGTTCTGTCCTTGAGCTTTTCTTGTCTATTAATGTTCCGTATTATGTCGTGTTTCATGTTTTTTGTGAACCCAGGAAGAGTAGATGCTTTTGCAACAGCTAACAGGGATCTTCATAAAATACCAAATACCACAAATTTGTTTTCTGATTGCTTCAGGAAAAGGTACATATCAGTGTGTTGTTGTTTTAAGGGTATTCAGTATAAAGTTGCTGTTCCCTTTCAGTCGGTCACTCGGTGTGACATACTATGGGGAGTCAATGACCAATCATATTCACCTGAAGAAAACTGAAATCACGCCTAACGGGCCAATAGATGCCGGATTCATTTCCTCAATTCTTTGTTCTTCAGCCTGTCTGAAGGAACAACGTGTCGCGCATTATAAAAACTTCTCAAGAACACGAAGACTTCAAGAGTCGGCTCCGACATAGGTGTCTGTTAGTGGGGGAAAAGTACCCGTTCTCCTAGATGTTGCGAGTTTTGGGTCTTGTGTTTGCTAAAAGGTAACTACTTTCTTCTTTGCTTGTGTAGTCAGTGCTTCCTTGCTCGATTAAGATGGGCAGTGTTAAGAGTAAATTCAAAAAGGCTAACCGGCCAAGTTTAAACCTCTGACCGTGCCCTAGGATATACTTTATATTTATATATTTATATATTTTCGCAATGAAAATTGAAGATACTCAGGAGTGCTGTCCTGTATGCCTGGGGTGGAAACACGCTCAGGAGGCTTTGGCTCGGACCAGTTTGTGTGACCATTGTCTCCGGCTGAGATCAACATCCATTGGGCGTCAGGCTCACTTTGTGAGAAAATTGGGGCTGCTGGCAAAGGGCTTTCCGGTGAAGCGACCTCGGGAATGGGGTTGTCTGAAGCCGGGAGAGAGCAGCAGTGGCGGTTGGAATTGATAGGGTTGTCATCCCAGCCGAGTGAGGCTCATTTCGGTTTCTCTGGCAGTGTTCAGAGTCCGGGTTACGGGGATGATATACTATTCCTGGTTGGCTCTGGAGGGTTGTCAGAGTGTGAATCTGATGATATCAGTCCGGGGCCTAAAGCCCCGGCTTTGGATTCGGCGGGGGAGAGTGAACCATTGGTGGTTAATGTACCTTTTTGATGGAGCTGTGTCGTAGGGCGGTATATTAGCTGGAGGTGGATCGGCATTCTTCACCCCCACAGCAGAGTTCCTCCAGGTTTGGGGGAAGGTATTTTCCTTCTGTCCCTGCAGCGGTGAAGCATTGCTTACCCCTGTTTAAAGATTTTGCAGATGAGCTAAAGGATCCCCCTCATTCAGCCAGGCTGATGCTACAAGGTTATGGCGAGTTCATAAATGTAAAGGGTATGGAGGAGGCTTGGTTCATTTGCACACCTCCTATGGATATAAGCTGGCAAGTTACTTAGGTCCAGAGGCTAGTTGAATGTGCTCACATTGCTGCAGATGTATCATGTTGATTTGCTGCAAGAGCTGAATAAGACTGTGGAGGCGCGGAAGCCGGTTTCAGAGCTTCTCTGCTACTGCTGATTTTGTGTTACGTCTGTCCCGCTGTACTAATCTGGCTGAAAAGTATGGGGGCGATGGTGGTGACTCAGCACCACTTCTGGTTGATGTTGTTGCAGATTCCTGAGAGGGACAGGCAGATTTATTTAGATGAGCCAGTTTTGTCAACAAGGTTGTTTGGCTCGGCTATGGAGCCCTTGCAGGCCTGTTTCGAGGAGAAACTAAAGCAGGATGCAGCTCTAAGGGTCCTTATCACACTAAAATCCTTCACCGGGCGTTTGAGGCATAAAGTTTCTGAGGCGTAAAGGGTCCAGGCCAGAAGCGGGTTGCAGCTTCGAGGATGGTTTTTGACCGTATTGGGGCTCCAGGGCAGTGGTGGACGTCTTGGCATGCCATGCTGGGTCGAAGGAGAGCAGAGTGAACGCAGATTCTTCCACTGCGTGGGGTGAGGAGCAGACCTCGCGACCCTAGCTGAAGGCTGGGGGAGGGGGCAGATTCTCGGGGTCCTCCTCCCCGAGCATTTACTGTGGCAACAGTGCTCCCAAGTGGCTCTGTCAATGGGGGCAACGAACTGGTTGCCAAAGTACCCGAACCCGGTGTGGGCCTGGGTATCAAAATGGCGGCACCATGAAAGCACATTGTTTCGAACCAAGGTTCCTCTGTGTTCAGGGGTGTGGAGAGTGCGGTAATGTCCAGGCGTGGGCATAATGAACACAGATCTCTCCCCGAATTCAGACACATGATTGTCAAGAGTGGTGGTGGATATGAAAACAAGCATGACAAAAAATTTGAATTATCTCAGTCCTCAGCGTGGCGATCTGATCCTTCAGGAGATAATGTATGGGAGACTGGTGATGAGGATGGTGACAAGAGAGTACGGTTTGCTGTGCGTACTCCTCCTTTTCTTGACGTTATTAGATCAGTGATCCCAGAGGTCCTTAGTGCCTTAGTGTTGAGAGAGGATTTGAGGAGATTTTTTTTTTTTGATCTGAGATGTGGCTATAAAGTTTCTGAGGTTTAATTTCGAGGGTGTGGCCTAAACGTTTCTGGTCCTGCCTTTCAGGCTCTCCCTATTGCCCCACCCCTTTTCTATTTGACGAAGGCGACTTTGGCACTGGTGCGGTCTCAATCCTCAAATAGTGACTATGATTATACAGTCGGCGAGTGAAGCCTCTACAAGAGGGTTGTATACATACATATAAGTGGCACGAGTTTGAGGGTTGGTGTCAGGTTAAAGGAATTTATCCTTTTCAGTTAACAGACATTTTGATGTGCTTGCAAGAGCTTTTTGAGCAGGGCATTTATTTTTTCACATTGAAGGTTTATATGGCAGCCATCTCAGCATGGCATGAAGGGATTGACGGCTCTACCCCGGGGTCTCGTCCTCTGGTGAGGCGGTTCCTGAAAGGCGTGCATCGGCTCAGACCAGTGTCTAAGACTATGGCAACAACCTGGGACCTGGCTTTCGTCCTGGATGCTCTGTGTGAGCCTCCATTTGAACCATTGGGAGTCTCTAGACCTAGGTCCTTTCCTACAAGACTGCCCTGCTCGTGGCCTTGGCATCGGCCAAGCGCGTTGGGGATCTCCATGCACTATCAGTACCTCCTTCCTGTTTGGACTCCAAAGTGATGTTACGTCTTAATGCAGCTTTTGCTCCCAAGGTTATGCCTATGTCTTACAGATCCCTGGTTGTTCCCTTTTTCACCTCCTCCATCTGCTTCCAGAGAACAACGGAGGTTGCATGGTCTGAGTCTGGTGCGCACTTTACGTATGGATAGGACCAAGGATATCCACATTTGTGACCAGGTTTTTGTCTGTTTCTCTAATCCGGCTAGAGTATGGTGCTTTCGAAGCAGCGTCTTTCTCATTGAATTGTGGAGGCTATCTCCCTGGCATATGACAGCAAAGTATACGTGTTGCTTAGTGGTGTGCGTGCCTACTCCACTAGGGGTGTGGCGGCTTCTTGGGCATTGTTCAGGGGCATGACGATTTATGATATCTGTGCTGCAGCGAGTTGGGGTTCCCCACAAACCTTTGTGAGGTTTTATGGCTTGGTTGCAACTGCTCCCAGTGTGGCTCATGGCGTTTTTATGGCTGGGTGAGTAGGTGTTAGGCAGTGTGAAGGTTGCGCATTTATCCGGGCTACCACAGTTCCCTGTGGGTTTGAGCCTTGGGCTGCCGTGGCAGCATGTGAGTCCACAGTTTCCAGGTCACTGGAACCCTGTTCATGTGGGTTTGAGCCTCAGCCTGCGGTGGTTCTTTGACTCTTGACGATGCTATGTTGCGCGTGTGTGCGCTTTATTAAATCACGACAGGTGTTCTGTGGTTTGGACTTGCGGTTCCTTGTATGATTTCTGACATTTCAGGCTCGCAGGGTAAGTATTGCTCTTGGAACCGTGGGGGTCTATGGACTTGGGCTGCAGTGGCATCCTGTCAGTGCGCATAGCCAAGTTGCAGCAGGTTCTGGTTCCCTATGTGAGGATCTGACACTTCAGGCCACATAAGGCTCTGATGGTTCAGGCTTCTCGCGTAAGTATTAGGGTAGAAGTTGGCTTCGGTAACCGCTTTTTGGAGCCGGTGGAACCTATGTGTGCTTGGGCTGCCGTGAGTCTCCTCGTTTGGTACCCTCTGAGCCTGCTTGGGGCGTGATTGTATGTCCCATAGTATGTTATACAGAGTGACCGACTGAAAGGGAACGTACAATTATGAATATAATAACTGTTCCCTGAAGGAGTGAACAAGGTATTGGCCCCGCGCCATCAGTGGGTTTGGTCTCGCCGAGACCAAGAGTGGTGCTTAATTGAGGAAATGAACGCAAGCCTCGGTATTATAGCCAGGAAGGTGGGGCTTCCGAGGGCAGGCTCGGTGCTGCTGGGTGTGATTTCAGTTTTATTCAGGTGAATATGATTGGTCTTCACTTCCCATAGTATGTTAGACCTGGTTTCCTCCTTCAGGGAACAGTAGTTATATTCATAACCGTACATTTTGACTTCATAAAAACCTGTGTGGACCTCCAATAAAATCCACACCGATGGCTTCACACATTCACAGCTTCTCTGTTTGCTCAGAGGAATTTGCGGCTTCATGACCAAACCACAGGACCAGCTGTGAATATTTTATCCTGGACAGCTCACTTTCCAATGCTCTGGTGAACAAGGCAGTAGATTTGAATAACTCTGACAGCCACGGTTTTGGTGTATTTTTGGAGGTCGGACACAGGGACGTTGGCCCGAACCCAGGGAGTTCCAGGAACAGAGGTGAGTCTGGAACATCCTTGATGAGCATGGGGTCTGTGGGTCTCTGAAGAGCCTCTTGCCTTGCTTGATCAAATGAATCAAATGGCTAGATGGCTATAAATAGAGGACATTTTACTGCATTTAACTACATATATTAAAGCCTGGGCCAGCTCAGACTGAGTCTTGGACCTCTTCAGGATCTCCTGAGGACTCCAATTTTGGTTCAGCAGGTGTGTCAAACATTTGCCTTGGCCCTAACTAAGATGAAGGATGTGTTTATCAATTTAGAGAGAGAGAGTGAGAGAGAGAGAGAGAGAGAGAGAGAGAGAGAGAGAGAGAGAGAGAGAGAGAGAGAGGGGGGGGGGGGGAGAGCGAGCATCTGTCACTTCAGGCTCATTTGCTTTTTCTTCACACCTTTGATCCAAGCCGTGACTGAGGTGTGCAGATGTTTGTCTATGAAGAGCTATAAATCATTGTTCTAAAATTCCACATTGTATTTTTCTCCATGCTTATGAAGTTATCCAAATACAGACGTTTAATATTGATGTATTGCTTTGACTCTCCCAAGTGTTGGAGGTTCAGATAATATATGATCCGTGTCAAGCCTTTCTGAAAACATGCCATATTTGGCTCATCCAACCAAGGCTCTGAAGCTTTTCTAATAAGTAACAATTACTGTTGTGACCAGCGGAGCAGAGGCCTTAGCTAAGCTTTGGCTCCCTCTGGCCTTCCTGATCCGCTATCCCACAGGCAGGAGAAATGTGCTTGAAGTCTAAATTATAATATATTTGTTATTCTTGGACCCGTGACACTGGCGTGATTTTGTTGCCCCTGGAAGCACAAGCACAAGCGACTATTAGCCTTGATCACAGGCAATTACTGCGGAGTGAACATGGCAAACATTAGTAATGACATTGGATCAAATGTACACCAGTATATTTGGTACTTATGTCAGTAAACCCTTATAATAGCATTTCTCTACTAACAATGTTTTTGAAAAACTGTGAATTAGGTTGATTAAAGAGCCCAAGACTAACTGTTGCAGCCCTTTAGGAAAGACTGCTTTGGCTTTGGCTGTAATAATGTATTAGAACTCTGTGCAGTGTTCATTAGAAGTCAGTACTGATCCGCCTCCAAGTCGTTTGACTTTGAGTCTCAGCAGTGTCACGGAGGTGTGAGTTTGTACATGGCTTGTGACACGGCAGAATAACTTGGCTGATGGAACAACCAGACTCTTCACACAGTGATAAATCTCCCCTCTGCTGATAGTTTTTCTCTCAGTTTAGTCCTGCAGGTCTAGATAAATAGAGACCATGCAGGGAATCAAAACACATGGATCATGTTTAAATTCTTAAAAACTGTTGATTGCAAGAGACTTACAAATTACAAAACGTTCTACATAATTTCCCAAAAAGGAGAATTTGCAAAGAGAAAGCATGTTTACGCTGCAGTTGTTGCCAAAAGCAGTGACACGATGCATAACCTCTAAAAAGCTTTAAATTGTTGCCTTGGAGAATGCACTCAGTGGCCAGTTTATTAAGTAAACCACCCGTTCACGAAACTGTGCAGAATGGCATCTCGGAATGCACAACTCATCAGTCCTTGTCACAGATGGGCTATTGTAGCAGACGATCACACCGGGTTCCACTCCTATCAGCTAAAAACAAGAAGAAGCGGCTCCAGTGTGCATCCGATCACCAACACTGGACAATTGAGGAGTTGAAAAACAATGCCTGGTTCGACGAACCTCGGTTCCTGTTGTGTCACGATTTGGCATAAGCAGCATGAGTCCATGGCCCCATCTTGCCTGGTATCAACGGTGCAGGTTAGTGGCGGTGGTGTAATGGTGTGGGGAATGTTTTCCTAGCACACGTTAGGTCCCTTGAAACCAATTGAACAACATTTCCATGCCTTAAAGAATTCAGGCTGTTCTGGAGGCAAAGGGGGGTCTGACCCAGTACTAGATGGGTGTACCTAATAGACTGGCCATTGAGTGTATGTAGTCCCCATGAAACATTCTGTTTAGTTTGAAATATAGCTGGTATGTATCTGTACAAGGTCTGATTATCTCATTAAAGTATTTGTCAAAATTTTGTCAACTTTTTTGTGTCTCAGTGGTAATGATGAACCGTAGCTTCAGAACCACGGACAGCTCAGGTTATAGTCTTGCCTTTAATAGAACTATGAAAGTGTGAGACTTTCAAAATGTCACTCTTCTGTGAAAACGTTCTAACACTGTAATGTGATCAATAGTTTGAAGTCTTTTCACTAGTTCCCCACTAAACTTTGATGGTTTTAAGAAACACCAGTGTAGTTGCAGGCTACACTAATACATAAACCTAATATCTAATATCTAATCCTAATATCTAAACCTAATATCTAATATCTAATCCTAATATCTAAACCTAATATGCCCTTTTTGTTTCAGTAGTTATGATTTATTCCTCCTTGTGCTACTGCAAACAGTACATTTAGTAAAACCTGGCAAAATAACTTTCTGCTTGCCCCTCTGTCCCTGAATCTGTGTTATTTTTTTGTTTGTTGCTGTTTTCTCCCAGGAATTGATCCACAAGCACAGTTCTGTAGTCCCTCACTAGAAAAAAAGGAATCTGAATCACATTTATAGAACTCAACAGCTAAACAAAAAAATATCAGTATCTGCACTCCAACATTGTGCTTCAATATTATTCATGCTACTTATGTAATAGAGTAATAGCTTAGCACATAGCACAAACAAACTGTGCTGTTTAGTTCTCTAAATGATTGTTTTTGCTACACTCTTCTAAGCTTTGGGTAAAGATCATATTGATTTGATTTTAAAGCTAATGGATTCTGACCAGTTTTTTATTTAGCTAAAATGCATTTACTGATGAAAACAATGAAATTAAATATATCACATTACACAACATTTGAGGATTTTGGTCACATTTCATGTTTATGGTTTATATTATGATATTCTGAAACTGTTATGCTTGAGATCATATTCCATCTGTCAGTGGTTAAGACAGACGGAGGCCTATGTGGAACTTCAAACATTTTAGAATATGAACATTATCATACACTTTACAGTAACATTGACTAACAGCACCTGATCAGCCATTGATGTGGTCAGTCCCGTGCGCATGTGTGTGTGTGTGTGTGTGTGTGTGTGTGTGTGTGTGTGTGTGTTTGTGTGTGTGTGTGTATGTGTGTGTGTGTGTGTGTGTGTGCATGTCAATGTGTGTGTGAGTATATACAATGGGTCAGCAGAACCTAATGCATGTGTAGGTTAACGTGGTGTAAAGTACTTAAGTAAAAATACTTTAAAGTACTACTTAAGTTTTTTTGGGGGGGATATCTGTACTTCACAACTACACTACATTCCTTAAGAAAATAATTGTATTTTTACTCCATGCATTTTCCTTGACATCCAAGCCATTTCTTTATGGACCTTGCTTTGTGCACGGGGGCATTGTCATGCTGGAACAGGAAAGGCCCTTCCTCAAACTGTTGCCACAAAGTCGGAAGCACAGAATCGTCTAGAATGCCATTGTATGCTGTAGAGTTAAGATTTCCCTTCACTGTAACTAAGGGGCCTAGCACCAACCGTGAAAAACAGGCCCCAGACTATTATTCCTTATCCACAGTTGGCATTGTGCATTCGGGAAGGTAGCATCTCCTGGCATCCGCCAAGCCCAGATTCGTAAATCGGACTGCCAGATGGTGAAGTGTGATTCACCACTCCAGACAAAGCGTTTCCACTGTTCTAGAGTTCAAAAGCGGCAAGCTTTACACCACTCCAGCCAACGCTTGACATTGCACACAGTGATCTTAGGCTTGTGTGCGGCTGCTCGGCCATGGAAACCCATTTTATGAAGCTCTCAGTAACAGTTATTGTGCTGACGTTACAACCAGAGGCAGTTTGGAACTCGTGTTGCAACCGAGGACAGACACATTTTTACGCGCTACTCGCTTCAGCACTTGGAGGGCCTGTTCTGTGAGCTTGTGTGGCCTATGGCTATTGCTCCTAGACCTTTCCACTTCACAATAACAACACTTACAGTTGACCAGGTCAGCTCTAGCAGGGCAGAAATTTGATGAACTGACTTATTGGAAAGGTGGCATTCTATGACTGTGCAAAGTTGAAAGTCACTGAGCTCTTCGATAAGGCCATTCTACTGCCAATGTTTGTCAATGGAGATTACATGGCTATGTGCTCGATTTCATACACCTTTCAGCAATGGGTGTGGCTGAAATAGCCAAATTCACTAATTTCAAGGGGTGTCCATATACTTTTGTATATCGGAAGTTTACATACACTTAGGTTGGAGTCATTAATCATTAAAACTCATTTTCAACCACTCCATACATTTCTTGTTAACTCCCTACAGTTTGGCAAGTCAGTTAGGATATCTAATTTGTGCATGACACAAGTAATTTTTCCAACAATTGTTTAAAGACAGATTATTTCACTTATAATTCACTGTATCACAATTCCAGTGGCTCAGAAGTTTACATACACTAAGTTGACTGTGCCTTTAAACAGCTTGTAAAATTCCAGAAAATGATGTCATGGCTATAGAAGCTTCTGATAGGCTAATTGACATTGTTTGAGTTAATTGGAGGTGTACCTGTGGATGTATTTCAAGGCCTACCTTCAAACCCATTGCCTCTTTGCTTGACATCATGGGAAAATCAAAAGAAAACAGCCAAGACCTCAGAAAAATAAATTATTGACCTCCACAAGTCCAGTTCATCCTTGGGAGCAATTTCCAAACGCCTGAAGGTACCACGTTCATCTGTACAAACAATAGTATGCAAGTACAAAAATCATGGGACCAAACTGGCGCAAACTCAACACCTGTCATCAACCCGAGAACACCATCCCCACAGTGAAGTATTGTGGTGACAGCATCATGCTGTGGGAAAAATTTTCACCGGACAGAACTGGGAAGCCGGTCAGAATTGAAGGAATGATGGATGGCGCTAAATACAGGGAAATTCTTGAGGGAAACCTGTTTCAGTCTTCCAGAGATTTGAGACTGGGACAGAGGTTCACCTTGCAGCAGGACAATGACCCTAAGCTTACTAATAAAGCAACATTTGAGTGGTTTAAGAGGAAACATTTAAATGTCTTGAAATGGCCTAGTCAAAGCCCAGACCTCAAAACAATTGAGAATCTGTGGTTTAACTTAAAGATTGCAGTACACCAGTGGAACCCATCCAACTTGAAGGACCTGAAGCAGTTTTGCCTTGAAGAATGGGCAGAAATCCCAGTGGTTAGATGTCCCAAGCTTATAGAGACATACCCCAAGAGACGTGCAATAGTTAGTGAATAGGAGGGGTGAATAGTTATGCACGCTTAACTTTTCAGTTTTTTTGTCTTCTTTGTCGTTTGTTTCTTCAAAGTGGTAGGCATGTCGTGCAAATCAAATGATACAACCCCCACCTCCCCAAATCCATTTTAATTCCAGGTTGTAAGGCAACAAAATAGGAAAAATGCCAAGGGGGGTGAATACTTTTGCAAGCCACTGTATATTGAGGCAACACCTCAAGACATCCGTCAGGAAGGTAAAGCTTGGTCGCAAATGGGTCTTCCAAATGGACAATGACCCCAAGCATACTTCCAAAGTCGTGGCAAAATGGCTTAAGGGCAACAAGGTCAAGGCATTGGAGTGGCCATCACAAAGCCCTGACCTCAATCCTACAGAAAATGTGTGGGCAGAAGTGAAAAAAAGTGTGTGCGAGCAAGGAGGCCTACAAACCTGACTCTGTTATACCAGCTCTGTCAGGAGGAATGGGCCAAAATTCACCCAACTTACTGTGGGAAGCTTGTGGAAGGCTACCCGAAATGTTTGACCCAAGTTAAACAATTTAAATGCTACCCATAACTAATTGAGTATATGTAAACTTCTGACCCACTGGGAATGTGATGAAAGAAATAAAAGCTGCAATAAATCATTCACTCTACTATTATAATGACATTTCACATTCTTAAAATAAAGTGGTGATCCTAACTGACCTAAGACAGGGAATTTTTACTAGGATTAAATGTCAGGAATTGTGAAAAACTGAGTTTAAATGTATTTGGCTAATGTGTACATAAACTTCAGACTTCAACTGGGTATTGCATTTTAATCAATCATATGATGATCAATTACTTTAATTTGAATACGACATTTCAACACTCCCATAAGGTGCTTGTTCATCTTCTGCCTGGTAACAGCAATTCCTCCTATTGGTTTCCCCTAGTCAGCCCACATGATAGCTCTCCTGACAACTGGATAGCTCTCCTGAATGGTTTATAACAAAACAAGTTTAACACATTTTAACCAAACACATGATTATCAAAAACTGTAATACTACATGTCAACACTCCCACTCTCTGCCCACTCTCTGCCACCCTCCACTATAGAGCAGCCTTCTAATTCCTACAAAAGTATTCTCTCTCTCTCTCTCTCTCTCTCTCTCTCTCTCTCTCTCTCTCTCTCTCTGTCTCTCTCTCTGATCTCTCTGATCTCTCTCTCTCTCTCTCTCTGATCTCTCTCTCTCTCTCTCTTTCTCTCTCGCTCTCTCATAAATGACTGAGGTCCATTCAGACAGTGTGCATGTCCTCAATAAAACACACATACACATACTTCACACATTAACATAAACACAATACAAACATACAGTACAATATATAGTAGGGCTGCAGATAATACCACCCACCCTCCACTAACACGGAACAGCAGTCATATTGAATGTTCCTAACAAAGCAGAAATCCTTCAACAGACTACACATCATCTCACTTCTATGGCTATAAAAAACTGCATTGCTTTCTTTCAGAAGGGGAGAGGCACATAATTGTAGCTTTGCTATCACAACGGATGAGAACAGAGTGAATTCCTAGCGCTCATGAAGCATTAAACCAACAGAAGGGCCATGCAATAATCTACCACAAAGGTCCGACATGTGAAAAAGAAGTGTGCATGTCAACCAGTGTGAGATCACACTAACAAAGAACGGAAGAAGTGGTAGTGTGTGCTGCAGCTGCAGAAGGAATGAGCAAGAGTTGCCTATGGATGTCATCATCATTCATGAATCAGAAACTTGCCAATGATGGATCCCATTTTACAATAAGTGTCTCAAATAGCTGTGTATTTACAGTGTGGTAGTAAAATGCACATACTTCAGAAAGTATTCACAACTCTTCACTTTTTCAAAATTGTGTTGTGTTACAACCTGATTTTAAAATGAATTCATTTGACATTTTGTGTCTCTAATCTACACAAAGTGGGATTTTGTTAGTAGAGTTTTTATTTCTTTATCCAAAATGAAAAGCTGAAATGTCTTGAGTCATTAAGTATTCAACCCTTTTGTTATGGCAAGCCTAAATAAGTGCAGGAGTAAAGATATGCTTCACAAATCACATGGACTCATTCTGTGTTCACATGACTTTGAATGACTACCTAATTTCTGTACTCCACACATACAATTAATTATCTCTAAGATCCCTCAATCGAGTAGTGAATTTCACAGATTAAACCACAAACACCAGGGAGGTTTTTCAATGCCTCGCAAAGAAGGGCACCGATTGGTAGCATGGTGAAGTTATTAAATAGGCTTTAGATGGCGTATCAATACACCCAGTCACTATAAAGATACAGGCATCCTTCCTAACTCAGTTGCTGGAGAGGAAGGAAACTGCTCAGGGATTTCACCATGAGGCCAATGGTGATTTTAAAACAGTTACACAGTTTAATGCTTGTGATTTGAGAAAAAATGAGGTTGGATCAACAATATTGTAGTTACTCCACAATACTAACATAAATTACAGAATTAAAAGAAGGAAGCCTGTACAGAAAATATTGTATTCCTAAACATCAGGTAATACTGCAAAAAAATGTGTCAAAGAAATTAACTTTTTGTCCTGAATACAAAGCGATACGTTTGGGGCAAATCCAACACAACACATCACTGAGGACCACTCTTCATATTTTCAAGCATGGTGGTGTGCAAAGCTCTTAGAGACCTACCCAAAAAGACTCAGAGGTGTAATCGCTGCCAAAGATGTTTCTAACATGCATTGTCTCAGATGCTTACGTATCTAATCAAGATATAATTACGTATCTAATCAAGATGTATTAGTGTTTATTTTTCATACATTTTTTTATAAATGCTATAATTTTTCATCTTGTGTACATCGTTGACCAAAAATGAATTTTTTTTGACAAAAGATCAAGGGGTGTAAATACTTTCTGAAGTGCAATTATAGTGTAAGTAAATATTTTTAAATAGTATTTGCTAAGAACAGTTATATTTGTTTGGGCATGTGCACTTTCAAGAATTTGTAAACACACAGTTGAGATAACTGACTAAACAATAATTATTGGGTGAGAAGAGGCTTTGGCACACTATGGCAAACCCACAGTGGCAAATAAGTCCTCTTTTATGTGGCATAAACAGTACCATATCTGAATAACATTTCATAAGCTTATTCTAGCCTTCGTGATATGAATTACGTCAGTCTTTTCATTCCTAAAAGTGGAGTGGAACAGTGTCTTAGTACACTGTTACTTTAAATTATTTATATTAATTGTATTGACTTCCTGATCCGATGACCATAATGTAGGTAGAATAAGGCTCAATCAAACTTTCCATTGTTCCTCAAAAAAATAAACGGTACTCTATAAACCTTAAGTGTTTAAACTCTGCATCTGAATTGCAATTGATTATATACAGTTCTCACTTCAATCAGTCTAGGGATTATTTAGTGGACTGACAAACTTTGTATAACCTATACATTTAGTTTACATGCAACATAAATTAGGCTTACTGTGTGCATCTGACACATTGAGTTGTTATAGAAGTCATTGAAAATCAGCGGCATCAATTGGGTATGGCAGAGTATACCAAGTGATAGAAAAATAACTAAATTGTCATACTTGAGTAAAAGTAAAGAAACCTTAATAGAAAATGCTTCAAGTAAAAGTGAAAGTCACCTTGTAAAATACTACTTGAGTAAAAGACTAAAAGTATTTGATTTTATATATAGTGCATTGGGAAAGTATTCAGAGCCCATTACCTTTTTCCACATTTTGTTACATTACAGCCTTATTCTAAAATTGATTAAATTGTTTTTACCCCTCATTAATCTACACATAATACCCCATAATATAATATTACATAATATAATACCCCATAATATAATATAATATATATATAATATAATAATATATAATAATATAATAATAATATTATAATAATAATATAATAATATATAATATAATATAATATAACATAATATAATGTTAAAGTAATGACAAAGCAAAAACAGTTAAAATGTTTTTTTTTGCAAATGTATAAAATATTTATATTTTTAAATATCACATTGACATAAGTATTCAGACCCTTTACTCAGTACTTTGTTGAAGCACCTTTGGGAGAGATTACAGCATCACGTCTTCTTAGGTATGACACTACAATCTTGGCACACCTGTATTTGGGGAGTTTCTCCCATTCTTCTGTCATGACAGGGCTACCGAGTGGGGCAGCGGTCTAAGGCACTGCATCTCAGAGCTGTCACTACAGACCCTGGTTTGATTCCAGGCTGTATCACAAACGGCTGTGATTGGGAGTCCAATAGGGCAGAGCACAATTGGCCCAGCGTGGTCCGGGTTTGGTCGAGGTAGGCCGTCATTGTAAATAAGAATTTGTTCTTAACTGACTTGCCTAGGTTTTTTTTTTAATGACTGTCTTGTGAGGATCCGAATGGGTCAGATCAGCTTGGCAATGGATGACAGTAACCAGACCCTCTCTCACCCACAGAGGGGGGAATGTGATTTTAGGAGCCATAAGAGATCATTTGTCTCCTATAAACTTTGCACAGTAAGTAGCCACGCCCTGAGTGAGGTCAAAGAGTGTGTCAGCCTGACGGAACCTCCCCTTTCAAACAGAGTGCATAAAGGATTGGTAAAGAAATTAACATTCAGACTAGTGAACCACGTCCAAAATAGTTCAAACTCTGAAATCTCAACACGAGGAAGACAATAACGTCACTTCCCGTCACTTCCCGGACAATCACTGGTACGGCTGATTAGCTGTACTAAGTAAAGTATCTAGAAAATGAATTTAAGTGGGACCATTCTACTACTCTTCAAACCAACGTATTCTCCTACTCTCATCACTCACCACTGAGAACCATCTACACGGCTGGCTAGCCGATCTTCAAAATAAGGAGCAGGAGCGAATGGAAAGTAAAATAAACTCTGTAGTTCTGTAGTTCTGTTCAGGACTAAACAACAAGTCAACGGGCAGAGGAGAGAAACGGTAGAAAAGACGGATGGGGACCCTTTTGGACAATGAGAGCCTTACAAGCGTGCCGCGGAAAGGCCCAACACCCTTATTAAGATGGCCTGGTTCCGACAGAAATGAACTGCAAACGAAGGCATTCACACGTAAATACATTAATGATTTCTTAATCCAAACGTGCAGCGGTTCATGTGCAATGTATATGATTACTGTGAAAGTAGTTCCTAAAATGTATCAACGAAAAGTGTCTCTTTCTCTCTCTCTCTCTCTCTCTCTCTCTCTCCTTACTGCCATATGTTGTGTCGGTCCGATAGGGAGCTTTTTTCTAATGTATTAAGTGTGTATCTTTATCCTGTGTTATCATTTAGTTAAACTAGTAAATAAATAATTAAACACATTTCTGCAGTACTGAATCATAAGTAAGATTGGGGTTTTTGCAGATGCAGGAGGTTACGACTGTTCAGAATGATGATATAATAAGAGGTTATGATTAATACGTTGACTGTTTTATGGATGTGATAGGTAAAGATATTTAGAGTTTAATTTGGGAGATAGTAACGCTTTAAACAACCGCTCTCGTGGTGCCTCAAAATCCAAATGAGTTAATTGTTACATTATTAAATTCATTGGGTAACAATTAAACATAGTTATTTGATTAGATAAATAACAGTCATCAGATTAATTAAAGTAATTCTCTGCAGATCCTCTCAAGCTCTGTAAAATTGGATGGGGAGCAATGCTGCACAGCTATTTTCAGGTCTCTCCAGAGATGTTCGTTCGGGTTCAAGTCCGGGCTCTGACTGGGCCACTCAAGGACATTCAGAGACTTGTCCCGAAGCCACTCCTGCGTTGTCTTCGTTGTGTGCTTATGGTTGCCCTGTTGGAAGGTGAACCTTCGCCCCAGTCTGAGGTCCTGAGCATTCTGGAGGATCTCTTTCTATTTTACTCAGTTCATCTTTCCCTCAATTCTGACTAGTCTCCCAGTCCCAGCTGCTGAAAAACATCCCCACAGCATGATGCTGCCACCAACATGCTTCACCGTAGGCATGGTGCCAGGTTTCCTTCAGACATGACACTTGGCATTCAAGCCAAATAGTTCAATATTGGTTTCATCAGACCAGATAATCTTGTTTCTAATGGTCTGATAGTCTTTTAGGTGCTTTTTGGCAAACTCAAAGTGGGCTGTTATGTACCTTTTACTGAGGAGTGGCTTCTGTCTGGTGACTTTACCATAATGGCCTGATTGGTGGAGTTCTACAGAGATGGTTGTCCTTCTGGAAGGTTCTCCCATCTCCACAGAGGAACTCTGGAGCTCTGTCAGAGCAAACATTGAGTTATTGGTCACCTCCCTGACCAAGGCCCTTCTCCACTGATTGCTCAGTTTAGCTGGGTGGCCAGCTTTAGCAAGGGACTTGGTGGTTCCAAACTTCTTCCATTTAAGAATGATGGAGGCCACTGTGTATTTGGGGACCTTTAATGCTGCAGACATTTTTTGGTACCCTTCCCCAGATCTGGTTTTGCTTCGTCATTATGGGTATTGTGTGTAGATTGATGAGGACATTTTTTATTTAATCCATTTTAGAATAAGACTGTAACATAACAAAATGTGGTCGGAATACTTTCCGAATATACTGAATTTAAGAATCAAAAGTAAATGTAATTACTAAAATATACTTAAGTATTAAAAGTAAAAGTAATACGTATAAATGATTTCAAATTCCTTATATTAAGCAAACCAGGCGGCACAAGCTGCCACCACCATGTTTGACAGTGGGGATGGTGTGTTCAGCTGTGTTGCTTTTACGCCAAACATAACGTTTTGCATTGTTGCCAAAAAGTTCAATTTTGGTTTCATCTGACCAGAGCACCTTCTTCCACATGTTTGGTGTGTCTCCCAGGTGGCTTGTGGCAAACTTTAAACGACACTTTTTATGGATATCTTTAAGAAATGGCTTTCTTCTTGCCACTCTTCCATAAAGGCCAGATTTGTGCAACGACTGATTGTTGTCCTATGGACAGAGTCTCCCACCTCAGCTGTAGATCTCTGCAGTTCATCCAGAGTGATCATGGGCCTCTTGGCTGCATCTCTGATCAGTCTTCTCCTTATATGAGCTGAAAGTTTAGAGCAGGGGTGTCAAAGTCAAATGGACGGAGGGCCAAATAAAAAAATCAGCTACAAGACGAGGGCCGGACTGTTCGAATGTTCATTGAAAAATGTTTAAATGACGCATATAGTCTAGTGAACCTAATTGAACCTACTGAAAACCTAACAAATATATTACAATATGATCAGATAAATAAAGCAATATTTTCTTATGGCTCTGTCAGTAATCTTTAATTTTCAACAGACACAAAAGACAAATTTCCTTTATATAAATATCCCCATAACATGAACATTAAATGAAAGAAACCGGTATTCAAGGCACCATCAGTAGACTATATTTTCTATTTTAGCAAAAGTGGGCTAAATTTACTTCAAAGAAAAAACAATAATAGCAATTTTCTATCATCCACTCAACTGAAATATTTTTAAAATATAATTGGATTGAAATACAAAAAAATAAAGTGCAAAAATCTATTAATCAAAAACAACACTTTGTTTAAGGAGAAGTAACATGCAGTGAAAACAAATATTAAATTTTAACTTTTAAACTTGAACTGAGTAAAAACTCTAAATATGTGATTGCACAGTAATGTTCACTTGTTTGAGGTTGAGGGTGATACTTGGTGGTGTCCCATCTTTTCCACAAGTTCATCAATGTTCGGGGTAAGGCTCTGAGCTGAAGAAATCCTCAGAATTGAGTGGAGGTGTTCAGCAGTAAGTCGACTTCTGTGTGATGTTTTGTTCAGGTTCATCAAAGAAAACAGTTGTTCACACAGGTATGTGCTGCCAAACATAGACAACGTTTGAGCAGCCTGGATGCGCAGCTGGGGCATTGTGCCGGGGAGGAAACGGGCGAACTCCGCAGCACCCACTGCCGCATATTTTGCCCTCAGTGCATCATTGCATTGGAGGTCAATCAACTCCATTTGGAGGTTTGGTGGTGAGCTTTCCACGTCAACAGCAAATGGGTTACCGAGCAGTTCCAACCTGCTTTTTTGTGCTTCAAAGTCAGCAAATCGGCGTCGAAAGTCAGCGGCAAGCATACCTATTTTATCAGCCAACTGTGTGCTCGGGAACGCACTGGTAGAGAGCTTCTCTTTCATGGTCTGGCAGCTGGGAAAGTGGCTCAAATTTTCTTTCCGCATCTGCGTCTCCCACAGAGTCAGTTTGGTTTTAAATGCCTTCACTGTACTGTACATATCAGAGATGACACGATCCCGACCCTGCAGCTGCAAGTTTATTGCATTCAGATGACTCGTAATGTCACACAGAAAAGCCATTTCACACAGAAACATTTCGTCTCGGAGTTGTGTTGTGTCTTTCCCTTTGCTGTCCAAGAACAGACAAATCTCCTCACGAAGCTCGAAACATCTTTGAAGCACCTTTCCCTGGCTTAGCCATCGCACCTCTGTGTGATAAGGCAAATCACCATGCTCCGTTTCTAACTCCGTCAGAAATGCCTTGAACTGGCGGTGATTCAAACCTTTGGCTCTGATAAAGTTAACTGTGCGCGTGATGATGCTCATTACATGCTCCATTTTCAAGGCTTTACCGCACAACGCTTCCTGGTGTATGATACAATGATAAGCTGTCAGCTCACCTGTCGCGTTTTCCTCTTGCATCTTTTCCCGTATCTTCGCCACCAGTCCGCTCCTGTGTCCACACATCGCAGGTGCTCCGTCGGTTGTCAAACCCACGAGTTTTTCCCAAGGCAGCTCCATCTCATTTACACATCTTGACACCTCTTCATACAAATCATGCCCCGTAGTTGTGCCATGCATAGGACGTAAAGCCAAAAACTCCTCTGTCACGCTTAGGTTGGAGTCCACTCCGCGGATGAAAATTGACAACTGGGCAATGTCAGAAATGTCGGTGCTCTCATCCACAGCCAAGGAATATGCAATAAAATCTTTTCCCTTTTTCACAAGCTGCTCTTTTAGATTGATGGACAACTGGTCTACTCTCTCGGCAATGGTGTTTCTGCTCAGACTCACATTTAAAAAGAGTTGCCTTTTTTCTGGGCAAACTTCGTCACAAACTTTAATCATGCAGTTTTTGATGAAATCCCCCTCCGTAAATGGCCGGGCTGATTTAGCGATCTCTTCTGCCAAAATAAAACTGGCCTTGACAGCAGCCTGGCCTTGTCGAGATTTGAGGCCTCGTTTTAATTCCTCTGCCTTTTGTAGCCTTTGTTCCATGTCCATATTCTTGTTTTTGTCCGCGTGTTTCGTTTCATAATGTCGTCTCAGATTATACTCTTTCAGTACCGCCACACTTTCTCCACACAGAAGACACACAGGTTTTCCAGCTACCTTCGTGAACATATACTCCGACTCCCACCTTGTTTGAAACCCCCGGTTCTCAGTATCCACCTTCCGTTTTGCCATTTTTGATGGGTATCTGAAAGTTAATTTTACTGTGATGCTGACGACTGCTGTGCCAATAAATATTGAAATGAAGCAGCCTACTGCTCGGTGCGTCACCTTTGCATTGTGGGAAATGTAGTATTGGTGCGTGTAAAAGATCTGCGGGCTGCCGGCTTGCTGCTAATAATAAATCAAGATCATCCCAGGGGCCGTAAAAAACCTTCTTGCGGGCCGGATGTGGCCCGCGGGCCTTGACTCTGACATATGTGGTTTAGAGGGACGGCCAGGTCTTGGTAGATTTGCAGTGGTCTGATACTCCTTCCATTTCAATATTATTGCTTGCACAGTGCTCCTTGGGATGTTTAAAGCTTGGGAAATATTTTTGTATCCAAATCCGGCTTTAAACTTCTTCACAACAGTATCTCGGACCTGCCTGGTGTGTTCCTTGTTCTTCATGATGCTCTCTGCGCTTTTAACGGACCTCTGAGACTATCACAGTGCAGGTGCATTTATACGGAGACTTGATTACACACAGGTGGATTGTATTTATCATCATTAGTCATTTAGGTCAACATTGGATCATTCAGAGATCCTCACTGAACTTCTGGAGAGAGTTTGCTGCACTGAAAGTAAAGGGGCTGAATAATTTTGCACGCCCAATTTTTCAGTTTTTGATTTGTTAAAAAAGTTTGAAATATCCAATAAATGTCGTTCCACTTCATGATTGTGTCCCACTTGTTGTTGATTCTTCACAAAAAAATACAGTTTTATATCTTTATGTTTGAAGCCTGAAATGTGGCAAAAGGTCGCAAAGTTCAAGGGGGCCGAATACTTTCGCAAGGCACTGTAAGTACATATACTGATACAATTTACTTTGCATTTAATAGTCCAACAGCACAAGGAACGAATTAATGTTTGAACAAGTTCTTCTTGGCCATGGGCATTCTGAAGCACCGTCCAGAGGGAAGCCTCTCCAACTGAAAGCGTTTGTGTTTAGTGAGTCAGCCAGATCAAAGGCAATAGGGATGACCAGGGATGTTCTCTTGATAAGAGTGTGAATTTGACCTTTTTCCTGTCCTGCTAAGTATTCAAAATATAACGAGTACCTTTGGGTGTCAGGGAAAATGTTTTGAGTAAAAACGTACATAATTTTCTTTATGAATGTAGTGAAGTAAAAGTTGTCAAAGATATCAATTGTAAAGTGAAGTACAGATACTCAAAACAGCTACGTAAGAAGTACTTTAAAGTATTTTTTACTTCACTCCATTATACAACTGAGTATACCCTAGTTCAACACCAACAATGAACCAAAATCATTCCAATCCTGATTAAAAGACAAATGCAGTTTAACCATGCGGACAGCTCAGAGCTAACAGGCAGGCTGTTTTATAGATGGGTTGGTTGTTTAGCAACAAAACTGGCGCGTGCGCAACTATGGGGCAAAACAGATGGGGTTGGCTAAGCTGGACCACAACATGTAAACTATATTTTGTTTCCAAATTTTTATTGAAAACTGTAACGATGTATGCTGAGAGTCGGGAAGCAAGTTCAGGGAGTGAATGCATTTAAGAAATAAATGAACAAAACAAGAAACACAAACAGAAAACCGACATGAAACAGCAACAATGCGACTGGGGAAGAAACCAAAGGGAGTGACATATAAAGGGCAGGCAATCAAATCAAAACGAATCAAATTGTATTAGTCACATGCGCCAAATACACCAGACCTTACAGTGAAATGCTTACTTACGAGCCCCTAACCAACAGTGCAGTTTAAAAAAATATGGATAAGAATAATTGATAAAAGTAACAAGTAAATAAAGAGCAGGAGTAAAAAGACCAATATATACAGGGGGTGCCGGTACAGAGTCAATATGCGGGTGCACCAGTTAGTTGAGGTAGTATGTACATGTAGGTAGAGTTAATTAAAGTGACTATGCATAGATGACAACAGAGAGTGGCAGTGGTGTGGAGAGGGGAGGGGGGGCAATGTGAGTAGTCTGGGTAGCCATTTGACTAGATGTTCAGGAGTCTATGGCTTGGGGATAGAAGCTATTTGGGGGTAGAAACAAAAACTTAAATACATTTGCACAAATGAGCACTTGTTGTCCCTCAAAATACATCGCTACAGTTGTTGGTTAGCTAGCTAGCGAATTGACATGAAATCAGTCAAAACATTGCAAAACAAGACCAGAGGTGTATCCTACAAAGCAGGTTTGAGGAGTTAGCGAGGTAACTTTGGTCAACTCTGAGTTCAACTCGGCTTAACCGGTCAAACATTTCTTTGGAAACGAATCCTTCATAACTATCCTGTTCCAGGGCAGGCTAACTCACGGCTAACTCTACTAACCCTGAATGAAATGACTGAGCCACGAGTTGAGGACCAATGAAATCAGAATCCCTTCCTCTTGCAAAGATTGGGTCCTCATTCCTTTCATTTGAGGAAGCCGACTAATTATATATTTTATGAATCAACTATTTTTTGTGTGTTAAAAATGTGTAATGTTAAAATATATCACCTTACACGTCTAGTAATGACAGAATGTAACTTTTAATAGTCCATTTTAAACTTCACGCAGAGTAACACTTTCTATGACTTAATACAATTATTTTAACTATAGGAGTGGGAAAAAGGTGCTTGTGGTTGTGCATTGATAAGCACACCGAAGTCAGCATTAACGATAAGTAATAAAATAAATCTGGCACTTCTAAGAGCCTATTTTACAGCATAGCCTGCTGAATTTTTTCTTCCTTTTTCAGCACAAATTAAAATGTGGCACTGACTCGTCCATGGATTGATGTTTCCGCATTGTCTCAATGAAGAGTTTGGCGTTTGACTAGCCATGTGCGACATGCATGCACAATTACCAGCCTGCTAGAGTTATCAGCAGGCTGATGAGCAATGTCCACCGTCTTAGTACAGACGAAGCCTGGGCTGGAATGTGAAGCTAGATCTAGCTTGCTTCATAGGATTCCCTCCAGGTTCTCTCTCTATATACAGGTCTGTCAGGCAGGGCTCCCAGCAGAGTGGGGTTCTGGGGACTCTCCTCTTCAGGGCCGCATTGCGTCATAGCCAAACACCAGCGTGGACATCTGGCCTTGACATGATAGTTCCCTTTTATCACCTGCTCTATGCACACAAAAAACAAGTCTGGTTCCTCTCACACAGACGTAGGCTGCTCGGGCCTGTTCTGCTAATCACTGACTGACTGTGTGGAGGAAGATGAGCTCTTTATAATGGGACCCAGCAGAGAGAGAGAGAGCCCTGGCTAAAGTTGAATGGAGCTGGAGCCCTCCCTCCCTCAGCAACACTGATGACCATTTCAATTACTCACCACTTTTCTTTTCATCAAATGCAATGAAACAAAAGATTCTAGCCATTATGGAAATAATGGAACCTTATTACCTCATGTGAATTTCGGTTGCATTTCAATAGGAATCGGTCATAATAATACAAAGTTCAAGATGTTAACAACAGGAGTATTTGGATTGTCCATCTTCTGAACGTAAAAACAAGTAAGAATGCTTTGGCTCTTAATCAAAGGATTTGTTTGTTTTAAAAAAAAAAAGTATTTTTTATTTTTACCCCTTTTTCGTAGTATCCAATTGTTGTAGTAGCTACTATCTTGTCTCATCGCTACAACTCCCGTACGGGCTCGGGAGAGACGAAGGTTGAAAGTCATGCGTCCTCCGATACACAACCAACCAAGCCGCTGCTTCTTTAACACAGCGCACATCCAACCCGGAAGCCAGTCGCACCAATGCGCCGGAGGAAACACCGTGCACCTGGCCACCTTGGCTAGCGTACACTGCGCCCAGCCCGCCACAGGAGTCGCTGGTGCGCGATGAGACAAGGACACCCCTACCGACCAAGCCCTCCCTAACCCGGGCAACGCTAGGCCAATTGTGCGTCGCCCCACGGACCTCCCGGTCACGACCGGTTACGACAGAGCCTGGGCGCGAACCCAGGACTCTGATGGCACAGCTGGCGCTGCAGTACAGCGCCCTTAACCACTGCAACACCCGGGAGGCCCGGATTTGTTTGTTTTTAAGCAAAAGGCAAAAAATATTGTGTGTGAGTACAATTAAGGCACATGTTGGTTGAAAAGATCATTTGAAATCATAGTTATTCTGCATGTAGTAAGTCTGGGGGTGGGAGAGTGGAAGATTAATATGGAGCTGTGAAATTACAAGACCTCTTACCGACCAATTTCTCATCTGAATAATGATATTAATCCTAAAAGTGCCAACGAGATAAAACATTTTTTACCTCAAATTGTTAATGATTGTAAAGAGACACTGTCTGTTAAGCAAAAACACTTTTAATTTTATTAACCTTTTGTAGCACAGGTAAATGGTTTAAGTTCCCCATTTATAGTCAGATTTGATCTTTTGAAATATACGTTTTTTTGTATGCTTTGAACAGATATTTTTATCAATTTCATCCATAGCTTGATATAAACTTTTGTCTGTTATTCATTCAAACTTTTAGGTTTCTGTGATACCCAGAGGCTGAGAAATTGGCGATTGAGCTAATCTGACATACTGGTAAAAAACTAAAATGGCAACAGATATGTGCAATATAGCAATAGCTGGTGCCATCAGACTTTTAGCTATAACTTTGGAACGACTAACAAAGCGCTATTATACAGTACACAGACAGATGTTAATGTTCCGCTCTGAATGTCAGATGGATCAACCGTTCAATTGTCTGATGTTTCTATTCATTTAATTGTTTGATGTATCCATCACCTCAGTTCCAATTGCATCTGAAAGATGGGACTCTCGATTTGGTTTAGAGACATTGACTGGAAGTTAAATATGTATTGAAATGTTTGAGTTATAGTGGCTGCCACACCCCCCAGGGCCAAATCTGAGGTTGGTCCATATCTTTTCATGGTACATACAGTGTATTCTAAAAGTTGCTAGACCCCTTTACTTTATCCACATTTTGTTATATTACAGCCTTATTCTAAAATGGATTGAATAAAACATTTTCCTCATCAATCTACACAAAATACCCCATAATGACAAAGTGAAAACAGGTTTTTAGACATTTTTGCAAATGTTCTAAACATAAAAAAACAGAAATACCGTATTTACATAAGTACTCAGACCCTTTGCTATGAGACTCAAAATTGAGCTCAGGTGCATCCTGTTTCCATAGATCATCCTTGAAATGTTTCTACAACTTGATTGAAATCCACCTGTGGTAAATTCAAGTAGATTGGACATGATATGGAAAGGCACACACCTGGTCCCACAGTTGACCGTGCATGTCAGAGTAAAAACCAAGCAATGAGGTCAAAGGAATAGTCTGTAGAGCTCCGAGAGGATTGGGTCGAGGCACAGATCTGGGGAAAGGTTAAAACATTTCTGCAGCATTGAAGGTCCCCAAGAACACAGTGGCCTCCATCATTCTTAAATGGAAGAAGTTTGGAACCACCAAGACTCTTCCTAAAGCTGGCCGCTGGCCAAACTGAGTAATCGGGGAGAAGGGCCTTGGTCGGGGAGGTGACCAAGAACCCGATGGTCACTCTGACAGAGCTCCAGAGTTCCTCTGTGGAGATGGGAGAACCTTCCAGAAGGACAACCATCTCTGTAGAACTCCACCAATCAGGCCATTATGGTAGAGTCGCCAGACAGAAGCCACTCCTCAGTAAAAGACACATGCCAGCCCACTTGGGAATTTGCCAAAAGGTACCTAAAATACTCAGACCATGAGAAACTAGATTCTCTGATGAAACCAAGATTGAACTCTTTGGGCTGGAGGAAACCTGGCACCATGCCTACGGTGAAGCGTGGTGGTGGCAGCATCATGCTGTGGGGATGTTTCTCAGCGGCAGTGACTGGGAGACTAGTCAGGATTGAGAGAAAGATGAACAGAGCAAAGTACAGAGAGAACCTTGATGAAAACCTGCTCCAGAGTGCTCAGGACCTCAGACTGGGGCGAAGGTTCACCTTCCAACAGCAACCCTAAGCACACAGCCAAGACAACGCAGGAGTGGCTTCGGGACAAGTCTCTGAATGTCCTTGAGTTGCCCAGCCAGAGCCCAGACTTGAACCCGATCTAACATCTCTGGAGAGACCTGAAAACAGCTGTGCAGCGACACTCCCCATCCAACCTGACAGAGCTTGAGAGGATCTGCACAGAAGAATTGGAGAAACTCCTCAAATACAGGTGTGTCAAGCTTGTAGCATCATACCCATGAAGACTCAAGGCTGTAGACGCTGCCAAAGTACTGAGGGTCTGAATACTTACATAAATGTGACTTTTGCCATTTTTTTAATATATACACTATCATTCAAAAGTTTGGGGTCACTTAGAAATGTCCTTGTTTTTGAAAGAAAAGCAGATTTTTTTGTCCAATAAAATAACATCAAATTGATCAGAAATACAGTGTAGACATTGTTAATGTTGTAAATTACTATTGTAGCTGGAATATCTACATTGGCGTACAGAGGCCCATTATCAGCAACCATCACTCCTGTGTTCCAATGGCGCGTTGTGTTAGCTAATCCAAGTGTATTATTTTAAAAGGCTAATTGAGCATTAGAAAACCCTTTTGCAATTATGTTAGCACAACTGAAAACTGTTGTACTGATTAAAGAAGCAATACATCTGTCCTTCTTTAGACTAGTTGAGTATCTGGAGCATCAGCATTTGTGAGATCAATTACAGTCTCAAAATAGCTAGAAACAAAGACTTTATTCTGAAACTCGTCAGTCTAGTCTAGCTCTGAGAAATGAAGGCTATTCCATGCGAGAAATTTCCAAGAAACTGAAGACCACGTACAACACTGTGTACTTCTCCCTCAACAGAACAGCACAAACGGTCTCTAACCAGAGCAGAAAGTGGACTGGGAGGCCTTGGTGCACAACTGAGCAAGAGGACAAGTGCATTAGAGTGTCTAGTTTGAGAAACAGACAACTTACAAGTCCTCAACTGGCAGTTTCATTAAATAGTACCCTTAAAACACCCGTCTCAACATTAACAGTGAAGAGGCGGCGTTGGCCTTCTAGGCAAAGTTGCAAAGAAAAAGCCATATCTCAGACTGGCCAATAAAAAGAGAAGATTAAGATGGGCAAATGAACACAGACACTGGACAGAGGAACTCTGCCTAGAAGGCCAGCATCCCGGAGTCGCCTCTTCACTGTTGACGTTGAGACTGGTGTTTTGAGGGTACTATTTAATGACGCTGTACTATTTAAAAATCTGTTTTTGCTTTGTCATTATGGGGTATTGTGTGTAGATTAATGAGGATTTAAAAAAAATATATATTTTATAATAAGGCTGTAACATAACAAAATGTGGATAAAGTCAAAGGGTCTGAAGACTTTCCGAAAGCGCTGTACGTATGTGTGCCAAATTTGGTGCTTTTACACAAAGTTTACTATTGAGTCCTCATTTGCATACTAGTCCTCTAATATACAAAATAAATATCATGTTTCATTCCTCCATATTAATACAAAAATCATAGAAAATATTAAATGTTTTACCGCTGGAGCTTTTAGGGTTGAACTACACCCAGTTGAAGGAGAACTTGTAGGGTAATTTAGGTTGAAAAGGCTTCTGAAGTATCTCATGTCCACTTTCACATTTCAGACTTGACTTTCCGTTGTGAAAAATGCATCAACCCCTACAAAAATGTCCATTGATTATAATAATTCACATTTTCTGTTGCTGCATGATTACTTTCTTGCTGTAGCAAACTGGCTCAAATTAAGATCCTACATCTGTAATCCAATACATAATGGTCAAACCTTTCACAAGTGACATACTGTACACTGCAGTGATATAAAACAAACAGTATCATTGTTAGAAATGTTTTGTACCCATCCCCAAAATCATTTTCTTGTTTTAGTTCCATCAATTGATCTGGTCATAGTGAGATGCCTCAATGGTAAATGTAACCAGAGTCTACATATTGAAAAGCCTCTCATGGAAAATGTAAACCACATGCTTGCCACATATAAGTAGTAAACATCTTCTGGCCCCCTGCCCCCAATTTCAGCCGTCACACAACACAAGCGTAGATAATAGCAATGATGACTTCCCAAAACACATGAATTGTATTTAATTCATTAGTAGGGCTTTGTAGCCCAATGTTATAAGAATGAGAACAGTTGGGTGGGTTTAATCACACAGTTGGAAGACTTAATTAATAAAAGCATAATGCAAACCTTCAATGTAATACTAGTAATATGTAATCATTTATTTTTCTATGACCCAACTGTCAAAAGAAGTTGTGACGAGATTGTTACATTGCCTCATTATAAAGTAGAATTAGATAAGACCTAGCATTTGCCTTTTTGATGTCCCTGAAATATTGCATAATATCTGGGGGACACTGGATGATCCCTATTAGATGTTGGGGAAAACTGGGCTGGTTTTCAAATGGGTCATATTAAAATCTGGGCTGTGTTATGAATCGATTTGGACACTGAATTGTGTGATAGTAAATTAGAGTGAATCAGATGAGGACATAGCTGACAAACGTTCAGTCAGTAATCAGCATATCATTGTGACTTCATGTTAGTCCATGAATATTCAGCTAAATTTGGAGTTATATTGTTAAAAAAAAAAAGGCGCGTAACCGATAAAGGGTGGTGGAGATGACATAAACGCTAATGCCAACAACGCTAATTTAGCACAATAGGTGCGCGAACGTTACGATAAAGGGTGTGTTAAACAACATTTACGTGTGTTTACGCTCCACCACATCCCAAGCTAAATCCATGCTTCAGACAGTGTCCTTAGATGACGGGTTTCACAGTCTGCTGTACTATTGCACAGTACCTCAACAACTACAGTGTAGAAACGAAAACAAAAGACGGAAACTTTTCAGAAGCCTTTGAGTTGCACTTAATTGTCATTGTGATGTTCTTCTAATGGAAACCGCAGATCGCTGGAGAATTCATCGGCAGGGCCTAATCCTGTCATCCCCGACTCCCCAGCTAGAGAAAAACACTGGTTCAGAGAGATGGAAACCAGGAAAGCTGACCACAGTGTCACTCATGTTGTCTTTTCCCAGACTGGACGGGGACACCAAGAACTGCTCAAAGTCAGCATTTTACAAAGGCACGGACGTCAATAGCAGCGAAAGCAGACATTTTTGCTTCTTCCCAATACACCTTCCCAGCCGAATCTGACACCACTTGTCACCCACAATGTCTCCAGCGTAGAGTGCTTCAGTCTACACGAGACCTACCAGTATCATCTAGAGTTTCAACAGCAATTGGTCGCCACTGAAGCAGAAACAAAATCGTAGTTGGTTGGATCGATTGGATTGCTCTCATCAGCCGAGGTCAGCAGACAGTCACTCCACTCTATAAAACATTATTTCTATAACCTACTTAGTTCCAAATCAGTGTGCTATTTAGAGCTATCCTATTGGACAGTTACATGGGGATGACCTTAGCAGTCCAACCAGAACCTTCAAGCCCAACCTCATGAGTCCGGTTCCTCTAAATCAGGTTCCTCTTCGTGATTTAAAAAGCATCCTGTGACAAATGTGAATTTGAAAGCAAGTTTGGAATTGCCTGTTGTTGGCACAGATCACAAATGCTTCTGTTATTTCAGTGTGTGAGTGCATGCAGTTTTCTATAAGTGCGGGGGCTAAGCAGGATAAAGAAATATTTCATAAAGCCTCCTAAAGACTGCATTGCAACATGAGTTTGTTTGGAGAGAAAACAAGAGAATGAGACAGAGGAAAGGACTGCAAAGCTTTTTCAAGTCTCGCTCATTGGGTTCAATTTTCTTATCTCACCTCCTCTCTGGTTTCTTTCCAAAATCCTAGCTCCACTTCTCTCTTTTCTTCTGCAGACTCAAGTCTTTGCACTATGCATTCAAAACTCAAGCTTACTTTCGTAAACTCGGTTCTCTGATATTTTGAGTGAGATATCTCGCATGTGGAATTCACCTGAATTTCATAAGCTTGAAGAACCAATTACACATCTGTCGGAGACAGACAGGTCGAGTGGCAAATGAGGTGAGCCACTTCCCTCATGATAAGGAGCCACTCATTTTCAAGAATGGCTGACTTCCTCACACTCTTTCGAGTAGGGGAATGCGGTGAGTTCTCGCACTCATAATCTCAGAGAACCGGAGTTACAAAAGTAACCTTGAGTTCTCTTTGAATTATTTGTTTCGATATCTCACATGTGGGATACGGCCAACTCCCGTATCACAAACGTGATATCTGAAGCCAGGTAGTCTCAATGTATCAATGTATCAGGTCCCGACAATGAGGACAGTATGTGCCAAAGAAGGTGCAGTGACGTCTAGACGGTAGTACCTCATAAAAGTATGAGGGGGTGCCCAACAAGCCATGTCGCAAATCTCCTGTAAGGAGATGCCCTTGAATAGTACCGAAGAGGTAACCATACCCCATGGAGGAGTGAGCCTTCAGGCCCTCCGGAGGCTGTAACTCCTTGCTATTATAGGCCAACATAATAGCATCCACAATCTAATGTGACAACTGTTGACGAGAGAGAGGCCTCCCAGGACACAAAAGAGTTGGTTGCTCTTGCGCAAAGCTCTTGTTCTATCCAAGTATATGCACAACGTGTGTACTGGACACAAACGCTGGAGACGCTCTTCTTGCGTAGAAGTGAAGGGCGGCGGGTGGAAAGCCACAAGATCCAAGGAGAGACAATTGTAGTTGTCACTGACCTTAGGCAAAAAGGCAGGGTTGGGAAACAAGGAAACCTTGGAAAAGCCCTGGGCAAACTGTAGGCACGAATTGTGAACTGAAAGTTCATGCAGCTCAGTCACTCGTTTTGCAGACCTAAGGGCAACCAGTAAAGCAGGGCCGGAACCAGAACAAATCAGCTGGACGGGCATATGATTCCCACACATTCTTTTGTTTTTTTCACGGGACCTTTTATATGTGCACGCACTTGCTCGTGCACAAATGTTTTTAAATGGGTTTTATAGTAAAGATATGTAATTTGACTGTAAAAACATATTACCTTAGGTATGAAAACAACCAGTCATCATCTTTTCATCTGATTGTCAAACAAATCCCTTCATAGAGTTTCAAATTTGCTTACAATTTATCCCACCATTTCTACAAATCTGAATTTCAGTTTCATAACGCGCATTTTCGTGGAACAGTTTCATTTCAATAATAAAATCATTGTTACTTGGTTAATGACCAACTGGCTTAAGTGTCTTCACTGACATTTTCAACCTGTCCCCAACTGAGTCTGTAATACCAACATGTTTCAAGCAGAACACCATAGTCCCTGTGCCCAAGAACACTAAGGTAACCTGCCTAAATGACTACCGACCCGTAGCACTCACGTCTGTAGCCATGAAGTGCTTTGAAAGGCTGGTCATGGCTCACAGCACCATTATCCCAGAAACCCTAGACCCACTCCAATTTGCAAACCGCTCCAACAGATCCACAGATGATGCAATCTCTATTGCACTCCACACTGCCCTTTCCCACCTGGACAAAAGGAACACCTATGTGAGAATGCTATTTATTGACTACAGCACAGCGTTCAACACCATAGTGCCCTCAAAGCTCATCACTAAGCTAAGGACTATAAGAATATTTTGAAGATAAATACACAACGCAGAGGACGAGAGGACTAGAATTAACGATCAATAGGAGTTGGTTTTCAGTTCAACATCTGTTTAGAATCTGTGGGGTGTCAGTCCTGGACTCAGAGCTACGTGTGACATGTTTTCATTGGTCTGTACTGTACATTGAGTCTGGAGCAGGACAGTTGTTATTTGGCCGTTGGCCCAGTTGTACTGCAAGGACTTCTGATTGATCATCCCCAGGCTAGGGAGGGGGTTATAAATAGCATCCTGTGTCTTTGTTCTGTGGATAAAAGCTGAGAACAGGAGAGACTGAACATCTACCTCGCAGCATAGCACCTATGATTGGTCCTTCTCAAATGGATCTATTTTTCTCCCCCTGATTTTCTTTGGAGTTTGTGTTATTGAAGAATAACATCAACTGCTAACATGACCCTGGGACTAAACACCTCCCTCTGCAACTGGATACTGGAATTCCTGACGGGCCGCCCCCAGGTGGTAAGGGTAGGTAACATCACATCCGCCACGCTGATCCTCAACACGAGGTCCCCTCAGGGGTGCGTGCTCAGTCCCCTTCTGTACTCCCTGTTCACCAATGACTGCATGGCCAGGCACGACTCCAACACCATCATTAAGTGTGCAGATGACAGAACAGCCTGATCACTGACAACAATGAGACAGCTTATAGGGAGGAGGTCAGAGACCTGGCCGTGTGGTGCCAAGACAACAACGTCTCCCTCAATGTGAACAAGACAAGGGAGATGATTGTGGTTTACAGGAAAAGGAGGACCGAGTACGCCCCCATTTTCATCGACAGGGCTGTAGTGGAACAGGTTGAGAGCTTCAAGTTCCTTGGTGTCCACATCAACAACAAACTATCATGATCCAAACACATCAAGACAGTCGTGAAGAGGGCACAAAGCCTATTCCCTTTAAGAGACTGAAAAGATTTGGCATGTGTCCTCAGATCCTCAAAAAGTTCTACAGCTGCACCATCGAGCGCATCCTGACTGGTTGCATCACTACCTGGTATGGCAACTACTCAACTTCTGACCTCAAGGCACTACAGAGGGTAGTGCGTACGGCCCAGTACATCACTGGGGCCAAGCGTCCTGCCATCCAGGACCTGTATACCAGGTGGTGTCAGAGGAAGGCCCTAAAAATTGTCAAGACTCCAGCCACCCTTTTCATAGACTGTTCTCTCTGCTACCACACGTCAAGTGGTCCGAAATACTTCTTAACAGCTTCTACCCACAAGCCATAAGATGCCTGAACAGCTAATCAAATGGCTACCCAGACTATTTGCACCCCCCCCACCCCCCCTTTCACGCTGCTGCTACTCTCTGTTTATTATCTCTGTATAGTCACTTTAACTCTACCTACATGTACATATTACCTCAATTACCTTGACTAACCGATGCTCCCGCTACTGTATATACAGGAGCCTCGCTATTGTTATTTTACTGCTGCTCTATATTATTTTTAACTTTTATTATTTTATTTTATTTATTTTTATTTATCTATTTTTAATGTTATTTTTCTTAAAACTGCAATGTTAGTTAAGGGCTTGTAAGTAAGCATTTCACTGTCAGGTCTACCTACACCTGTTGTATTCGGCGCATGTGACAAATAACATTTGACTTGATTTGATTTAATCGTATAAATTGGAATTTAAAAAAATTATATCTAAAAGTAAAAATTAAACTAGAGCACCAGCCTTTGCTGTATGGACACATTGATACACCCTGATCCATTGGCGGCTAAACAAATGAGTGCATGCATAGAACTCATAGAGATAGCCTATAGGCCAACACAGGAGTAGGCCTATAACTTCCATTGTCAACTAAGTAAAAATACATAAAGCCGACAAATGAAAACCGTAGAAAATATCCAGATGAAAATCGCATTCATCGCTCTACTCCCCTTTCTATCTGTCTTGACTTGAACTATTGCTAATGAAGTGCAACATTGTTCAAATCTATCAAATGGGTCAGGCCCAAAGCTGTCGCTAGTGAACTTGCAACATTGTATCAACTAGCCTATTACTGGCCTTCAGAGTTTCCAGCTCCCTCAACGTTAACGTTACATTGTAGAATAATAGTGAAGACATCAAACTATGAAATAACACATACTATATGGAATCATGTAGTAACCAAAAAAGTGTTAAACAAATAGCCACTCTCTGCCTTGATGACAACTTTGCACACTCTTGGCATTCTCTGAACCAGCTTCACCTGGAATCATTTTCCAACAGTCGTGAAGGTGTTCCCACATGTGCTTAGCACTTGTTGGCTGCTTTTCCTTCACTCTGCAGTCCAATTCATCCCAAACAATATCAATTGGGTTGAGGTTGGGTGATTGTGGAGGCCAGGTCATCTGAGGCAGCACTCCATCCCTCTACTTCTTGGTCAAATAGACCTCACACAGCCTGGAGGTGTGTTTTGGGTCATTGTCCAGTTGAAAAACAAATGATAATCCCACTAAGCGCAAACCAGATTGGATGGCATTATAGCTTCAGAATGCTGTGGTAACCATGCTGGTTAAGTGTGCCTTGAATTCCAAAAAAATCGCTGACAGTGTCACCAGCAAAGCATCCCCACACCATCACACCTCCTCCTCGCTTCACGATGGGAACCACACATGCGGAGATCATCCATTCACCTACTATGCGTCTCACAAAAACACGGCGTTTGAACCAAAAATCTCAAAATTGGACTCCACAGACCAAAGGACAGATTTCCAGAATTGCTGCACAAATTGCGGGCTTCCCAAATAGAAACGACCCACATCTATTTTTTTTCGCAGCTAATGATCCACTGTGGCTAAGTCATGCTCTCTGGTGAGGTATGATTTTATTTATTTCTGTACAGACAGGAGTAAATACACTGAGTGTACAAAACATCATGCTCTGTCCATGACGTAAACTGAATTCAGGTGAAAACTATGATCCCTGAAGGGGAGGAGACAGGTTAAAGAAGGATTTTTAATCCTCGAGGCAACTGAGATAGGGACTGTGTATGTGTGCCATTCAGAAGATGAATTGCCAAGACAAAATATTTAAGTGCTTTTGAACGGGGTACGGTAGTACTCTTTTTGACCAGACAGACAGCATCAGATACATGGGCTACACATACAGTGGCTTGCGAAAGTATTCACCCCCCTTGACATTTTTCCTATTTTGTTGCCTTACAACCTGAAATTAAAATGGATTTTGGGGGGGCTTTGTATCATTTGATTTACACAACATGCCTACCACTTTGAAGAACAAGAAATAAGACAAAGAAAATGGAAAACTTGAGCTTGCATAACTATTCACCCCCCCCCCCCCAAAAAAAAGTCATTACTTTGTAGAGCCACCTTTTGCAGCAATTACAGCTGCAAGTCTCTTGGGTTATGTCTCTATAAGCTTGGCACATCTAGCCACTGGGATTTCTGCCCATTCTTCAAGACTAAACTGCTCCAGCACCTTCAAGTTGAATGGGTTCCGCTGGTGTACAGCAATCTTTAAGTCATAACACAGATTCTCAATTGGTTTGAGGTCTGGGCTTTGACTAGGCCATCCCAAGACATTTATATTTTCCCGTTAATCCACTTGAGTGCTGCTTTAGCAGTATGCTTAGGGTCATTGTCCTGCTGGAAGGTGAACCTCTGTCCCAGTCTCAAATCTCTGGAAGACTGAAACAGATTTCCCTCAAGAATTTCCCTGTATTTAGCGCCATCCACCATTCCTTCAATTCTGACTAGCTTCCCAGTCCCTGTCGATGAAAAACATTCCCAAGGCATGACGCTGCCTCCACCATACTTCACTGTGGGGATGACGTACCTGATACCTAAATATAATTGATTAATTTAAAAAGGCAGGTAAAAAAAAAATTGAGGTTCCTTGAGAATTTGGATGATTTGGATGGTCTGTTCTTTTAGTTAATGTTTTTATGGATCTGCAGGTCTACAAGTTTGTGTCTGTGGATATGTCTTTTCTCTGTGAATTTTCTCTGTGGATGTATTTTCTCACCTCCACTCATTTGTGGTTTGATAAGATGTCTCCAGCTGCGTCTCAGAGCAGTCTCAGAGCTCCAGGTCCATCTCTGCGCCTCTAATCTGCCTGAAGCCTCCCACCCCCCCTCACTTTTACAAGAAAAGCACACTCAGCCAGATGTACACAATACCAATTAAGTTTATCTTACCTTTGCCAGCCTCGCTTTAATGGACGTCCTCAATTATGAGTAGAAAAAAAGAGTCAATGGCGGTGTAGGGTCTAACATCAAAACCAAAGACCGCTGAAGGGAAAAGAGTCTGATAAGAGTCTAAACTGAGAGGAACAGAGGTTAAGGCCAAGGCCTTTAATATACCCAATAATTAGCTTTTTAAATCTCAAGTAAAAGTTGTTAATTCCCAGGTAGAAAGTTTATAATTCTATGTGAAGAACTACCCAATGTAACCCAGAGCAAATCCTATCAGAAGTTCATATTATGTATCCTGGCACAGTCATCCTAGGCGTATGAAGCTTGGCATACCCTTAATCGAGTTTATCTCTTCTCCCCTGTGCCCTGGCAGTAACCTGGTATGTGTACGCGTAAGTGTGTCGTATGGGTTTGCGTAGGCAACGGATTACTGATTAAGCAAGCAAATGAGTAGACCTAAGCCTCATTCATTACTGTCTAAACATTCTGACTCCAGGAGTTGATTGAATTACCCCGCAGTTGTCAAATATATTTAACAAGATGGTAGAGCAGTAACCAGAACAGCTTGTCTTTTTTTATATAAAGAAATAATGAGACTTATAGGCCATTATCAGTTCATTTAACAGTAAATTAACAGTTGTTTTCTCAAAAGGCCAATATGAGCTTTTACATTCAATTTCACATTTCTTGTTTTGAGTAATTGTGGTTTTGAAGTTACAATCCTCCAGAGCACTAAGAGGGCCAAAAGTCTCATTTGAGATCCAGCAGTTAAGGTCAATGTTTCTCTTGTGATACTTTATGGCACCATATGGCAAAACATTATTCATTAATAAGTAGAAACTAAAGAAAATGCCTGGCAGACTATCAGAGTGTATACTGTATATATGTAGATGCAGGGCTTGGCTACTGTCATGGTTAATGATAAATTGTATGTATAAGTGAGCCAAACACTAGTCATGACCTAAGCCCAAAGTTGTATTCAGTAATATCAAGTAATACAGTACATTACACTAAAGAGCAATACAATACATCTATGAAAAATAAGAAATATTTAATCAAAGATTTTTGGCAATGCTGTCCCAATGCATAGTCCTTTGGTCTTCAGTCTATTTCACATTCACATACGTGACATTCGGCACTTGCTATCTCTGCAACATTATGTATCTTTTTTTTAGTTAAAACAGCATCCCATAAATATGATTTGAATTTTCCCTCAAGGGCATATTCCAATAACATTCTCACTAATAGAATGACTGGTTAAATTGTTGCCCTTTTAAGTGATGGACAAAGTGAGTTTCTGTTCATTCATTTCATTGCACATTTCTCAGGTTTCCAGGCTGGTGGTGAATGCCAGCAGGAACTCAACACATCTACCACACTAGTCTAGCTCAGGGCAGACTCTGCTGCTGAGGAATTAATGCAAGCATTCGGCACATTCCTTTGTTTCAGAAACACATACAGTTGGGTGGTTCAGTAATCTCAGGTCTCCATTATTTCCAACCATTATCTGGGTCCAAGCCCAGATGAAATTCATTTTTTTGCTCATGAAAAGAGAGAGAGAAACCACTGTCAATGGATGATGCTGAATCCATCATCCCTTTAAAAGTTCAGGCTACGCTTTTCACATTAGCAGTCTTACATATCTGCATGCAAATATTGCTCAACAACTACCAATTTATGCGTGCCTTTATGTCATTTTGTGTGGTTGAATTTTGATCTTGTAAAGGTGTTTGGTGGTAAAGTTGTCTGTTAAAATACATATTTAAACAGGAGGAATCAGGAATCTTACAGGTAGGCAGCAATTACTCCGTCAGAGGCTGACCGGGTAGTTTTGTAGCTGACAGACTAGTGGAAAACAAGAACACCTCTTAAAAACAGGTATGGCTTAATTACCCACGTGGGAATCACTCGCTTAGTGACCAAGTCATTACACGAGAGGGAAGAAGAGGGGGAAGAAGTAGTCATGGACACATGTCTTTCCTGTCTGGGAAGACGGGACATGGTACAGTACAACGTAAACTGGGGAGAACCTGTTAGCAGTTACACAAATTTGTTGTGCTCTGTGTTTTGTAGGTCAACATGTCCTCCTCCTCCTCCCCATTAATTGGTGTCTCGGTCTATCACGCGAGGAGAGGACGAGGAGCAGCCTAGCCACAGCTGGTTCTGATTAGAACTGGGCCAGGGGGACACAGACAGAGAGGAGAGGAAGTTGGTACGGGTATCTCCTGTTGGAACAGGTTATTTGAGCCCATTGGTGGTACAGTATACCTTGGTACCGTTTTATTATCTTACTACCCATTACACTAGGATTTCAGGACTTTACGTCTCAAAATCCACTCATACTGTCAATCAACCATTAAACAACCCAAAAGGCTAACAAAGGGTTTGGTTGTCCGACCTTTGGAGATAACGTCTCATCAGATAAAGTCACTTATTCCATTGTCTGTCCAAGAAGCACATCCCTTTCTACAGTATGTTGTCATTGAAATGGACATTTCTACTATTTCCACATGTCCCAGACCAGGCTTGACCAGAGGGCCAAGTCCATGTCTCAATGACTCATCACAGGGAGACAGGATTTACACGAGGACTGATTCCCCCCTTGTTTACACCCCACTTGTATTTTAGTGAGCAGTGTCAGGTGGAGTAAAACAAGTGGTGTTTGTGGATAATCAAGGGTGTAGTAATTTAGGGTTAATGTGTAATATCGGTTCTCTTGATGACCCAACTCACAGGACTGCTACATATACAGATGTATACAATGTATACAGAATTTAGACACATCATTTAAAGGATCAATATGTAAGTACTCAAAAGCAAATGGATCACATTTGTACTGTAACTATGTTATTACAATGTTTTTACAGACTATATATTTAATCACTTCAAGTACACGATTTTGGTGCCACCTAATATAAAGGGGCATCCAGCAGGATAAACCACATTGTTGTTGACGTTGAAATAATGAATTGTTTGTTTCAGCTTCATTTTACTGAATTTAGTCATGAATAACATATTAGTGTATATAGACCTATATGTAACTACACAGTACACATTGTCTTAATTTGTTGTGGTCTTGCATCTTTGCTACGTTGTTGTTATCTGGTTGCTGCATTTCAGCCCTGAACCCGCAGGTTATGGAAAGCCTGGCATAGTTGGCAACAACACCCAAATGTGTAAAGCACCTGCTAGTTTATGTTGCGCAAAACCCAGACTGTAAAACACACAAACAAATAATGTAGTAATCACCTTTCAATCAGTCTCAAAGAGGTGACGTCAACCACACACCCGCAGTTTGACTGCTTTCATACTTGGCCACCCAACAATCAGGGGCTAAGAGTACGGAGTACAAACAAAGCTTTTTGTTCCTGGCCCAAAAAGCAATGCGGCTGGGGTGAAATAACTCACACACTTCACGTTCTGTCAAGCCGTAAACAACAGATCGTTGAAAAGAGTTATAAAGATTTATCAATAATTGATCGCTTGTCTCTGGAATAAACAAAAATACATCAAGTTGACCTTTATCTCTGTAAAACGACCTTTTAGACAAGTAACTGTGACCTGAGTAGAGAATAGGTTTATACAGGGAGAGCAACCCAACCTCAAAGCTACAGTTCCTCACCCACCCCAGTCTCTTCATTCAGCCAGCCCACAAAGACTATGGCCCAAGATGGGGAGAAAATTAGTAAATGTATTGCTTCCAAATGAATGTAGGACACAATATACGACCACATAGACTGCCATTAAGAGCCTTCAAGGGAGATGCACTCTATTCAAGTAAAAATAGTGTTATTGTAGGAAATACACCAAAATATACATTTGACATTTTAGTCATTTAGCAGATGCTCTTATCCAGAGTGATTTACAGTTAGTTCATTCATCTTAAGATAGCTAGGTGGAACAACCACATATAACAGGCATAGAAAGTACATTTTTCATTAATAAAGTGGCTATCAGTAGGGGGGATGGTCGAGGTGAGGATTATTTAAGATACTGTTTGAAGAGGTAGGGTTTCAGATGTTTTCGGGAAGATGGGCAGGGACTCTTCTGCTCTAGCTTCAGGGGGAAGCTGGTTCCACCAGCAAAGAGCCCAGCCAACAGCGAGATGCAGTAGGAAAAAAATACAAAACATTAACAATATTACATACTTTCATCCTCATAAAAGCTGATTTATACTAATGCATTATTTTGTGAGTGGAAAATGGAAAATTACCGGATGAACGGCAACCTGCATCACAAGTTTCTACTCTGTTTGGCAAAGTGTGAGGCTTCAATGTGTCATGCTTCATAGCAAGTTTATGCAAGACATCACACCCGTGATGAACCATGAGTTGCCAAAAGCTGCTATACATTTTTATGTCAAACTCTAAGTCATCTTTATGATAACTGTATTGACTTGGCATCATGAATGAACACTGATACCAAATGTTACAGATATAGCCTTGGTGTAAAGTAAGACATACAATCATCATGTCGACACGTGTTCAGCTTAACATTTGACAAACTCACATCTCCTGTTTGTGTTGGATTGGATTTTTCTGATGGAATGACAAAAATGGCCTCCCACATGGCTGGATCTACCCTTTTCACCACAAATGGGTGGCATGACCAGCAGAGGAAAAACGCATCTCCTCAGAGAGAGATGAAATAATGTTCGCACAGAGGGGAAAAAAAACACAATCGACTTCCAAAGAATGAGCAGCAAAAACAGGCTAGCTGTATAATATGTGACCTGGAAAGTACCCTTCAAACAAAGGGCTTTTACAAAAGACCAGGCACCGAAAGTATTGAAAGATATTTTAAACATATCGCTACTTTTCCAGCTCAACAACCACACGATAACACCAACTGTTGATTTTTTTAGGCAAGACATAACTTAATACATTTAATACCGAGTAGTAAAATTAGAATGTGTCTAGGAATATCCTTGGCCCTTTCCTAATCACAGAAAATAGCCAATGGTAATACTTCTTACACCTCAAGCCACCGTAAACCATGTTATTTCATATGGGTATTTATTGATGGGAGGGAAGGGGTATTACATCAAGTTCGAGTCACAACTGAAACAAAGCGAGCCAAGGAAAACCACACACAATGGAATCTCTAGTATGTTTGTTTTGTTTCATTCCAGGCCCTCAGGAACAGAACTGACAGAACATTGTGGAACAGGAGCTGAGCGCTGCCCAGCAAAAAGACATGGCTGCCTGCGGTCACTGGAGGTAGAGCAGAAATAAGATGTGGCTCCCCGCATCAAAACAGACAGTGTGGTAATGCTAGACTTGAAGCAACAAATTGGTCTCTTCATCCCACTCTACTCTATACAGCAGACAGAGGGAGGCACTGGTGGTCCTGCGTCTCTATCGTTAGGATGCTTAATTATTGTGACTTGTATGAGTTGTAGGAGTTAGAGCACACTCTCAAGTAGCAAGTGACTGGTTATTAGAATATTATTACAAACCCCAGGAGCAGGCGAAGGAGCTGATTACTGGCTCATGTGGGAGGCACAATTTACCAGGAATGTAGAGAGGCGGAATGGGAATGAACTGCTTGGAAGTAGCGTGGCACATTGGGTAATTACCTGGTCCAAAAAGGAACTGAACGGAGCACTCTCAGATCATATCCCAATCTTGTTTAGATTTCTGTCCCCATTAAGTTCGGGAGAAATTAGCCAAAACCTTGCCATTATTTATTCCAAGATTTGCTTTGTTCATTTAAAAGGGTCACCGACTTCCACCTGGTGTGGTCCTGCACCCCCCACAGTGACAGGAAAGGGAGAACATTGAGACCAATCAGACCACAAGGAATGTCTAATATGGATCTTTCAAAGAGCCAACAAAATATTATTGAATAAAATATTGCTTATTTTCTTTATGCTGTATAATTCTACTGGAAAATGTATTTAACTTGAGTCATTGTACAGTATATCTCACCTTTGCTCAAATGTCCCCTACCTGACACACACAGGCACACTCACGCATGCGTACACACACACACACACACACACACACACACACACACACACACACACACACACACACACACACACACACACACACACACACACACACACACACACACACACACACACACACACACCACTCCGGTGCCACAGAGATGCAGGGGGAGAGAGGCAAGGCTGCTGGGCTCCTTTAATTTGCTATTGTTTGTACATTTGCAAGACGTGTAAATGATGAAGGAAGCAGGTGGCCCTGATCATCTGGTCTGCAGCTGTGGCTTTATGACTCACTTATACCTTGACCAAGCTCTAGCTACATCACACACACACACACACACACACACACACACACACACACACACACACACACACACACACACACACACACACACACACACACACACACACACACACACACACACACACACACACACGCACACACACACACAGCGTTGTGTCCACTAAGTCAATCCTGAGTCAAAAGAGAGAGAGAGAGAGAGAGACAGCTGGAAGGGCACTTGCCCTCTGGGGCTTTGTAAAGTCCTCTAGAGCTAAAGCACTTTTTCCTTTCATTTGACTTTGATTCCTGGAACCCTAAACATGGATAATTTACTGACAACAAGTTGGGCAACAACTCAACCTCGCTGCATTCAATGAAATAACAATCTACAACACTAACATTCTCTGCTGAGTCTTTCCAAATTAGAGATCTTTACTTTCCTGGATTTGAATCAGATTTTGATAAGATACAATCAACGATTGTTCCTGAGATCAGAAAGGTATATCAATACCTATGCCACATGCCAAAGTAAGCTTACGTTTAAAGTAAGCATGCTAAACATGTAGGCGGTACACATTATAGATAGCTTTGCAACGTCCAAACACATGCCAAATAACTGGGTTAATATAACAAATCTGTTACATTTACAATTGGTTACAACATCCTGAGTGATAGGACGCTTGACCAATCAAGGGACTTCCTGGGTCTTTCTTCACACTTCAAACAAAATCATTTGTAGCACCAGACCAGAGCCAGTTTGCTGCGTCAGATGTTTTACGGGAAAGAAGGCCTGAGTGCTTCATTAAAACAGCCCTCTCACACTCCTGTGAAGGTTTTTCTTGCCCATTTATTCTTTCTTTTTCCATTCTTCATGGCTTATTGGGATTCCTTCTTTGGCATTTGTGTTTTGGCTGTACCGTTATGGTCATTTCTTCTTAACTGCTCATAAATTCATTTGATTTCACTGAAGGTATTTTGCCAGTGTGAGCTAACTGGCTGAATAAAATGTGCTATGTTGGCCATACAAAGACCATCAAGTGTTAAATGTCAACCTTACAGGAAGTTGTAACTTTGCTACTGTGCCAAAGCATATGTGTTTGACGGGTGAACGACAGCCAATAACCTAACTAAGACATGACGAAACCTGAAATATGGATACATTAGCATTAACTGGCCTACTATTCCTTATTGTATGAAATCATTTCTAACACCCACTGACCAGTGCACTGCCAAATGACCTTAACGATGAGCTCACAGTAGGTTTCCCCTGCGGAACCATTTCCACCATGGGGGATGATATGGCGGAATCAATGCAGTGTATCTTTGGCCAGTTCTACTCTGGATGACAGATGAAGTTCAGCAGCTCATGGAGGTTCAGAGAGAACGCTGTAATCTTGCATCTTTGGCTTTCCCCAATTGATATGTTTACCCTGCCTAGACTGTGATGGGCATGTAGCTGATGGGAGTCCAAACAAAAATACAATCAATATATCCTAATAGGTAGATAAAGGTCACATGGACTATATTTCTTTGTTTTTGGCCATGTGTGGTTCCCAATCAGAGGCAGCTGTCTATCGTTGTCTCTGATTGGGGATCACATCTAGGTTGTCATTTTCCTTTTGGGTTTTGTGGGATCTTGTTTTCTATTTAGTGTCTGTACCTGACAGAACTGTGCGCTTTCGTTTTTGCGTTTGTTATTTTTGTTTGAGTGTTTTTGAATAAAGTATCATGAACCCTTTCCACGCTGCACTTTGGTCCACTCTTCCTTCTACCAACGAGAGCCGTTACAAAACGGGTGATCAGGTTACTGGAATAAGTCAAAAACAATATTATTCAAGTGCTAAGTGACTGTAGCCTGTTTGAATTCCTGATATCAAATCAAACAATGTTTACTGTATGAAAAATAAGAAACTCAGCTGCATAATTATTCAAATATTCTTCTGTTGAAATAGGATGCTGTTTATGACGCATGCATGGTACTCAGTTCCCACTATTTATGGTGATTCATATTGGAATTCAAACCACAACTAATGACACTCCAAACGACACTGATGACAATTAAAATTCTCAAAATACTTGCTGAAATGTGATGTCAGTGTGAGGCATACATACTTTAAGGCACTTGAAGTTGTACAAATACGGCACAAGAGCTCAAATATCACATCAATCACGTTAGCATAATTAACACAATTCAAGTTAAAACTGGGAATATAGGGGGATTTGATATCCCCCCCATGCCAAACACCTCTGGATGGGACAAGACTGAACATGTTCCTGCTGCTGAGACTAGTAGTACGGTTCAGGCCCTCACTCCCCCACACATGAGTACTAATCTATGGCCAAAACGTTGACTCAATTTGTCAGTGTTATCTTCATGTCAACAGTTCCCCTCAAATATTTATAATAGGCCCTGTGCTCAGACGACCAGTGAGAGCAGGATGAATCTAAGAATGTTAACATGTAGGGCCCAGTTTTTCCACAGGCTGCTAGTCTAGTACTGGGAAACGGTAGTCACGCCCCAAACAACATGTTTTATAAGACAGACCTCTTCAGGAGAGAATGAGTCATGCTAATTTATAAAACGACTCATATCATACATCTGTGATTATTACCCTATATAGATATAACATAATTCATACCATATATCAGAACCACTCACAGCTGCACTGAAGTTGGGAGATGAGACAAATGCATGAATGAGATGAGCAGTGAGTTGGAGCTAGCTGTCACACAGACTGTCCCACTGATGGACAGTTACTGTGGGGTTGGTGACCCTGTAATCTATGGAACAGTGCAGCCATGGCCCTAGCGCATCACAAAGGTATCCTTTATTAGTCGAAGATCTGCAGCAGTAGCAAACCCAGGGAAACCACAAATGTAAACAGAGCAGCACTTTCTGCTTTACACACACACACACCGCAATGTGTCCACTGAGTCAATCCTAAACCCTGACACAAACAATTTATGGAATGTTGTGTTTATTTGATGATTCTTTCTCATTTGCCTCTTTTGGCCGATCTTTAGGATAGTAACAACCTCACTTTTTTATTTATTTTGAAGTTCTGGCTCTGCTGGGTATTTCAGGGAAACACACATTGCCTAATAGATGCAGGAAATGGGGCAACACAATGTTTGCTAGGTCACTTCTGACGTGCGCTGCATCTCTTTTCCAATATTACATTTCCATTGCTGAGTCATATCCTTGAAGGTCCAATGTAGCCATTTTTATCTCAATATCAAATCATTTCTGGGTGACAATTAAGTACCTTAAGGTAAATTCACATCCTACGGAGACGGAAGGTAAGGTAACATTGCAACCCTGCGCTACGCAGGGTTGCAATGTCGTTTTTCATCACAAAAGGGGCGGCTCCTTGTAATAAGCTCTAGCATTTGTTATGGTTTTGTACTACATGAAAATTGAGACATGCCTTATCATTTGTTCTGCAGCCATGGGGGCAGTGTTGTCGCATTGTTCCTTGATCTGATCTATTCATCAAAGTAGCCTATTTGATAACCACATATAATCTCAGCGACTGTTCAAACAGTAAACCAAACAGCAAGAATCCACCCAAAAATGTATTTTGTTTAAAAGTAATAACTAGTGATTACTGGATATTGTGAAATGGCATTACCTGCGCTAGCCAACTAGTTAGCCATGTGCTTTTTTCTCTATGACCAAAACATGATGAACTCTTTTAGCTGATATGGGAATGAATACACAAGCAGCATATCAAACAGGGATAATGTTTTAGGTTACATAGGCAAGTATAAGAATACCTGCCAGGGCATATTTTTATTAATTTAAATCTGATTATTTCACATGGAGATGTGGGAAACTAAAAGGTTAGTTAGCTAGCTTGCTATGTTTTTAGCTAGGCTAAAGCCAGCTAGCTAGACTTCCAGCTAGCAACTCTTCCTTGATTTTACCAAATTAAATGACTATATATATTTGCCCAATCGCACAATGTTCCCTCTAAAATGCGGGCAGGCGTGCAGCTCCCCTGGGACTGCCGCATAGAATAAATAATAGCCTGCACAGAGAAGCAAGAGATTGAACTTGGGGTGAAAAATACACTCAACTTTCTAGAGTTTTCCCCGTTAGTTAACACCTATCAACATTTCCCTTTACTGTGGGAATTGTGATCGAATCAATGCAATATTAGCCACTTTCAAAGCAGCATACCGAAACAAAATGAACTATGCAAGACTTAGTCTGTAAAACTAACTATGCAAGATATTTTGTTGTAGGCAGAATGCATCAGAGTAGACTTCTATTGCATTGACAGGCACGACTCGGCCCGTACTCTACACAGACTGGTGTGCCATAACCAATCAGAGATGCAGTAGGCCTATATACAAATAGACCATTGCCAAATATGGATCTGTGCCATTCACTTTAAACTGGACTATGTTTACAGCATGAACAGGCGTGAATAGATTATTTTGAGATCAAAGTAAGAGCTACATGTAGTGGACATGTGCACATATGTTCATATCCTTTGCTAGTTAGTGAGTTATTAACCCAGTTATAGATTATTTGTAGTCAGCAATGGGGGAGTGATTCCGGCGCCGACAGAGATGGCTGCCTCGCTTCACGTTCCTAGGAAACTATGCAGTTTTTTGTTTTTTTACACTGGTACCCCAGGTAATCTTAGGTTTCATTACATACAGTCGGGAAGAACTACTGAATATAAGAGCAACGTCAACTCACCATCAGTACGACCAGGAATATGACTTTCCCGAAGCGGATCCTGTGTTCTGCCTTTTACCCAGGACAACGGAATGGATCCCAGCCTGTGACCCAAAACAAAGACGTCGTAAAAGAGGGAAACAAAGTGGTCTTCTGGTCAGGCTCCGGAGACGGGCACATCGCACACCACTCCCTAGCATACTTCTCGCCAATGTCCAGTCTCTTGACAACAAGGTTGATGAAATCCGAGCAAAGTTAGCATTCCAGAGGGACATCAGAGACTAACGTTCTTTGCTTCACGGAAACATGGCTCACTCAAGAGACGCTAACGGAATCGGTGCAGCCAGCTGGTTTCTTCACGCATCGCGCCGACAGAAACAAACATATTTCTGGTAAGAAGAGGGGCGGGGGAGTATGCCTTATGGTTAACGAGACGTGGTGTGGTCACAACAACATACAGGAACTCAAGTCCTTCTGTTCACCTGATTTAGAATTCCTCACAATCAAATGTCAACCGCATTATCTACCAAGGGAATTCTCTTCGATTATAATCACAGCCGTATATATTCCCACCCAAGCAGACACATTGATGGCTCTGAACGAACTTTATTTGACTATGTAAACTGGAAACCACATATCCTGAGGCTGCATTCATTGTAGCTGGGGATTTTAACAAGGCTAATCTGAAAACAAGACTCCCTAAATTGTATCAGCATATCGATTGCGCAACCAGGGCTGGTAAAACCTTGGATCATTGCTATTCTAACTTCCGCGAGGCATATAAGGCCCTCCCCCGCCCTCCTTTCGGAAAAGCTGACCACAACTCCATTTTGTTGCTCCCTGCCTACAGACAGAAGCTAAAACAAGAAGCTCCCGCGCTCAGGTCTGTTCAACGCTGGTCCGACCAATCTGAATCCACGCTTCAAGACTGCTTCCATCATGTGGACTGGGATATGTTCCGCACTGCGTCCAACAACAACATTGACGAATACGCTGATTCGGTGAGCGAGTTCATTAGAAAGTGCATTGACGATGTCGTTCCCATAGCAACTCGGTCCCTGCATCAAAGCAGGGACCGAGAGACTGAAAAACAGCTTCTATCTCAAGGCCATCAGACTGTTAAACAGCCACCACTAACATTGAGTGGCTGCTGCCAACACACTGACTCAACTCCAGCCACTTTAATAATGGAAATTGATGGAAAAAATGTATCACTAGCCACTTTAAACAATGCCACTTAATATAATGTTTACATACCCTACATTACCCATCTCATATGTATATGTATATACTGTACTCTATATCATCTACTGCATCTTTATGTAATACATGTATCACTAGCCACTTTAAACTATGCCACTTTGTTTACATACCCTACATTACTCATCTCATATGTATATACTGTACTCGATACCATCTACTGCATCTTGCCTATGCCGTTCTGTACCATCACTCATTCATATATCTTTATGTACATATTCTTTCTCCCTTTACACTTGTGTGTATAAGGTAGTAGTTTTGGAATTGTTAGGTTAGATTTCTCGTTGGTTATTACTGCATTGTCGGAACTAGAAGCACAAGCATTTCGCTACCCTCGCATTAACATCTGCTAACCATGTGTATGTGACAAATACATTTGATTTGATTTGATTAGATTGTTCCCTACAAAGCACAAAACGTGTGCATTTCTAGCGATCTTTGAAATGCGAGTCAGGTAAAGAACTTTTTTTTTGTCTTAAAGGGGAAGGAGTTGTCTTTTGAGACAGGCTTGAAATCAAATCAAATCAAATTATATTGGTCACGTACATGTATCTAGCAGATGTTATTGCGGGTGTAGCGAAATGCTTGTGTTCCTCCAACAGTGCAGTAATATTAAAAAAGTCACAACAATACACACAAATCTAAAAGTAAAATAATGGAATTAAGAAATATATAAATATTAGGATGAGCAATGTTGGAGTGGCATTGACTAAAATACAGTGGAATAGAATACAGCATATACATATGAAATGAGTAAAGCAGTATGTACAGTGCCTTGCGAAAGTATTCGGCCCCCTTGAACTTTGCGACCTTTTGCCACATTTCAGGCTTCAAACATAAAGATATAAAACTGTATTTTTTTGTGAAGAATCAACAACAAGTGGGACACAATCATGAAGTGGAACGACATTTATTGGATATTTCAAACTTTTTTAACAAATCAAAAACTGAAAAATTGGGCGTGCAAAATGATTCAGCCCCTTTACTTTCAGTGCAGCAAACTCTCTCCAGAAGTTCAGTGAGGATCTCTGAATGATCCAATGTTGACCTAAATGGCTAATGATGATAAATACAATCCACCTGTGTGTAATCAAGTCTCCGTATAAATGCACCTGCACTGTGATAGTCTCAGAGGTCCGTCAAAAGCGCAGAGAGCATCATGAAGAACAAGGAACACACCAGGCAGGTCCGAGATACTGTTGTGAAGAAGTTTAAAGCTGGATTTGGATACAAAAAGATTTCTCAAGCTTTAAACATCCCAAGGAGCACTGTGCAAGCGATAATATTGAAATGGAAGGAGTATCAGACCACTGCAAATCTACCAAGACCTGGCCGACCCTCTAAACTTTCAGCTCATACAAGGAGAAGACTGATCAGAGATGCAGCCAAGAGGCCCATGATCACTCTGGATGAACTGCAGAGATCTACAGCTGAGGTGGGAGACTCTGTCCATAGGACAACAATCAGTCGTATATTGCACAAATCTGGCCTTTATGGAAGAGTGGCAAGAAGAAAGCCATTTCTTAAAGATATCCATAAAAAGTGTCGTTTAAAGTTTGCCACAAGCCACCTGGGAGACACACCAAACATGTGGAAGAAGGTGCTCTGGTCAGATGAAACCAAAATTGGCAACAACAATACAATGGCAACAATGCAAAACGTTATGTTTGGCGTAAAAGCAACACAGCTGAACACACCATCCCCACTGTCAAACATGGTGGTGGCAGCATCATGGTTTGGGCCTGCTTTTCTTCAGCAGGGACAGGGAAGATGGTTAAAATTGATGGGAAGATGGATGGAGACAAATACAGGACCATTCTGGAAGAAAACCTGATGGAGTCTGCAAAAGACCTGAGACTGGGACGGAGATTTGTCTTCCAACAAGACAATGATCCAAAACATAAAGCAAAATCTACAATGGAATGGTTCAAAAATAAACATATCCAGGTGTTAGAATGGCCCAGTCAAAGTCCAGACCTGAATCGAATCGAGAATCTGTGGAAAGAACTGAAAACTGCTGTTCACAAATGCTCTCCATCCAACCTCACTGAGCTCGAGCTGTTTTGCAAGGAGGAATGGGAAAAAATGTCAGTCTCTCGATGTGCAAAACTGAAAGAGACATACCCCAAGCGACTTACAGCTGTAATCGCAGCAAAAGGTGGCGCTACAAAGTATTAACTTCAGGGGGCTGAATCATTTTGCACGCCCAATTTTTCAGTTTTTGATTTGTTAAAAAAGTTTGAAATATCCAATAAATGTCGTTCCACTTCATGATTGTGTCCCACTTGTTGTTGATTCTTCACAAAAAAATACAGTTTTATATCTTTATGTTTGAAGCCTGAAATGTGGCAAAAGGTCGCAAAGTTCAAGGGGGCCAAATACTTTCGCAAGGCACTGTACATTATTAAACATTATTAAAGTGACTAGTGTTCCATTATTAAAGTGACTAGCGATTCCATATCTATTCATATAGAGCAGCATCCTTTAAGGTGCAGGATTGAGTAACCGAGTGGTAGCCGGCTAGTGATGTCTATTTAACAGTCTGATAGCATTGAGAAGCTGTTTTCAGTCTCTTGGTCCCAGCTTTGATGCACCTGTACTGTACTCGCCTTCTGGATGATAGCGGGTGAACAGGCCGTGGCTCGGGTGGTTGGTGTCCTTGATGATCTTTTTGGCCTTCCTGTGACATCGGGTGCTGTAGGTGTCCTGGAGGGCAGGCAGTGTGACCCGGTGATGCGTTGGGCAGACTGCCCTGCGGTTGGGGGCAGTGCAGTTGCCTTACCAGGCGGTGATACAGCCTGACAGAATGCTCTCAATTGTGCATCTGTAAAAGTTTGTGAGGGTCCAGCGAGATGTGAGACCAGGGCCGGTGAGGGACAGGCAGAGGTTGGAGGAGACCAGCCGGAGCTTGCCGAGGAGTTTTGTTCTGTGCACAGACCGTGCAAGCGGCAATGAATGTAGAGATGTCAGGAACCATGTAGGTCCACCAAAAGCGGTGTCACACAATATCCAGGGCCCAACGGGAGCCCGGCTGGCAGGCAAGCCTGGAGGAGTGGGCCCACTCCAGGATCGAGGAGCGGACTTCGTCAGGAATGAACATCCAGTTTTCTGCCCCCCCACCTCACGAACCGGCTTCCCGATTCCCCAGCTGAGTGCCCGTCGCCAGGCATGAGGTGGGAAGGATGGTCACAGGTTCCGGGGTAGTAGCCGTGGGGCTATAGCGGCGTGACAGCGCATCTGGCTTGACATTCATGGATCCCGGCCAGTAAGAGTGGGAAAAGTTGAACCGGATTAACAGAAGGGCCCATCTAGTTTGCCTGGAATTGAGACACTTGGCGGTATTCCAGGTTCTTGTGGACGGTCCACACAATGAACGGATGTTCCACCCCCTTCAGCCAGTGCCTCCACTCCTCTAACACCATCTTCACAGTGAGAAGCTCACGATTCCCCACATCATAGTTCCTCTCCGTGGCATTGAGGCGGTGGGAGAAGAAGGCGCAGGGATGTAACTTGAGGTCCAGGGCAGACCACTGGGACAGGACAGCCCCCACTCCGACATCCGAAGCATCGGCCTCCACCACAAAATATCAGGATGGGTCAGGATGAACCAAGAGTGGAGCCATGGTGAAACGGTGTTTGAGATCCCGAAACGCCCGGTCCGCAGCTGGGGACCATGTGAACGGAACCTTGGGAGAGGTGAGTGTAGACGGGGGGAAGCCAGGGTGCTGTAGCCCCGGATAAAGCGGAAATAGAAGTTGGTGAAACCCAGGAAACGTTGCAGCTGTACTCTGGACGTAGGCTGGTGCCAATCCACCACCGCTCTCACCTTCCCGGGATCCACATGTACACTCCCTGCAGCGATGATATAACCCAGAAAGGGGATGATGGAGTGATGGAATTCGCACTTCTCTGCTTTTACAAAAAGCTGGTTCTCCAGGAGGCGTTGGAGAACCTGTCGGACATGGAGCATATGTTCTTGGGTGGAGCAGGAGAAGACCAGGATGTCTTCAAGGTAGACGAAGACGAACCGGTTCAACATGTTGCGGAGAAGGTCATTAACCAGAGCCTTGAAAGCAGCAGGGGCATTGGTAAGGCCAAAGGGCATATCCAGATACTCGTAGTGACCGCTGGCCGTGTTGAAGGCAGTCTTATACTTGTCCCCTTCCCGTATCCGCACCAGGTGAGGCGTTCCGTAGGTCCAGCTTGGAGACCACAGTGGCCCCCTGGAGTGGCTTGAAGGTCAAGGAGATTAGAGGTATAGGGTAGGGGTTCTTCACCGTGATGTCGTTGAGACCCCGGTTGTCGGTGCTTGGGCGCAGGGTTTTGTCCTTCTTCGCCACAAAGAAGAACCCTGCACCGGCGGGGGAGGCAGAAGGACGGAGTCCTAAGGGAGTCTTGACGTAGCAAGAGCAGCTTACAAGCAGCCTCTCTTCCAGACAACCGAGAATCAAACACCTTTTGAACTTCCTCCATGAACTCCTCCAGACTGAGGTAGACGGTGGATTGTTGGTCCCACACCGCCATGGCCCAGGCGAGTGCCCTCCTGGACATCAGTGTTATGATGTACGCTATGCTTGAGAAGTCCGAGTGGAACGAAAAACGAAGAACTCGCAGCTCGAAAATGAGGGAGCACTGGGAGATAAAACCTCGGCAGGTTCCAGAATCTCCAGCGTAGCTCTCCGGAGGCAGAAACTTGAAGACAGACTGAATAGGTTTTAATGTTGTAGCAAGCTTGGGCCCAACTGGTCAAGCAGTATGTTAAGTGGGGGAGTATGAACAGCATTGCCTTAAGTGGGGGAGTATCATAGATTTGAAGTACAGTTTTGCTACCTCTGTAGTCAAACAATTTCGTATAAATCGGAAATTAGCTAGGTTGAATTTGGTTATTTGAATTACCTTTTTCACATGCTTTTTAAAAGAGAGGTTGGAATCAAGTATGATGCCAAGGTACTTAAAATCGGATACCACCTGGAGCTTCTCCCCTGACACATAGACATCTGGCTCAGTAGCATCTGTTGCCCTCTTTGTGAAGAACATGCAAACAGTTTTTTTCACATTGAGATGCAAACACGAGTCACTGAGCCACTTTGTAACCTGGACCATTACAGTAGTGAGTTCTTGTGCAGCTTGTTGTTTGCTCTTTGCATGCACATATATCACTGTATCATCTGCATACATTTGAACTTCAGACCCAGTACAGACAGAAGGCAGATCATTAATGTACAGGCTGAACAGGAGGGGCCCCAGTATTGACCCTTGGGGCACGCCCACATCATAGCTACGAGTGGGCGACAGCTCATTGCTCACTCTGACACACTGAGTTCTGCCTTCAAGGTATGATTTCATCCATCTCAAGGCATCAGGGGAAAAGTTGAACTTGGACAATTTTGTGATGAGAATCTCATGGTTAACAGTATCAAAAGCCTTCCTTAGGTCCAGAAACACAGCCCCAACAGCACCCCCTTTGTCCATCTTGGACTTCACATTTTCCAGAAGAAAGCAGTTGGCAGTTTCTGTGGAGTGTTTCGCTCTGAAGCCAAACTGCATGGAGTGTAATGTGAAGGGGCTGTTGTTGAGGTGGGCAATCAGTTGTTCTGCTACACACTTTTCAACAACCTTTGACACCACAGGTAGTATACTAATGGGCCTGTAGTTACTCACGTCAGCAGGGTCGCCTGATTTAAAGATGGCCGTTATTATGGCCGACTTCCATACCCTTGGAAACACACTGAGACCAATAGATGTGTTGGTGAACTTAGTAATGGGGCCAATGAGTGACTCTTTGTAGTTTTTAAGAAAGGTAGAGTCCATCCCAAACACATCTTTGGCTTTAGAGTTCTTTAGTGAGCTAATCACCTTGTTCACCTTTGACTCAGAAACCTCCCTTATGATGAAGACAGGTTGAGTGTCATTCACTAGCACTGAGCCCAAGAAACAAGTGGAGGGGTTCTGTGTCAGTACCCTGACAGAGTCAATAAAGTAGGAATTGAAGGCTATTGCTATTTCGACTGCATCCTGTGTTAGATTGTTATTCACCATGATTTCTAGTCTTTTTGCAGTGTTACTATGGTCTTTCCCTGTTAACTTTTTTAGATTCTCCCATATCAATTTAGAATTTCCCTTTGCTTCACCAATTATGTCAATAAAAAAGTTTGCCTTGGCCTGTCTGATTTCTTTCATCACCTTATTTCTCAACATGGTAAACCTACGTCTGTCATGCTCTAATTTAGATTTTAGGGCTATTTTTAGAGCATAATCTCGTTTTTTCATCAATTTCCAGATTTCTCCATTTAGCCAAGGAAGAGTGCTCTTTTGGCCAGGTTTGGATTTGATTTTCTTTAGGAAGCCATTTATTGTAGTCTGGATTGTGGATAGAAAAACCTGACTATCAGCTTCCACGTCTGTATAGGACAAGAGATCATTCCAGTTTATTCCCTTAATTGCTTTTTCAAAATAGTTTAATTCACTCTTAGGTATTCTGAGTTGATCCGGCTTTCTAACAGTAGAGAGGTTAAACCTGCTCTTAGACAGCTTTCTGGCTATAAGTGTCAGATTATGATCAGACAGCCCAGTAACCATATTGAATGATTTAGTCACTCTCTCTGGTTTATTACTGAACACCAAATCAATCTGTGTTTTAGAGCAACAAGTCACCCTGGTTGGCCCTTTAACTAGCTGTGTAAGGTCAAAGGTATTAGTGATCCGTTTGAGGGTTTTCCTACAACACTTGTCTTCATAATTAATGTTAAAATCTCCCATTAAGATGACCTCTTTCCCAAAATCACATTCCCTAAGCATGGTATTAAACTGATCAAAAAACACACTTTTGGTGGAAGGTGGCCTATACATTCCAATGAGGGTAAAAGACATTTGGGGAGACAGTGTAACGTTCAGGCCGATACATTCTAGTTCATTATCACATGACCACTCAATTTGTTTACATCGGATATGTTCTTTAATGTAAATCATCACACCCCCTCCTCTTCCTTCAATCCTGTCTCTCCTGAAAACATTGTAGCCAGGCACAATCAAAGCAGCATATGGAGAGTGTTTATGGAGCCATGTCTCTGAGAGGCAGAGAAAGTCAAGGTTGGAGTCTGTGAGTAGATGTTGAATTTGATAACTTTTTGGAATGACACTACGAATGTTCAAGTGCCCCCCTAGTAGTCCCTTGGGCTTAGCTCGTGGGTCCCAGATGACTCGAGAGTGATTGACACATTGAAAAAAAGTTACATTTTCTGTGTTTTCTGACGGCTGGGTTTAGGCCGTTTTGTTTCGTTTTGATTAGGGGCAGTTCGGTAGGCAGTATTGGTAGATGGGAGAAAAAAAAACTCAGTGAAAAGAAGGAAGCCTGTACAGAATACAAATATTACAAAACATGCATTCTGTTGCAACAAGGCACTACAGTAATACTGCAAGAAATTTGGCAAAGTAATTCACTTTTTGTCCTGAATACAAAGTGTTATGTTTGGTGCAAATCCAATAAAACACATCACTGCATATCACTCACCATATTTTCAAGCATAGTGGTGGCTGCATTATGTTATGGGTATGCTTGTAATCGTTAAGGACTGGGAGATTTTCTGGATAAAATAAATTATGGAATGGAGCTAAGCACAGGCAAAATCCTGGAGGAAAAGCTGGTTCAGTCTGTTTTCCATCAGACACTGGGAGATGAGTTCACCTTCCAGCAGGACAATAACCTAAAATACAAGGCCAAATCTACACTGGAGTTGTTTACCAAGAAGACAGTGAATGTTCCTTAGTGGCCGAGTTATAGTTTTGACTTAAATCTGCTTGAAAATCTGCTTGAAAATCTATGGCAAGACCTGAAAATGGTTGTCTAGCAATGATCAGAAGAATTTTGAAAAGAATAATGGGCAAACGTTGTACAGCACAGGTATGCAAAGCTCTTAGAAACTTAACCAGAAAGACTGACAGCTGGAATTGCTGCCAAAGGTGATTCTAACATGTATTGACTCAGAGGGTTGAAGTCGGAAGTTTACATACACCTTAGCCAAATATATTTAAACTCAGTTTTTCACAATTCCTGACATTTAATCCGAGTAAAAATTCCCAGTCTTTGGTCCGTTAGGATCACCACTTTATTTTAAGAATGTGAAATGTCAGAATGACAGTAGAGAGAATGATTTATTTCAGCTATTATTTCTTTCATCGCATTCCCAGTTGGTCAGAAGTTTACATACACTCAATTAGTATTTGGTAGCATTGCCTTTAAATTGTTTAACTTGGGTCAAACGTTTCAGGTAGCCTTCCACAAGCTTCCCACAATAAGTTGGGTGAATTGTGGCCCATTCCTCCTGACAGAGCTGGTGTAACAGAGTCAGAATTGTGTAGGCCTCCTTGCTTGCACACACTTTTTCACTTCTGCACACACATTTTCTATAGGATTGAGGTCAGGGCTTTGTGATGGCCACTCCAATACCTTGACTTTGTTGTCCTTAAGCCATTTTACCACAACTTTGGAAATGTGCTTGGGGTCATTGTCCATTTGGAAGATCCATTTGCGACCAAGCTCTGTTGCTTCAATATATCCACATAATTTTCTTCCTTCATGATGCCATCTGTTTTGTGAAGTGCACCAGTCCCTCCTGCAGCAAAGCACCCCCACAACATGATGCTGCCACCCCCATGCTTCATGGTTCGGATGGTGTTCTTCGGCTTGCAAGCCTCCCCCTTCTTCCTCCAAACATAACATTGGTCATTATGGCCAAAAAGTTATATTTTTGTTTCATCAGACAAGAGGACATTTCTCCAAAAAGTAAGATATTTGTCCCCACGTGCAGTTGCAAACCATTGTCTGCCTTTTTTATGGCGGTTTTGGAGCAGTGGCTTCTTCCTTGCTGAGCGGCCTTTCAGGTTATGTCGATATAGGACTCGTTTTACTGTGGATATAGATACTTTTGTACCTGTTTCCTCCAGCATCTTCACAAGGTTCTTTGCTGTTGTTCTGGGATTGATTTGCACTTTTCGCACCAAAGTGCGTTCATCTCTAGGAGACAGAACGCATCTCCTTCCTGAGCGGTATGACAGCTGCCTGGTCCCATGGTGTTTATACTTGCGTACTATTGTTTGTACAGATGAACGTGGTATCTTCAGGCGTTTGGAAATTGATCCCAAGGATGAACCAGACTTGTTTTATTCTGAGGTCTTGACTGATTTCTTTTGATTTTCCCATGATGTCAAGCAAAGAGGCACTGAGTTTGAAGGTAGGCCTTGAAATACATCCACAGGTACACCTCCAATTGACTCAAACAATGTCAATTAGCCTATCAGAAGCTTATAAAGCCATGACATCATTTTCTGGAATTTTCCAGGCTATTTAAAGGCACAGTCAATTTAGTGTATGTAAACTTCTGACCCACTGGAATTGTGAGGGAATTATAAGCGAAATAATCTGTCTGTAAACAATTGTTGGAAAAATTACTTGTGTCATGCACAAAGTAGATGTCCTAACCAACATGCCAAAACTAACAAAAAATGTGTGGAGTGGTTGAAAAACAAGTTTTAATGACTACAACCTAAGTGTATGTCAACTTTTGACTTCAACTGTATTTACTGAAGATATATTAATGTTTTATTTTTCATATTTTTGTTTTTACAAAATGTTAGACTTTTTAGTATTTATTTTGTGTAGATCGTTGTCAAGAGATGACAATTAAATACATTTCAATCTTACCTAGTAACACAACAAAATGTGTAAAAGTCAAGGGGTGTGAATACTCTCTGAAGGCACAGTAGATATGTCCTAACACATGATTTTGTTTGCCTTTCCCTTCTGAGAGAGCTCTTTAAAGTATGGGAGAACAAACACGAGTGTTATCTATCGCTTCATGTGACAGCAGTTGGAACCACAACCATGGAGGCCTAGAAAGATGTAACAAAGTGGATTACTTTTAGCCCTGCAGCATAATTACAACAACCTCAAACAAGAGTTACTCTTAGATCAACGTACCTTTCATTGACTGCCCATGATCTGTTCACAGAGCTCTAGGAGGGGTGTAAAGGGATTACATTTCAAAACAGACAGAGTTGAGGTCAGAGTCAGGGGATACGGTAGCCGTATATGGACAACACTCTACAAGCCAGTCACAGGAGGGTTACAAACAATCTCAATCAAAGTGAGAGGAAAATGGTCATTTTGCATTAGAATGTAATAATTAGTCTTGTCCATAAAGGGGAGGGATCACATTCTCTGCTCAGATTGATGCAATATTGTGTAAATAAAAGTAGCAATAGAGGGAGAGTATGATTTCTAATGTATTATTTAAATGTACAGTTACATTACTCTTTTCATTTGCTAAAATAAGCATTTAATAATGAGATTCACTTCATCGGGTCCTCGTTACATTCTGGCTCAGTGACCTGTCCAATACCTCTAGATTAGACCTATCATAATCCTAGAGCTGGGGTCTAATTCAAAGTCATTGAATCATTTTACATCAATATTGCTAAAAGATTCTGAGCAATACTTTATATCAAGGTAGGTATTTGAAGAATTTATAAAGAGATTAAAAGAAGCTAGTCAATTTTTATTTGGTTCATAATTACCTAAAAATGGCTACTACTCACTGGGCAAAAACAGGTTGAATCAACGTTGTTTCCATGTCATTTCAACACAAAAATTAAAAATCATAGTGGGAAACTGATTGGATTTGCAAGAAGTCATCAACGTAAGGGAATTTCGTATTTTTTTCACCCAACTTTTAACCTACATGCAATAACATGGTGACATTTGTTTGATTTTGCGTTGAATTCACCCTAGCTGACAACTCAACCAAAACTGACGCCATACCCACTGATGCCTGTGACCAGTGGGTACAGCCTCCTACAAATGCTTTGTAATTTGCATCATTCTCAAAAGAAACAAACAAATATTCCAATGATAATTGGACAGATGACAGATTGCTCTGCACTTCGATTTCTATGTCAGGACAGTTTTCATTCATAAAATCTCCAGATATTATAAATATTGTGGTAATACTATGGTCATTGCGGTATGCTCTCTTTGTAACTTCTCAAGAGGGGTACTATAAACTGGCTGGTTAGAGCCCTGAATGCTGATTGGCTAACGGCCGTGGAATATCAGACCGTATACCACGGGTATGACAAAACATTTATTTTTACAGCTCTAATTGCGTTGTTAGCCAGTTCATAATAGCAATAAAGCACTTTGGGGGATTGTGGTATATGGCCAATATACCACAGGCTGTTCTTATCCACGACGCAATGCAGAGTGCCTGGATACCACACCTCCTCGTGCCCTATTGCTTAAACATACCACACTTAAACTGTTGCTAACTAATATATTGTAAATATAAATATATATATAAATTTCCGCATTACATTGGCTCCAGAAAGACCCCAGAGTTGGTTTGTTTTTGAAGATTGCTTTGTTGATCCAATTTTCTGTGACTGTTCCATCATATGACTGTTCCATCACAGCTAGTTTCTAAGCAAGCCGGCTCTTTTGCTTTTGTTTCTTGTTGGTGTTATGGCTAACTTTGTGAGTCTGTGTGCCATTTTTATAATAGAATATACTAGCATATTCATACTTGAATATATCTACCATTTAGTCTTTCACATCAAAATCATGATACGCCATGACATTTTCTCCCCCACATAGTGAATTATGAATTGGTTGATTGACTGTGCCGATTTAAGGCTGATTGGTATTCTCTCTGCAAGTTTCTATTTCTCTGCAAGTTTTCATCCTCCTACTCAACTATATTTTGGAAATTGTGACCTCTACAACAACAACCAAGACAAAACATTGCTCTGTCTGAAATCCCCTGTAAAGCTCTCCATTGCAAATAAACACATTTCCCATACTCCAGTAACTCCACCTCAAAAAAAAAGCATCTAGGCCTGGCTGGGAATGACAGGAACAGGACCGACTCAGGTCGCGACCTGTAATTGGGCTCTTGGCATTGCCTGCTCTGGTGTGTGGGCTGAGCATATACTACGTTTTCTCAAACCACTAAATTAAGTTTGCACTGCAGTTCCAGCAGAGGGTGAGTCATTGGACAATCACACTAATGAGGATTTCCTTTTCTCTTTGCTGTCTTTCCCCCCCCCTCCCGCTCTCTCGTTCTCCCGCTCGCTCTCTTCCTAGAGAGGTATACATCACTGGACGGACCAGCCTTTTAGACTATCTTCCATGTGGATAATCAGATAAGTAGCTACATAGTTCAACATTACGCCAAATCAAATTAGTCAAAGAACATTTCAACAGCGATGGGCTTGTTTGTCCATAAGCATGAAGATAGGACAGCGACCATTTCTATGTAATTGCATTTTGCTGTCGTTGCAGCGTACATGGATACAAATGCAGAGACATGTACCGTACGTACTTGAAAGAAGACCTTTATCAAACTTGTTATGACTTAATAGCCTGTGATGCTATGAAATATTTGATAGGATGTCTATACACTCCCCTTCTGTGATGAAGGGTATACAAGTCAAGTATGAGTTCAGATTGTAGAATCCTTCTGCATATGTCCAGTTATATAATCAAAGAATAATTGCCCCATTCAAGTCAATGTTTACAGTTGAAATGTATTTTTTATTTTATTTGAGGGCTATGCCTATCCTAAAGCCTGGGAATGAAAAAGCCTTTTGAATCCAGTGCAAGGAGGAGAATAACTGCCCCATAGTGTTAAATTCTATCCATACAGAATTTAACACTATGGGACAGTAGGCCAACAGAAAATAACATCCATCCTTAAAATTTCAGAGATTAACCCAATGCTCAAATCCCTTCTCTTTAACCATGAAAGTGGGGAAGGTCAATAATGATGACATCTCAAGTGGGAAATTAGATAAGATTGGGCTGTATCATTGGCCTCCATCGCATCGGTTACATCAGACCATTGCCCCTTTTCCTGTTACCTCAATAGTCAGATGCTGTATTCAACAAAACCTTGTTAAGATATTCAGATAAAGGTTATGTTTGACTTTTATTTATGAGAGATACAGGCGATAAGGCAGCTATGGAAGTCAAACGCAACAGATTGTGCTGTTCTGCAGTGTAAAAAGTTGATTGGTATTGGTGTTTTGTTTGTGGTCCGTGGCCTGTATTTTTTTCCCCTGGTACCAGGGAAACTCACATAATATACAAACAGTCTGTATGTCTCGGTCTGACTAGGAGTCTTAATCCTGTTTGCAGGTGTAGAATCTGTCTCTTTGTACCATGTTCCTGACCCAATCGTCGCACGCTCAGGGATGACTGTAGAACCCTACACCCTCTCCCCGTGGCACGGAAAGGTATTGTCTGTCCCCCACCTTTGAAACGCCCCGCCAGATAACCTCATCGTGCACAAAGACGTGTGGGATGAGGGCAACACAAGACCGGCGTGATTCCAAGCCTGCCTTGAGGCTTCCTCCGCCGCCCACAAAAACAACAAAGGGAACCCCACCACGATAAGAGCAGGACAGGTGTTGTTTTTAAATCATTTTAGCTAATCTCCCGCGTGCTTCATCAAAACCCCACTTCTATGATCAGAAGCTGCTTCGCAAGACCATCTAATCACTGAGGGAGCCATTCTAGAAGGGGGGAAAAGTGTTCAAAGAAAGTTCAAGCAAAAGTATGCTGCTCCTGTGACTCTTCAGAAGTTAAAATACCTTCAGCGGTGACACATTGTTGCCCACATGAGGGGCTGATTTGTTTTTTTTTGTAGCTTTCAAACACAAAAGAAAAAGAAAGTGAGTGAGAGATAGAGAGAGAGGGAGAGAATGTTTTCCTTTTTATGCCCAGGCTCTGAAACTCCATCCCTCTTTCATGGTGTCAGTCATTCTTTTGTGTATGGCAGTGGCGGGCCCCTTTGACACTGCGGTGGTTATCCTCTTGATACCCGACTCCCATTGAAGCTATGCTCTCTCCCTCCTTTGTTCGCTCGTCACTTCTGTGCTACCTACCCAGACGGAGACAGAGAGAACACACTGGTAACACCATGCCAAGGTCCAGGCCCCCTCCACAGCTAAACAGGCTCTCAGGTAGAGCTTTCTAAAAGGCCTTACGGCATTCTGGACAGGTACGGCTGTAGAGTCTGATCAGAGTGTGTGTTCTTAACTCTCACCCTCAGAATTCTGAATGAATAGTCTCTATCTGTGTCACTCTCTTTTTCTCAAACACACATGCACACATGCACACACACATGCACGCGCACACACACACACACACACACACACACACACACACACACACACACACACACACACACACACACACACACACACACACACACACACACACACACACACACATACACACACACACACACACACCTGAGTAGCCAGCAAAAAAGGACTCTCCAGGGCCAGGCCTCCCTAGCTACAGGATACCACTGTCAGATCATTCCTATAGGATTTCAACTCCATTCCAAAGGTTCCTTTAAGGCATTTCTTAGGAGATTCTCACGGAACTCTTCAGAACTCCCCAGATAAGAGGCACCTCTTGTGACAACCCAAAGTGGCTGCAATGTGATGGGGGAGATAAGGGCTGGGGGAGGGGCACTGAGTAAAGCAACATTCTGGTAAGACTGAAACAGCTCACAGCTGTTTTATACCAACACAACTCCTCACTGTTTAATGGAGTCTAATAAATGTCACTAAAATGGAATTTGCAGTGTTATGTATTGACCTAGAGAAACATTCTCTCATTCAAAAGGTCAAAGAATCAAAGTAGTGGATGACTTAATAATATTATTTCAGAATTTACGGTAATGGTTGAGGGTATTTTCCATCATTATTTTATGACAGTCTCATCAGAGATTAGACTAGTAATACAGTTGGTATTCAAAAACTCTTAATATAAACATTGATGTTTAAAAAAATACGGAGCAAAAAATGTTTCACAAATTATCCCAGCATTATTTGATAAAAATTGGCAATGTCAGTAGATTATCTTAACTGCAATGTAAATAGTTGTGAAGACATAGAGCAAGGGTACAAATGCTTGTCATAGTTTCCATATTTCCCATTAAAAAAACGGAAATATCACATTTACATACGTATTCAGACCCTTTACTCTGAATGTTGTTGAAGCACCGTTGGCAGCGATTACAGCCTTGAGTGTTCTTGGGTATCACACTACAAGCTTGGCGCACCTTTATTTGGTGAGTTTCTCCCATTCTTCCCTGCAGCTCCTCTGTCAGTTTGGATGGGGAGCGTTGCTGCACAGCTATTTTCAGGTCTTCTCAGAGATGTTCAATTGGGTTAAAGTCCGGGTTCTGGCTGGGCCATTCAAGAATATTCAGAGACTTGTCCCGAAGCCATTCCTGCATTGTCTTGGTTGTGTGCTTACGGTTATTGTCCTGTTGGAAGGTCAACATTCGCCTCAGTCTGAGGTCCTGAGCGCTCTGGAGGATCTCTCTCTATTTTACTCCGTTCATCTTTCCCTCAATTCTGACTAGTCTCCCAGTCCCTGCCGCTGAAAAAAATCCCTACCGCATGATGCTGCCACCACCACGCTTCACCATGGGGATGGTGCCAGGTTTCCTCCAGACGCTTGGTATTCAGGCCAAAGAGTTCAATCTTGGTTTCATCAGAGCAGAAAATCTTGTTACTCATCTCATGGTCAGAGTCCTTTAGGTGCCTTTTGGCAAACTCTAAGTGGACTGTCATGTACCTTTTACTGGGGAGTGGCTTCCGCCTGGCCACTCTACCATAAAGGCCTGATTGGTGAAGTGCTGCATAGATGGTTGTACTTCTGGAAGGTTCTCCTATCTCCACAGAGGACCTATGGAGCTCTGTCAGAGTTACCATCAGGTTCTTGGTCCCCTCGCTGACCAAGGCCCTTCTTCCCCAATTGCTCAAGTTTGGCCGTGAGACCAGCTCTAGGAAGAGTCTTGGTGGTTCCAAACTTTTTCCATTTAAGAATGATGTAGGCCACTGTATTCTTAGGGACCTTCAATGCTGCAGACATTTTTTGGTACCCTTCCCCAGATCTGTGCCTCGACACAATCCTGTCTCGGAGCACTACGGACAATTCCTTTTACTTCATGGCTTGGTTTTTGCTCTGACATGCACTGTCAATTGTGGGACCTTATATAGACAGGTGTTTCCAAATCATGTCCAATCAACTGAATTTACCACAGGTGGACTCCAATCAAGTTATAGAGAAATCTCAAGGATGATCAATGGAAACAGGATGCACCTGAGCTCAATGTTGAGTCTCATAGAAAAGGGTCTGAATACTTATGTAAATGAGGTTTCTTTTTTTGCCAGAATGTGTAAAAACCTGTTTTCGCTTTGTCATTATGGGCTATTGTGTGTAGATTGATGAGGAAAAAACATTTTGGGAATAAGTCTAACATAACTAAATGTGGAAAAAGTTATTTAAAACATTTTCAGCAGTGTGACTGTCTCTGTAGGCAATTCATCTGATTATACTGTAGTCTTATCTACTGAATAGATAACTAAGAATGACCCCAATACGGATAACAGTGTCTCTAAGTAGAGTATGCAAAAAATAAATGCAAACGATGCAGATTCAGAACAACCAGCCTTCTTGCTATGGTCCAGCAATGCAATAATACCACAGGCAGCTAAGAATGTTATCGTTCCCATTGTGGAGGAGTAGAGCGACGTCAGACCATGCAGCATCATTAATTCTCTAAACATGTCTTGAGATGAGGCATTTTACTCGTCCTGGAACGCACTCAGACTGCTGGGGGCTTGGCACTGGGATCCATGCTAAACCCTTGACCTTGGTGCAGCAATGCTAGTCAACAAGTTAGGTCTGAGCCCTGACCACAAGGAATATGAAATGCAGGAAGGGTCGATGATGTCATATCTAATGCCACACTGAGAGACAGATTTTAACCAGGATCTGCCGGGCTCACCACTAAACACGGGCAGCAGTTAGCCTAGTGGTTAGAGCGTTGGGACAGTACCCAAAACGTTGCTGGATGGAATCTCCGAGCTGACAAGGTAAAAATCTATCACTCTGCACCAGTTCTTAACCCACTCTTCCCCGGGAGCCGAAGACGTGGATGTCAATTAAGTGAGCCCCATGCACCTCTCCGATTCAGAGGTGTTGGGTTAAATGCGGAAGGCATTCAGTTGTACAACTGACTAGGTATCCCCCTTTCCCTAAACCTTTGACCTCCGTGGCCGTGCAACGCCAGGCTTGAACTCTGCTTTTACTGTCTAGTACAGGTCCCCGAGGTCTAGATCCCTATGCCTGAGGAGAAACATCATGTCATCAGTTCCACCACACGCAGCAGAGACACACACAGGCAGGCCAGACCAGAGGGGAAAGATCTGGACGGCACCCTAGCTAGCCTGTTGTTAACATCTCATCATAAGTAACACTTCACAGAGAGCTGAGCGCTGTTGAACTTACAATTCATCAAGCCTGATGTTTCTCCACCAAAATGCATTCTTTTTTTTTTACTTTGAGTCAGCGTCATTATGCAGTGAGCAAGCAAGCTGTTTGTCCATAAATGACCTCTCTGGCTGTTCCCACTGAGACGTGGAAGGGTTTATAATATTTGACATGTTGGTTAAATATGATGAGTTGATGGAAAAGCTCTGGGGCCTTGATGTAGGGAGACTGTCAGCACTATTGGTGGTCCACTTGGTTGAGGACATCAGCCTTTAGTTGAGGACATCCGCCCTTAGTTGAGGACACCAACCTTCTCACTTTCTAGAAAGCAAGTCCCCCATGTTCAGACTGTGAATCAGATTCAGATGGATATCTGATGCATGAACCATAAACGTAATTCCACCATTGCGTAAAGTCCACAGTTGCTGAGACGCAATAGTCCAGCATCCCATCGTGACATAGCTACACGGCTCTGGGACCACCATCAGTGGGGGACGCACAGCCCGACGGTGCACCATCCCAAAATCCCAACCAACACGTCCCAGTGTTACCGGTCAGAGTTTTGCTTAAGCAGGCTGAGAATTAGATGAGTATGAAAGCCAAAGGTCCAATATTCCAGAACCCGGCTGTGCGCACGCATACACGTTTTAGACTCTGGTAAGCGCTTTAGGGTTTCGCACCTGTGTGGCTGCCTGGGTTTAACCTCAAAGAATGCAATAGCCCAGAGTGGTTTTGAAAGCTGAATAACATGAAAAGCCAGACCACCATTCATTGTATCAACCCCTTAATTAACCCTCAATTATAAATGACAATAGATGATCCAGCCCTGTTTTCTTAATTAGTTTAAATGTACTCGTAAAGTGCTGCCATTTGTTCTTCAGTATTAAATAAACTACTAAAGCTATACCACCTATACTGAGAACCTAGGGCATGGTAAGGACCTCCTCCTCTGTGTGTGGTGTGTGTGTGCATGAGGGCGCCGGTGTGTGTGTGTGTGTGTGTGTGTGCCTACTCAACCTTTGTGTCCTGGAAGTTTTATTGAGGTTGTAATAGACTTCCTCCAGACACAACAGCGCAGACCTTAGCCACATCACACATCACACCACCGTTTACCCATCTCTCTCAGTTGGAGACGACGTTCTGCCACATTCCTTTGATGCTCGTAAAAATGGAGCATCTTATCTCACAGGAAAAGTAGACAGGTAATTTATGGTGTGATCTATGTCTCGCGTTCCAAACTGAGGAGTTTGGTGATTTTGCTGGACACAGATCCTACACATAGTTTCTGGTCCAGAAGGAGTGTGTCTGTTTAAATGTCTTCTTATACCCACGATACTGAGGTGAACAGTAGAAGAAAGTCAACTTAGTCTTGAAGAAGACCCAGCAAACCGGGAACGTTCCCAGAACATAAGCTAAGGTTTTCATATAACATTATAATAACATCATATTAGAATAGTTAGCCTAATTTCAGTTTATGTGACAAAACAAGCAATTACAGGTTAGAGAATCACTGTACCATCTAAACTGCTGTGAAATATATTTTACAAAAACATTGTATTTTCAGTTGTTTGAAACTGGTGTACAAAACTTAAAAGCGGGATGCATAGAAATGGCGCACATAGAACCTATCTACCGCTTCTTAGACTTGCTTTCAATATAAAGTCGCCCAAAAAGTTACATATTGAAGCTTTAAATGAAATATCCTTGGAATGTTCTCCTTACATTAACTACAATGCAAAACATCTGTAACAACCACCCCAGAACATTCCCCAAACATTCTCATTAGGTTTCCAGGTAATGTAATAAGACAATGTGCCAGTAATGTTTTCAGAACACACTGTCACAACAAAATGTGAGAGCAACATTCTGGGAATGTATGCAACATCAGACAAATGTTTTATTCAAACATTGTATAATCATCAGGACGACTGGACAATGTTTGTGTTATGAGAACATTTGCGACAACCTAACAAATGTTCTGGGAACTTTCACATAACCAATTTTGGTTTGCTGGGGACATGCTTCAAACTCTTAAATTGCATTCTCACTTAGATCGGTGTTGCCTCTGCCATTGATTCTAACATGACTAAAGGCAGTCTCTTTCTTGAGGCATATACTTTATGCAGTCACTACAGCTCTTAAGACTCCTGCAATGCTTCAGAGACAAACCCCCTCGATCTCGTATATTAACCACCCCAAAATTCCCCCAGCCCAACATTTACATTCAGAGCAGCTGGTCAATAAAAGTATCTTAAAAAGGACACTCAAACATGTTTATGTTATTCAACTTCAAGCTTAAGGAAATTGAACAGTAAAAGCAGGGGTCTAGCGTGTCTTCGTTTATCTTCATCTTCACAGTGGAACAGTTTTGGCTAGGGCTTTTAAAGAGAATCCCCAATACATCAATTCTTTAAACAAGCTGTTTTCAGATGAGATACTGTCCAAGCACATTATGGATGGGCATTGAGTGGAGAAGTAAAATAAGAAAAATGATCAAAGGAATCCTTCTGGCAGTAGAGCTTTAAATGCTTACGTTGGCTCAGTAATGTCCCATTAAAAGTAGGTCCAGGACAGGAGGTATAGCGCGACAAATACACGGATGAAATACTGAAGTAAAACATGCTTTGGTAGAAGAAGTATTTGAGGCCAAATGTATACAAGTAGACCTATTTCATTTATCCTTTAGAATAAAGGGCTGATTTTATTATAGCAAATACTGAAGTAAAGCTTGATTTGAAGCAGTAGGGGGCCAGATGTACACAAATACCTATTGCATGTATCCTTTGGACAAAAGGCAGCCTGTATGATCATTTTATGACATGAAAAGAGCTGTTGTAAAGATGACGATGCTCCCCCAGTATGATGGTTGGTTGAAGAACAAGGCCCAACAGAGAGAAGCCGCGTCCTCGGTGTCCACGGTGACAAACCACAGTGCAATCCAGTCACATTTGTGATGAAGGAACCATGTACGCCTTCGCTCCACATAGTTCCATCTGCTGCTGTCCCATTCTTTTACAAGGTACTATACAAGGCTTGGGGACTGTTATCTTCCAGTGGAATCATACGCACATCAGAGAACTCATTTACGTAGACTGCTGGCCAGAGTCACTGCAGAAGGAACCAGTGAGCTACTTTTGCGGTGATGAAGGATTCCTTGGCTTTGGGGAGGAGAGAATTCATGCGATAACTGGGGTAACTTTATATTGTGTGTGCGCATGTTGGCAAGAAAGGGGTATCATTGAACTGGACTTGAAATTGAAGGTCCCAAATAGCAATAGACGGATCCAGATGTTGCAGATTTAAAAAAAAAAAAAAAAAACATAATTTGCTTATCATACAGTGCAAACATACTGTAACGCAGCAATACCCTCTTGAGAAATCGCATGCTAGGCCAAGGAAAACAAATCAATTGGCTTTCAACAAGACAGAAATGAAAGGCAATCCCAAGTGGATGGTGAGGATAAGGGTGGATTGTCACCATAGAACATGTTGGCTATCCTCTTATCCTCAGGCCCAGGAAAAATGCTGCTGGCCAAACAAAAGACAGACTTAAAGTAGAGGAGGTACAGTACGCCCACCACCTAACCCTTATTCCAGTAGTATCACTTCTCCCCAAACAAGAGGCGGTTTCCCCCTGAACGCCCTCACATGTCTGTCAGGAGGATCAGCAGAGATAGCAGGGTGTCTGAGTGCTACTTGTTATACATTGAAGTGACCCTCATGGCAAACACATGCAATCCTATTCATTTGAAATCGTCACTTCCATGCCAGCAACTCCACCCATGTATTTGTCTCACACATCACATCACAACACACACACACACACACACACACACACACACACACACACACACACACACACACACACACACACACACACACACAATTCCTCAGTGTCTATTACAGCTTTAAGAACTAATTGCATATGTTTGAGACTAGCTATGAAATGGGTATATAAAGCTATAACAACTTATTGAAAGTGCGGAGACCTGACCTTCCAAGTTCCATAAAGGTGCTCAGATGATGCAAGCCTCAAACTGTTGTAGTGTGTTTGAGAGAAGAACGAGCAAAAACACATTTTAAATCAAGGTTTATTGAGGGATGAGCTTCCATGATAAACCAGAGAGGAAAGCACTCACTGTATCTCCCAACCATGACACTATACATTTTCTGAAAGTTTTTTTGTGCAGAAAAGCCTGCTTAGCCTTAACAATTTACAAATAGGGTCTTGTCTAAATAATATATATATATATATATATATATATATATATATATATATATATATTGTTCTTTACTTTATGACTGAAAACTGGACAGAAATATGGCAAATGGCAATCTAACACCAACTATATGATTTGGCTGTCTATTGTGCCACCATGTGTAAGTGAATAACAGCCCTTCATACGCTAACCTTTCTAGTCAGCGCAAAGCAAAATATAACAAGATAAATACAAGTCTGGAAAAACAGAATACATGTGGTAAAGAGTTCAATGGAACGCAGACGGTAGGGGAAAGAACAAGTATGGCGTCACATTCAAAAAATATGATCTTACAAATCCGTTCAGATTTTGTGTTAAAAAATGTTTGCTAAATGCTAACTACTGTCCATATAAACTGGTAGCATAGCTAGCGTATAGAAATCAGTGATGGTACTTGAAGCTGTTTTCAGTGTAATGCAGTTGATTGGTGACGATGACATGAACATACTGTTTATTGTTACCCCAAAATAGCGTGCAATACACATATAAACAATAGCCTAAATGTATGCTAATTTTGATGGGGGGAGACGCGTGAGTGGCGTTGCCATTGTTTGGTCGAGTTCGATTGTTCTCTTTACTGCATCCATTGATGGAAGAAGAGAATTGTTTACAAAGAAGAGAATGGAATGCAAATGTTTTTATTTTTTATTTTTTTATTTCACCTTTATTTAACCAGGTAGGCTAGTTGAGAACAAGTTCTCATTTACAACTGCGACCTGGCCAAGATAAAGCATAGCAGTGTGAACAGACAACAACACAGAGTTACACATGGAGTAAACAATTAACAAGTCAATAACACAGTTGAAAATAAAGAGAGTCTATATACATTGTGTGCAAAAGGCATGAGGCATGAGGTAGGCGAATAATTACAATTTTGCAGATTAACACTGGAGTGATAAATGATCAGATGGTCATGTACAGATAGAGATACTGGTGTGCAAAAGAGCAGAAAAGTAAATAAACATAAACAGTATGGGGATGAGGTAGGTAAAATTGGGTGGGCTATTTACCGATAGACTATGTACAGCTGCAGCGATCGGTTAGCTGCTCAGATAGCAGATGTTTGAAGTTGGTGAGGGAGATAAAAGTCTCCAACTTCAGCGATTTTTGCAATTCGTTCCAGTCACAGGCAGCAGAGAACTGGAACGAAAGGCGGCCAAATGAGGTGTTGGCTTTAGGGATGATCAGTGAGATACACCTGCTGGAGCGCGTGCTACGGGTGGGTGTTGCCATCGTGACCAGTGAACTGAGATAAGGCAGAGCTTTAGCTAGCATGGACTTGTAGATGACCTGGAGCCAGTGGGTCTGGCGACGAATAAGTAGCGAGGGCCAGCCGACTAGAGCATACAGGTCACAGTGGTGGGTGGTATAAGGTGCTTTAGTAACAAAACGGATGGCACTGTGATAAACTGCATCCAGTTTGCAGAGTAGAGTATTGGAAGCTATTTTGTAGATGACATTGCCGAAGTCGAGGATCGGTAGGATAGTCAGTTTTACTAGGGTACGTTTGGCGGCGTGAGTGAAGGAGGCTTTGTTGCGGAATAGAAAGCCGACTCTAGATTTGATTTTAGATTGGAGATGTTTGATATGAGTCTGGAAGGAGAGTTTACAGTCTAGCCAGACACCTAGGTACTTATAGATGTCCACATATTCTAGGTCGGAACCATCCAGGGTGGTGATGCTAGTCGGGCGTGCGGGTGCAGGCAGCGAAACGTTCAAAAGCATACTTTTGGTTTTACTAGTGTTTAAGAGCAGTTGGAGGCCACGGAAGGAGTGTTGTATGGCATTGAAGCTCGTTTGGAGGTTAGATAGCTCAGGGTCCAAGGATGGGCCAGAAGTTTACAGACAAAGCTAGTCATTACACTGTAAGCACACATGTTGCACAAAAAAAGCATACAGTTAAGAGTTGCCATTACTGAATATGGCTTTACATTGTACTTAATCATGCAACAGTTGCTGCTAAGCCAGAAGGAGCTAAACGCAAACGATTTTGACACTTGGTCAAGTACAAAAATCTAACTACGGTATAAAAAGCGTGACACTGTTTTGCGTTTTTTTTCCCTTGCTTAGAAAAAGAGGCGGAGAAGAAAATACTCATGGCTCAACAATGTTGTCACAAACATCGAAGAAAGAAGAGAACACCTACTCATCATCAGAGCAAACAACTGTTCAGAAAAAAAAGTGAGGAGGAAAACTTGTCGCCAGGAGAGGAAAACTACAACATCAATACACTAATGCTATGTCTAACTATTAGCTTGTTTGTGCCCAACACCCTCCCTCTGGGTGTATGTGTTGTGGTGCCCTGCACCACCTCTCCATCCCACCTGCTGCTCAGTCAGACAGGCCCGAGCCCTACTGGACCAGCCACGGCTCACTAGCTGGCCTCGCGGACTTTAGCCTGCAGAGCATCGCAGGTCGTCTTGGCATCTCCAAGCAACATGGCTGTGTTGGGCTTGTAGAAGATGGGGTTGTCCAATGCAGCATAGCCCACTCCCAGAGAACGCTTCATTACAACCACCTAAAAAGACATGGACGCAGGGGCTCAGCATAGACTGCAGACGTTTACACAACCGAGAAAGAATGCCTGATACATTGTTTTATCCTACAGTGCTTTCAGAAAATATTCATACCCCTTGACTTATTCCACATTTTGTTGTGTTACAGCCTGAATTCAAAATGGATGAAATATATGTTTTTCTACCCATCTACGTACAATACCCCATAATGACAAAGTGAAAGCATGTTTTAGAAATTGTTGCAAAATGCATTGATTATATACCTAATTTACTTAAGTATTCACACCCCTGAGACAATACTTTGTAGAAGCACATTTGGCATCGATTACAGCTGTGAGTCTGTCTGGGTAAGTCTCTATGAGCTTTCCACACCTGGATTGTGCAACATTTGCCATTATTATTTTCAAAATTCGTCATGCTCTGTCAAACTGTTTGTTGGTCCTTGCTACACAACCATTTTCAGGTCTTGCTATAGATTTTCAAGCAGATTTAAGTCAAAACTGTAACTCGGCCAATCAGGTACAAGCATTGTCTTCTTGGTAAGCAACTCCAGTGTATTTTATTTTCATTTAACCTTTATTTAACTAGGCAAGTCAGTTAAGAACAAGTTCTTATTTACAATGACAGACTACCCCGGCCAAACCCTAACCCGGACGACGCTGGGCCGATTGTGTGCCGCCCTATGGGACTCCCAATCACGGCCGGTTGTGATACAGCCTGGAACTAGGGTCTGTAGTGACGCCTCTAGCACTGAGATGCAGTGCCTTAGACCGCTGCGCCACTAGGGTGCCCAGTGTAGATCTGTCCTTGTGTTCTAGGTTATTGTCCTGCTGAAAGGTGAATTCATCTCCCAGTGTCTGGTGGAAAGTAGACAACCAGGTTTTCCTCTAGGATGTTGCCTGTGCTTAGCTCCATTCCGTTTCTTTTTTTTCCAATTACAAGCATACCCATAACATGATGCAGCCACCACTATGCTTGAAATTATGGAAAGTGGTTCTCAGTAATGTGTTGTATTGGATTTGTCCTAAACAGAACACTTTGTATTCAGGACAAACATTTAATTGATTTAGTACCTTGTTGCAAACAGGATGCATGTTTTGGAATATTTGTATTCTGTACAGGCTTCCTTCTTTTTACTCTGTCAATTAGGTTAGTATTGTAAAGTAACTACAATGTTGTTGATCCATCCTCAGAATTCTCCTACTGTATCACAGCCATTAAACTCTAACTGTTTTAAAGTCACCATTGGCCTCATGGTGAAATCCCTGAGCGATTTCCTTCCTCTCCGGCAACGAAGTTAGGAAGGACCACTGTATCTTTGTAGTAATTAAAACAATAAAAAAAAATATAAGTCCACTTTGACATTATGGGGTATTGTGTGTAGGCCAATGACAAAAGAATCTCAATTTTAAATTCAGGCTGTAACACAACAAAATGTGGAAAAAGTCAAGGGGTGTGAATACTTTCTGAAGGCACTGTATGTTTACAAATAATCAAAAGCAATCAGTGTTTTTTTCTGAAACTAAACATGCTATAGTAAATAAGACAACCCCAACTGTGATAGCACCTCTTTTTGTCTAATTTGGTAAACATTTAACACGGATCCATGAACATACCTCAACAGGGGTTTAAATGTTGCATGCACCTGCATGTAAGTGGAAGATGTAGGGGGAAGGGCTCCATTTGGAGGAGAAGAGTAAGTTTGTCCCACAACTAATGGGCATTTAAGTGTTGGCCATTTACAAAATTAAGCATCATTAGTGTCTGTAGAGAGAGAGGCAGAGAGAGGCAGAGAGAGGCAGAGAGAGGCAGAGAGAGAGAGAGAGAGAGAGAGAGAGAGAGAGAGAGAGACCTGGGAAATGGATTGGAGCATCCCGTGATTGTGAGCATGTGTTTTTGGAGGCACAGAACGCAGCACAATAATTGAATAAGTAAAGCCAGAGCGGTGCTCTCACCACTAGACTTTTATTCCCTGCTATCTGACACGCTGAAAGATACTTGGAAGAGAACCTCTGTCATACTGAGACCCAAAAATCAACAGGAGGACCGTCCGAATCTACTCAGAGAGGCAGGAAAGGGTCAGTAGTGGCTAGTGTTCCCATGGTGCGGCCCCACCCACAAACACTACTCTTAACACAAAACACACACATACAAGCATGCACTGACTCAAACACTCTCCTGTGAGAGAAGAGTGTAAATCACTCCCACTATGGTTGTGCTGCAGGCCGGGGTTAGAGTAAGGGTCTGGGACACCCAGGCCTACCCTAGCCAGCCTCTCTAGGCAGGGCATCCCAGTCCAGACTCCCCAACCTCCTCATCCATAATACATGGGACAGATGGTTTTATTTGGGACAGGGGTAGGGTGCAAACAGAGGTAATCTTAGTCTGGCAATCAGCACCAGAGGATGTGGCTATGGCACGGTCGTGCTAGGCCTGGACCATTGAATCACCAGCCACCTAACCGTCCACCAGGCGAGGCCAGGGTACTGTACCAGAGGAATGCCCTCTGTCTGCTCTGACAAGCTTGGCTACGGTGGCACTAAGGAGCCCCTCCTGGTTTGTTTATATCTACAGTTAGACTACACACACAGCCCGGCCCAGCACACCCATCCGCACCACAGCCTGACCGGCCCCACACAGCGTCATATAAACATGAGCCACAAGTGGAAGGTTATTAATTCAAGTGTCTGAGTCACTTTAAGAACAATGAAAATAACATTTTCAACAGTCCAGCAGGTCCGAGGGATATAAACACACACGTCATGTTAATACAGCCCAGTATAGTAGAGGGCTGGGGTGCTGGTAGTATTAAAGCTCACAAACTCTGATTTCCCAAGGGAACCTGTAGAAATGAAGGCGTTTTAAAGTGGGGTGGTGAGGCATATGAATCCCACATTTAGGAAAAGTTCCACTCGGATGCTCCAAAATGTCATCATTCCAGAGGGAGCGAGTCACCGCTAATGGAAGCCGTGTGAGATCTGTGCCTGCTGGAGCTAGTACACCTGGGTAAGGGCTTTGTTGCCTCAGTAACAAAGAGTACAGGGTGCATGCGTGTGTTCAAATGCAAGTGTTTGTACGTAGAAAGAGGCCCCGTCCCCCTCTAAGGATGTGGCCCGTGGACTCTGGAAGTCTAGGACTTGAACAGAATTAAAGACAAATAGCTTCCTTCTGAGCCCATGTTAGATACCCGCTCCAGTATTACCCTTCACCATTTGGAGAGCCGGAGTAAATCAGCTCAACTTCCAACAAGCCCTTCTGTGACAGTCAACATTTGACAGGGGCTGCAGTCCCATTCCCTACCTTTTCTTCCCCCTTGAAGTGTATACTCGTTCACTCTTCATGGATTCGATGATGGAGTTGGGGTCCTCCTGGGCTGCAGAGTTCACTGTGTCGTTAGCACCAATCACCAGAACCAGGTCCGTTTCTGAGACATAGAAAAAGAGATCACAGCACATGTCACATGTCTTATATGTCTCTGAGACATATAAAAAGAGATCACAGCACACCACAGAGAAAATGTGGTGCATATTGTCTATAGACCGAAACACAAGAGGTGAACACGTGAAGGTGAAACCAAACATACCAGCAAAGTCCTCGTTGATCTCCTCCATCTCCAGCACGATGTCATAGGGAATGCCCACCTCGGCCAATAGCACGTTGAGCTGCCCAGGCATTCTGGGTGGATACCAAACTGGTAAGAGAGAAGGATTAACATTTTATTCACCTCCATCTATATGGCAAATCACAAGGATGAGAAGGCTGAAAAAACCCTTGTGGTTTAAAAGTATCATAATATTTTGGCTGTTGACAAAAGTTGAGTCAGAAGTACAAGATGGAGGGGCCATGATGTTAGTGCCGGGGGCAGTTTAGGTTAATGTCAGAGGTCATAAAGGGCCTGAGAAGCAGGGGAAATGGGTTAAGGATGGAGGACGAGAGGGCCCTACGGATACACACTGGAGCAGCAGGTTTATGACCAGAGAGTAAAAGCAGAGATCAGAGCAGCTGCACTCTACTCATACTGCCTGAGGTGTCTCGTTCCCCCTCTCCTGCTCTACCCAGACCCTCTGTGATCTCCTGCCATTATGAATCAGTCCCCAATTTACACACACGGCTGTTACCCACAGTTGCCTTAGGAACTTTGAATACCCTCGTGTGTAGCAGTGTGTGGAGTTAACCCGTTAGGTACCTCATGTAATGCAATGCAGTGTACATGTTGCAGTGTTGAAATGGGGGGGGGGGGGGTGTGGCCTTTACAAGAGAGGCTAACCAGAGCAACACCACACTGTGTGAATTACATTACATTACAAATACATTAGGAACAATATCCACCTCTGAGGCTCCAAACAGTGGCAGCCCCATGCCCCGCCCTCATAGCAGCCTAACACCCCCACCCAATTATCCAGCCGAGAGGGAAGGGGAGGGGGGACAGGACTCTCTGGCCACCCACTTCCTCCTCTAATCAACTGCAAATGCTCTAAGTACCAGCAGCTGCTGGAACCCCAGATCAAACGAATGAAGGAAAATTACACAAGCTTCCGGTGTGCCTTTTCCCTTCCCTCCTCTTTCCTCTCTCCGGTGTGCCTTTTCCCTTCCCTCCTCTTTCCTCTCTCCGGTGTGCCTTTTCCCTTCCCTCCTCTTTCCTCTCTCCAGTGTGCCTATTCCCTTCCATCCTCTTTCCTCTCTCCGGTGTGCCTTTTCCCTTCCCTCCTCTTTCCTCTCTCCGGTGTGCCTTTTCCCTTCCCTCCTCTTTCCTCTCTCCGGTGTGCCTTTTCCCTTCCCTCCTCTTTCCTCTCTCCGGTGTGCCTTTTCCCTTCCCTCCTCTTTCCTCTCTCCGGTGTGCCTATTCCCTTCCCTCCTCTTTCCTCTCTTCATCACCCCAGTGGTGCCTTTGCAAGGCACGGGTAATGAAGGGGTTAGTACAGGGGTGGGCAATTTGGCTCGAGGGCCACATCGCGATTTCAAAATAGCACAGATTTGTTCGTCCAAATCAATTTGCAGGCCAGAAAAACATACTGTATACAGTAGGTCCATTCCCAGCTAGCACATAACGTTCTGAGAACCATAGGTTTCTTAGGTGGGAATTTCCGTACTTCAGCATAACGTTTCCTACAGGTTTCCTCATGGATCTATTTAAAGTAATGTTCATTAAGAACATTTCAGAACATTAAGAACATTGTTCAGAGAACATTTCGGTCTTGGAGGTGTGTTTCCTGGCCGATTCCGCATTTGGTTAATGATGTTTGTCCCCCACGAGACACTGTAGATGCGGAAGCTTCACTTCATTTCCTAAAAATCATCAGAATGAATCTAAGCTAAATCTGAAATCTGTAATTATTTTGGATGTTTTTGCAGAGGATGCTTTAGTTGCGCAATTTTAAATCTAACAAAGGTGTTTGGTGCACTATTTCTCAAGTTTAAAAAAAGTTTTTAAAAAGCGCAACGTATTGTCTTATGTAAACAAAGTCGGGTGGCTGGGCAGGTATATCTCACGGTCTATGCTATTGGATAGAGAGCCATCACTAAAGCTGTTCACCCCATGTTAGTGGGCAAATGTACATCGTCAAATCAAAACCCAAACTAAATTTACCCATTGTGACGCACGTATGTTCCTTGCTCAGTTTTAGACGAGACTGACTTTATTAGGAAAATGATCCTATTTACACTTTGTAGTCATTTTGGACACTAGAATAACTGTTACTAACTCATATCGATGCCACATCGTTTTCAAAGGGATTCATTGCTTTTTAAAGACGGTCACTTTTTAAAAACATTTACATTCCGTTCTCAGCGTCAACAAAACTCTCGATCCTTCATCTTGTTAAGTGTGTTCAGGTGGGTTGGGTGCCCACTAATAGGCCACACCTGATCTTAATGAGTGCTTGTTTCTTTTGAAATGGGGTTTGGGGTATGAGTAAAAAGTAAAACATGGCAAGCTAGCGCCATCCTGGTGGTGCAGTGGACTAATTCCATGGATAGGGAACAGAAGAGCATACGTTTCAATCAGACGCTGTGCCACAATAAATAAATGTGTTTGCATGATTAATGCCTGTAGAAAATTCCTTTCCATGTGTCCTAACTGTACTTGGAGTTTAACCTGTCTCCTCCCCTTCACCGATTGAAGTAGATTTAACAAGTGACATCAATAAGGGTCATTGCTTTCACCTGGATTCACCTGGTCAGTGTTTGTCGTGGAAAAAGTAGGTGTTCCTAATGTTTTGTACACTCAGTGTATATTGACTCAGGGGGTTGAATACTTATCTAATCAAGATAGTGTTTTAATAAAAATAACATTTACACGTAATTTATTTCCTGTAAATCGTACAATGAAATCAATTAATCTCACTTTGTAATACAACAAAATATGGAAAAAGTCAAGGAGTGTGAATACTTTCTGAAGGTCCTGTATAAAGTGGGTAAGACAGTATGTAAAACAGTATTGTACCTGTACTGTCTCCACCTTCTAGATGGTAGTGGGGTGAACAGGCCGTGGCTTGGGTGGCTGAGGTCCTTGATGATATTCTTGGCCTTCCTGTGATTCCGAGTGCTGTAGATGTGCTGGTGTGCAGGCAGTGTGGCCCAGATGATGCGTTGGGCTGACCGCACAACCCTCTGGAGAGCCATGCGTTTGTGGTTTGTGCAGTTGCCGTACCAGGCGACGATACAGCCTGATAAAATTATCTCGATGGGGCCTCTGTAGACGTCCGTAAGGGTCTTAGGGGCCAAGACAATTTTTTTCAGCCTCTCTCTGCTGTTTCCTGTAGTCCAAGATCAGTTTCTTCATTTAATTGACATTGAAGTTATTTTCCTGGCACCACTCCCTGGTGATGGTAATCAGGCCTACCACTGTTATGTTGTCAGCAAACATGATGACTGAGTTGGAGACGTGTGTAGCATGAGTGAACAGGGAGTACAGGAGGGGGTTGAGCATGTACCCTTGAGGAGCCTCCGTGTTGAGGATTAGCGTTGCGCAGATGTTGTTGACTGTTTTCACCACCTGGGGTTGGCCCGTCAGGAAGTCAGACCCAGGGCCCAGAGCTTAGTGACTAGCTTGGAGGGCAGTATAGTGTTGAAGGCTGAGCTGTAGTCAATTAGCAGCATTTTTACATAGGTATTCCTCTTGTCCAGGTGGGATAGGGCAGTGTGCAGTGCAATGGTGATTGCGTCCTCTGCGGATCTGTTGGGGCGCTATGCAAATTGTAGTCGGTCTAGGGTGTCGGTGGAGGTGACATGATCCTTAAACTAGCCTCTCAAAGCACTCCATGATGGAAGAAAGGAGTGCCACATTTTACATACAATTTTTGTAATTTAGCAGACTCTCTTATCCAGAGCGACTTACAGGAGCAATTAGGGGGGTAAGTGCCTTGCTCCAGAGCACTGACAGATTTTCACCTACTCGGCTCGGGGATTTGAACCATTAACCTAGCTAGCTAACATTAGCTGGCTCGTTTGCTAACGTTACGTGTATGATCTGTGTAGTAATATTATTCGTATCTCAGAGCCATTTGCTTTGCAAGTTAAAGCCTAATGTTAGCTAGCTAACATTGAACCTGGTAGGTTAGCTACCTGCCGATTCATTCAGGGTAGTAACGTCACGAGTTGGGATTATGGTTAATTTTTTAGCTAGCTAGCTACATGTCTTAACAAAATACTCTTCTATGCAAATATCCATTTCAATAGAATGTTCATGATGTCACTGTGACAGCTGTTGATAGACGTAGCTGGTAAATTTGCTCTGGCTATCTACTCCGATTTCAGAGCACTCCCGTCTGAGTGTGCCAGAGCTCAGAATAACTGAGAAATGTATGAACGCTCAACACCCGTTGAATATGCCCGCTGTCAGTAAACGTTAGCAAAAAAAGTGTAATTAAATTGTTGCCATCAGTACAGTTGCAGTCACCAATGCTCTGGATAACATAAAATATCCTAACCAGCTCTGCTAGGGTGAGTAAAATGGTCAAAGTGAGCTGTTCTCTCATTTGTGTCTGGAAGTAGCTAGCAAGCTAGCCAAAGTTAGCCAGTTAGCTTGGGTGCTTGAATGTTGTTAGGACAGAACACTCAGATCAACCCTTAAAGAGATGGGTGAGGCTAAAGCTTAAGAGGGAGTGAATGATGCTGAATGGGTGTAGACAAAGAAGAGCTCTCCAGTAGGTGTACAGTGCCTTGCGAAAGTATTCGGCCCCCTTGAACTTTGCGACCTTTTGCCACATTTCAGGCTTCAAACATAAAGATATAAAACTGTATTTTTTTGTGAAGAATCAACAACAAGTGGGACACAATCATGAAGTGGAACGACATTTCTTGGATATTTCAAACTTTTTAAACAAATCAAAAACTGTAAAATTGGGCTTGCAAAATTATTCAGCCCCCTTAAGTTAATACTTTGTAGCGCCACCTTTTGCTGCGATTACAGCTGTAAGTCGCTTGGGGTATGTCTCTATCAGTTTTGCACATCGAGAGACTGAATTTTTTTCCCATTCCTCCTTGCAAAACAGCTCGAGCTCAGTGAGGTTGGATGGAGAGCATTTGTGAACAGCAGTTTTCAGTTCTTTCCACAGATTCTCGATTGGATTCAGGTCTGGACTTTGACTTGGCCATTCTAACACCTGGATATGTTTATTTTTTAACCATTCCATTGTAGATTTTGCTTTATGTTTTGAATCATTGTCTTGTTGGAAGACAAATCTCCGTCCCAGTCTCAGGTCTTTTGCAGACTCCATCAGGTTCTCTTCCAGAATGGTCCTGTATTTGTCTCCATCCATCTTCCCATCAATTTTAACCATCTTCCCTGTCCCTGCTGAAGAAAAGCAGGCCCAAACCATGATGCTGCCACCACCATGTTTGACAGTGGGGATGGTGTGTTCAGCTGTGTTGCTTTTACGCCAAACATAACGTTTTGCATTGTTGCCAAAAAGTTCAATTTTGGTTTCATCTGACCAGAGCACCTTCTTCCACATGTTTGGTGTGTCTCCCAGGTGGCTTGTGGAAACTTTAAACAACACTTTTTATGGATATCTTTAAGAAATGGCTTTCTTCTTGCCACTCTTCCATAAAGGCCAGATTCGTGCAATATACGACTGATTGTTGTCCTATGGACAGAGTCTCCCACCTCAGCTGTAGATCTCTGCAGTTCATCCAGAGTGATCATGGGCCTCTTGGCTGCATCTCTGATCAGTCTTCTCCTTGTATGAGCTGAAAGTTTAGAGGGACGGCCAGGTCTTGGTAGATTTGCAGTGGTCTGATACTCCTTCCATTTCAATATTATCGCTTGCACAGTGCTCCTTGGGATGTTTAAAGCTTGGGAAATCTTTTTGTATCCAAATCCGGCTTTAAACTTCTTCACAACAGTATCTCGGACTTGCCTGGTGCGTTCCTTGTTCTTCATGATGCTCTCTGCGCTTTTAACGGACCTCTGAGACTATCACAGTGCAGGTGCATTTATACGGAGACTTGATTACAAGTTGATTACAAAATTGTATTTATCATCATTAGTAATTTAGGTCAACATTGGACCATTCAGAGATCCTCACTGAACTTCTGGAGAGAGTTTGCTGCACTGAAAGTAAAGGGGCTGAATAATTTTGCACGCCCAATTTTTCAGTTTTTGATTTGTTAAAAAAGTTTGAAATATCCAATAAATGTCTTTCCACTTCATGATTGTGTCCCACTTGTTGTTGATTCTTCACAAAAAAATACAGTTTATATCTTTATGTTTGAAGCCTGAAATGTGGCAAAAGGTCGCAAAGTTCAAGGGGGCCGAATACTTTCGCAAGGCACTGTACCAAAACATTCAAAGGCCATTTTTTCAAAAGTGAGGTTACAAGTTCATCAACTTTCAAAGCAGAATGACTTTCCCATTGTTCCTCAATTGTGGTGTATGACATATCATTTTCTAGCCCTGAGTCTCTACTTTTACTTGCTATGAAAACCTGTCAAATGCTGTCTGTATAAAATGTCTGAAAAAAGGAAGGAACACAATAAAACTTCAGAACACAGTCTGCCTGGACTTTGACTGGCACTTCTTGATAGAAGTCCAAAACGGACTACCACCTGTGAACAGTGATCAAAAATGCTTGTATAAATAGCAAAAAGAATCAGACAAAGATTCTTACCTGGATATTGATATTCTGATGCTAAAAACACAAACATTTACATAAAGCCCTATCAAACGTGCTTCAAAAAATAAAATAATCCTTATAAAAACACATTTAACATTTAGGAAATAACCAATAACCAAAAATATTTGCTTAAATGTTATTTCTCCGTTTTTTGTTTTGACACAGCAGGTATTTAAATTCTAACAAGAAAAATATTCAAACCAACTTATCCCAGCAACTGGGAAGTCCAGAGTTTTTCTGTAGAGTATCATTTTAAAGGACCAGTGAATTCCCATAGGAACAGAGGATGTCTGAGGGCTCAGGAGTAAACAAGTGTACTAACCTAGTTTATCTGCATGTATTGTCTCAAATAGAAGAATATGGTTTTGATAATAATCCTAAATACAAGTGGGAGCTCTTTCCTCTCATTTCAACAAGACCCGGAGGTGAAATAATTGAGCCTGTTATTTTAAAACACAATAAACAAACACCGTAAAATAAATAAAGGACATCAAGGCTGAAAAAAAAGAATCAGTCGTGAAATGATTTCAATCCTTTTATCTGAAGCAGTAAAGTGGGAGCATGTGCAGGATTCTGGAGCAATCAATCAATTATGTTACTCTTAAAGCAAGAATCCTTAGTTGCTACATCCATTTTTAGACGTATAAATAAATGATATATTGAGTCTTGAAGAATATATCTTATAAATAATTATGATCTCATGATGGTCAGTCCTTGCATCCATAGCTCTGCCTATACATTTGAGAGTGGTTCCATTTCTCCAGCTCCATCCCTCAGCCGTTTACCAAAAACAAGTGGCGTGGTGTGGGTTTTGTTCTTTTTCCAACTGCAGATTTCCACTTTAAGGATGATCGTACTTACAATTAATGTCCAAGTGCACATTAATTGCTCCAGTACATGTGGTAGACAGGACATTTCTAACTCAAAAGACCAAGTAAGCCTTTATTCACTGGTCTTCACCATTCCAAAGCCAATCTAGGCCAGTCAAACACAACAAGGACCATCAACGCTTATCTATCATCTGCCCCGTGCAGAGTTGAGAAGCCTCTTCCTGAAATGACCACCATCCAAGAAAGAGAAACAATAATTCACAGCAAATGGACAATCTAAAGCCTCAATTGCTGTTTACAACGTTTGATAGGCCTGTCACAACAGCCGTCAAATACTCTGCTTTCAACACAGCATGTTGCACTGAGCATAACTACGGTCCACACTAGCTCCTTAATGATTTTCAACTTTTTCATGCAGACTCTCAAACACCAGCTTTTCTCCTAACGAAAACAACCCCATCCAGACAAGGCCAGTGTTTATAAAAAAAAAAGTCTTAAATGTTTCCACTGATGTCAATCAAGCAAAGTGACTGTGACTGGTCCAATTATAGGAAACGTGAAAAGGAAAACAAGACAGCTCCGGTTCCAGCTCGGGCCTGGTGCAGTGTAGTGCACTGCAGTCAGCAGGAGAATCTGGGACCCACTGACAACACAGAGAGCAACTGTGGAACAGTGCACCATAATACCAGGCCTTGGAAGCTGAGGATCACCTTTCAGTCTGGCAGGACTACCTGGCACACAAACACTGGCTAATTTGGTTACATTTGGAGAAGATGCTTGAAAATGTTTGGATACAAAAACAAGTCTGGGTTTGCAGTAGTCAGTTAGACAACTGTGTACTTCAGAAGTTCAGATCATCCTCCACAATAGATATAGTAACATCTCCCCCACTGTCTACATGGGCCCAATGGTGTACATCCATGTTAGATAGGGTCTAACCGTCTACTGTCTAGGTCCATGGCTGGGTCAGGACACCGTAGGGTTGAGCCCTGCTGGATGGCTGGAGGCTGGACTGCCTGCGCCGGTGTGTTTTAAATGAAGGAGCCATCTCTGTTGTGCTTGCCCCCCACGCCTGTTTACTCTGGAGTGCCACGTTCATCATCCTTTCTCCCCTTCTCTTTATTCATCCTCCCACATCTCATCACCCCTCTGTTCGTCCTGTCTGCCCATAATGGTCCAGTTCTCTGTTGTAGAGAACAAAGTAGATGCCGACGCAGACAGAGGACAGACAGAGCCATAAGCTTTGCTGGAGGCGATTACACTTACTGGCCCAGGAGGTCAAGCCGAGCCACAGACAACCAGGCAGTTTAGAAGAGCAGAGCTGAGCCTGCCACTAGGTTGGGGTTGTGTCCCAAATGGTACCCTTTACAGTGCACTACTTTTGACCAGGGTCCCCATTTCCATTTATAGTGCACTACTTTTGACCAGAGCCCCATGGGTACCGCATATTAAAGCCCATAAAAAAAGAGCAGCATACTGTATGGACCAGCGCAGGTTGAGGCTGCACTGCCAGGCAGGAGAGATAAAGCTGACTTCTCACTCAACAGTTCACTTCGCCACTAGGTTGGAGAAGCCATGTGCAGAGAGCTGTCGTCAGGGGACGGGTTTTCAGACAGGGTGGGAGAGCGGAAAGACAGAGAGTGAGATTATACAGAGGTCTGTCAAAGTTTCAATAAACCCTACTCCAAAACACGACCCAGGCTCTTGGACCACCTCGGGATAGAGTGGGCCTGCATGCCTGACGGGCCCTACTTGAAAGGTGCCCCAATGAAGTTGAGCAAATTAACTGGTGATGTAACAAGGTCAATAGAGGTTAGCTAAACATAGAAAAAAAGTTTGGGAATTTCTGAAAAATGTGGATCGCAAAGGACCATGTTTTCTACTTTCTGCACAAGACCTTTGGCCACAACGCACTTACTCTCTAGGTCTTAAAAACATTTGTCAGTTGAACCCTGTGTACGTGGGTGGTTTACATGAACCTACCCTGTCAGTGCTCCGGTGTGTGTAAGTATCACTGTGTGTGTGTGTGTGTGTGTGTGTGTGTGTGTGTGTGTGTGTGTGTGTGTGTGTGTGTGTGTGTGTGTGTGTGTGTGTGTGTGTGTGTGTGTGTGTGTGTGTGTGTGTGTTGTTGGGTTTTTACTTTACCTGATGTGATGATGATGTTGTGGGCGTCTTCGATCATTTTGACAGTCTGGTCCACGTTCCTATGATCTCCATGGGCTTGCCTGACCCAGTGGATGATGTACGTTGGCACGGGAACGGTTCATGGCCTAGCCCCTAGCCAGGGGGAGAGGAGAGAGAGGAGGGGGAGTACAGAGATGGATAGGATTAAAAGCTGCTCAGCCTTTTTGAGTCAACTGCATTTTTCAGTGAACCCAGTTTCTTTCAGGCAGTCAATGCCGCCAAGAAGGCATTTAAGTACAGTTAGAGTTCCTCCTAGTGGAAAACGTTGGAAGCACAGAAACTGCCTCTTGCACATTTTAGCATCTTCAAGGTTTATATGTAGGTCATGAGCTGATGCGGCCTATTTATCCCATATTGTCTGATGTATGACACTTCCTAAATACAGACAGACGGAAGAACTATAGGCTCCATGCTTTAATCATTCTATAGCCCTCAAACTCAACTCTGGACCTCGACGCCAGTTCCACTGTGTTTTTTCATTGTTCCCCTCTACATCAAGGACCTGGGACACCAGGTATGTGCAATTAATTATCAGGTAGAACAGAAAACCAGCAGGCTTCAGACATCGTAGGGTATGAGTTGAATACCCCTGTTCTATGGGATGTGTGACACTTCGAAAATACAGACCAACGGACTTCCTTACCACACACAACGCAGGAGAGAATGGCCCCTGAGGAGCCGATGAGGGCCCCTACGATGTTGAGCAGGTTGTTGCTGAGCAGGAAACCCTCAGCACACAGGGCCCAGCCGGAGTAGCTGCTGAGCACCGTGATGATCACCCATGGCTGTTGTCAGGCCCTAGAAGAGCAAGACTACCTTTAGACTGAAGGTTGATATGGCAGTGGGCATAATAAAACAAGACAATTCATTAATGTGTTGCTAAATTCAATACATTGTCCAAAAGAAGGTATGCATAGAGCATGTGTCATATGTGTAGTCGACCTGGCCTATATAAACTCACAGGTCTGCACCGTCCTGAAACACGTGGGCATAAGCAGACAACCTGTATTATTGAATGGTAATAGAGAAATCTGATCAGGCAGTAGAAATGTAGTGTATCTATCAGGTCGTGGTGGGCCTCAGTCAGTGCATTAGGTGTTTGTTAAAACAAGGAGTATTCATTTCAAGTGCTCTCTATGATATCATCCTAGTGTTACTCTCCAAGATCCCTAACTCAGGGAAAGGCTCTAACCAGAGCCAGCTACCTCACATTATGCAACGATACACTCCATCAAACAAACAGTGAGGGCAGGACTTGAACAATATCAGATCTCCTTTTAAAGACATTCACGCTCAGGCACAGGTGATTGTTTAGCTTCACCTTATCAGTCAGAGTGGTGTGATATTATATACGTAAAAAATGAATATCCGTTGATTTATCCAACGTCAAAAACCACACGGAGGCCTGAGCAGCCAACATTCACAACAGTTTTAACCAGAACCACCTTCTCTCAGCGCTGCTTCAAAACCTCATCATCTTAGTTTACCTTCCATCTATCATCATATTATGGATTGATCCTATGGTTAATGCTTCCAACGAAAACTCTCCTTAAGGGCCAACAGTGGAGCAGGATTGTGAGCAGAGTGCTTTTTATTGAAGGATAGCTGAACTTACCTAAAATGGGCTAGAGCACAGGATTTCAAAAGGAGATACGACTTCCATCGTATTTCTAAGAAACAGTTCAACGATTACAGGTCAGTCCAGGTTGGTGGATATTAGGGCCATAGATATAGAATTATTAGAACAGGAAAAATTCTCTCAAAAAACACAAATGTCACTTCACCATCTTAACTTAAAACATTGATTTGAATGGGGATGTCCGTCCCAGTAAATCTATTTATTTGATTAGCGTAGAGGCCGCACCATGACGGCCGAGAGAGAGGACACAGAGCCTGTTGTGTAGCTGGGGTCCAGCATGTAGGGGATCATCAGGCCTACACTGGAGACCATCAGCCCAGCGTTCAGAAATACTGTAGGCATATAGAGCTAAATGCATATCAGGACATTACTATGCGGTGCCCATCTAATTTATTATGGCCTTCAGTTACAAGTATTCAGTCCTCATCCACTTTTGAAGAACAATCTGAAAGTGAGCATTTAAATTATTATCCAAGGATGTTACTATCACACACATTGTAAGGATTAAAAAGGGAGTTTATCCTTGAACTAATTCAATCCTTGGCAGGTAGGTAGAAAGATAACAGAGAATTTCAGAGACTGAAATGTGTTCATGAGGCTGTTTCATGCTAAATTGAAACTGAATACACGTTGATAATCAAATGAACAGAGCCAGCATCTGGATTCCACCGCCTGTGACATGGGACGCATTGTGATGTTTCATTCACTCTTTTCCTCATTTGAAAGCCTTCCAAAAACAAACCCACGACTGAAAAACAAAATACAAAAGAAAATAACAAGAAAAACGTATCTAGCGTGAAATGTGCATTTTGCGGAAAATGGACGTTTTAATCTTTTATCGGAGCAGGTTTTCCAGGTTCCAGTGGGACTGTGGAGTGGGAACGCTCCCTGGGATAATGCGTTCCAGCTTTCGGGAAACAAGTGGAAAATGACTGGGGGCGGAGGGGCTAATTAGTGCCAAACTGGGAAAGGTTCCGCCTGGCCTAGCTTGGAGCAGGGGGGCCAGGGTGGCACGGCTGGGACAGGGGACTGAGAGGAGGGGTGCAGACTCGGGTACAGACGCTCAGGCATCAACCTGAAGGACCCAGACCACTACTGGTCTGAAAACGCAGTAAAATGTATGCATGTAATATATATACACTACGTGACCAAAAGTATGTAGACACCTGCTCATTGAACATCTCATTCCAAAATCATGGCCATTAATATGGAGTTGGTCCCTGCTTTGCTGCTATCGAAGCCTACGCTTTTCTGGGAAGGCTTTCCACTAGATGTTGGAACATTGCTGCGGGGACTTGCTTCCATTCAGCCACAAGAGCATTAGTAAGGTTGGGAACTGATGTTGGGCGATTAGGCCTGGCTTGCAGTCAGCATTCCAATTCATCCCAAAGGTGTTCAATGGGGTTGTGGTCAGGGCTATGTGCAGGCCACAAACCATTTCTGTACAGACCTCACTTTGAGCACAAGGGCTTTCTCATGCTGAAACAGTAAAGGGCCTTCCCCAAACTGTTGCCACAAGGTTGGAAGTACAGCCTAGACAGAACCATGATAAACAGCCCCAGACCATTATTACTCCTCCACCAAACTTTACAGTTGGCACTATCTATTCAGGCAGGTAGCATTCTCTTGGCATCCGCCAAACCCAGATTCGTCCATTGGACTGCAAGATAGTTAAGCGTGATTCATCACTCCAGAGAATGCATTTCCACTGCTCCAGAGTCCAATGGCGGCAAGCTTTACAGCACTCCAGCTGACACTTGGCATTATGCATGGTGATTTTAGGCTTTTGTGCGGTTGCTCAGCCATGGAAACGCATTTCATGAAGCACCCGACGAACAGTTATTGTGCTGACGTTGCTTCCAGGGGCAGTTTGGAACTCGGTAGTGAGTGTTGCAACCGAGGACAGACGATTTTTATGCGCAGCGGCCCCGTTCTGTGAGTTTGTGTGGCCTACCACTTTGCGGCAGAGCAGTTGTTGCTCCTTGACATTTCCACTTCACAATAACAGCGCAGTTGACTGGGGCAGCTCTAGCGGGGCAGAAATTTGACGAACTGACTTGTTGGAAAGGTGGCATCCTATGACAGTGCCACGTTGAAAGTCACTGAGCTCTTCAATCTACTGCCAATGTTTGTCTGTTGCAATTGCATGGCTGTGTGCTCTATTCTATACACCTGTCAGCAACGGGCGTGGTTTAAATAGCCAAATCCACTAATTTGAAGGGGTGTCCACATACGTTTGTATATAGTGTATGAATAATAACATCTATGGACAAATTAATCAAGTCAATGGGCCGTGATGATGAATATTTATAAGGAATATACGTATTGCTTTAACTGCCTCATTTGCTGACAGGAAATGTAGGTCAAAGTGGAACCGTAAAAACCCATGGCGTGCTTGGCCTAGGATTTCCTTCCCCTTTTCACTTGCAGCTCCCAACAAAAACAACATCCCACGTCCACCTCCCCAATCCCATAGAATTACATAGGACTCAAATACTGTACAATGCATCACTATTCCCAATCACAATCGTTCGTCCTCACCTTGTGGTTTCTCATAAGCCACCAGGGATCCGCTGAAGGTGACCCCGCTGAAGGTGAACCCTTCGATGAAGGTGTCCAGGTAGGCGATGATCTTGGTGAGGTTGGCAGCCGGGTCGGTAGCAAAGTGAGGGTACTCGATCTTGTACTCTGCCACGTAGGTCAGCACTGTAGCCAGACCCACCAGGCTGTGATCTGGATCTTCCTAGCGATACCCAACTCTGGGGGGCAGAGGGGATGAGGACCGGTCAACACACACAGAGACGTGCGCAAAGACGCACACCCTAAGGATTGCTGGGGAACGGGCAATCCTGAGGCACAGGTATGGCTGATGTTTGGGGGAAATTCCTTGTTTGTGAGTGCACCTCCGTGTGTGTGTGTTCTGGTGTGTGTGTTCTTCTTAAAGCCCCGCAGACATGGACCGGGTTAATAGGAGCATTTGGAAAAGCAAACAGGCTAAGGTCTGAACGGATGGCTTAGTCTAGGTTCCAACTTGATTCCAGGAAGAATTACCATGTGGATTGACCTGACTGGAACATGCTTAAGACATGATGGTGACCATTACCTCAGCACAGCTGCAGTATGAGCAGTAAGCAGTTACTCATATGATTGAAGGAGACAATACATGTCGACTACAGTAAATAACATATGTTGTTCAGATCATTCAGGCATGCAAATCCAACACACACACACGCACACACACACACGCACACACACACACACACACACACACACACACACACACACACACACACACACACACACACACACACACACACACACACACACACACACACACACACACAGAGTACAAAACATTAGGAACACCTTCCTAATATTGAGTTGGCACCCCTTTTCGCCTTCAGATCAGCTTCAATTAGTTGAGGCAGCCTCAATTCGTCGCATGGTGTCGAAAGCATTCCACAGGGATGCTGGCCCATGTTGTTTCTAATGCTTTCCACAGTTATGTCAAGTTGGATGTCCTTTGGGTGGTGGACCATTCTTGATACACACGGGAAACTGTGGAGCATGAAAAACCCAGCAGCATTGCAGTTCTCGACACACTCAAACAGGTGTGCCTGGCACCTACTACCATACCCAGTTCAAAGGCACTTGCCCATTCACCCTCTGAATGGCACACATACACAATCCATGTCTCAATTGTCTCAAGGCTTGAAAAGCCTTATTTAACCTGTCTCCTCCCCTTCATCTACATTGATTGAAGTGGATTTAACAAGTGAGATCAATAAGGGATCATAGCTTTCACCTGGATTCATCTGGTCAGTCTATGTCATGGTCAGTCTATGCCTAATGTTTTGTACACTCAAGCATGCACACACTTACCAGCGATGCCACCCACAGCCATGGCGGCACTCATCTGTGCCAGGAGCTCAGGGGTGGGCTTCAGGAAGCCCAGGGTGACAGCGATGCCCCCTGCCACACCAATCATGCCCAGGGCATTACCCAGGCATGCAGTGGACTGGTTGGACAGACCAGCCAGGATTCCCACACAGCACATACCAGAGCCCAGGTACGTAATCTACAGGGAGAGATAGAGAGAGAGAGAGAGAGAGAGAGACACTGTAGTGCCTTAGACCTGGGCCATGTTCAGTAGGGCACAGCGTAGCAAGAATTTTTGTGGCAAAAATTTAAACCTGTTCTAAATTAAAAAGTTCAGGTAATACATGCCCATTTCAGTCACGTTTTCTTCCTACTTAACACAACCGAATGAACACAACGCCTGAGCCCACCTGATTGGTGGTACATAGTGTAAGGGTTAGGTGATGCTCACCTGTTCAATTTTGTAGCCAGCCTGCATGGCGACTCCATAGCCCCCCACAAACAACCCGGTGGGCAGTAGGTACAGGTAGTTGTATTCTGGAGGGTCAGTGGGACGCTTGAACATGTCCAGCATCTTCTTGGTGACCAGGAAACCACCTGAGAGAGAAAGAGAACAAAACCAGTCAAACTCAACCTGGTAGACAACGGTCTGCATATACACTCTGTTTGGAACGCTTCAGGCATAACAGGGTGAAGACGGTTATTTCATATTTCAAATATTTATAGCACCCTTATTTGACATTTGAGTAACCCATTAAAATTGTGCGCACAAAAGGTTCCTAAAAGCCAACTTAGTGAATGTAGTAGCTGGGGGTTTTCTTGGTGGAGTCGCTCCCCTGATATAACGACCAGACGGAACACTTCATTCTGCTGGGGCGGATCACATTACATTCCAAAAGCAACCTCTGGGTTCTCTACATCGCCACTACACCCCCACACTCAGACAGGTTATTCAGTGGCTAACATCTGTCACTTCAGCTGTACGCGCTAATTTTAGCCCAGCCCAGACCTCAATCACTTAAACACACCAATAATTTTAAAAAAATATTTCAGACTTGAGGCTCAGAGTCAATACATTCAGATTCAAGAATGCAAAGGGCAGGTATTGAAGAAAAGCATGCACAGGATTTTTCCGTGCTGCCGCTATAAAAGCACATGGCAATACAAAAGGCAAGAGCCAGAGGAAGAAAAAACTATTCCTCAACCCGTTGTATGAGGAGCAGGTACTCTATAAATTTCAGGGTTAGTTTATTGAAACTAAATTGGAGGGCAATTTTTTGGTGTATTCACTTCACAATATAAAAATTGTAGCAGAAGGGCTAGGAAACAAATGGTGGAATGTCCGTTTTTATGTTACTGAAGGTTTATGGATGGTGCGGTAGACCACTAAGAAATGTTGCATGTGGAATGGAAACCAATAGGGACTTTAAAACTAAATTAAACACCTGCTCTTTAAAGAAAATGAATATAGATATATATAAAGAGGTGCACTTTAAGCACACTGGAACATATGCACAAAGAGATCTGAGAGAGTCATAATAACTGGTTGTTACAGCAAATGAATCCCTGCCATGATCTTTGACCCTGCTCAGTGTTCTGGCCTGTTGGAGCGCCCTCGCACAGACTGGGACCTCTGGACCGCTGCAGCCTTTGAATGAGTGACTCAGCGGCTGTCTAGAACGATGCACCAAAGACTTTCCCGACACTACCATTAACAACGTTCCCTCATTTCTTCTCAGCAGAGCTAGACTAAGCCTGGTTTATTGCATGGCCATGGCCCCTTTGAAGACCACTCAGTCATTTCCAGTTCATGTGTGAAGTTCCTTATTTTCCACCTAAAGGGAGTTAGGGAAGGGCACAAACAGGGTCCATGGGCCAACTAACGGTCAAAGCTGAGGAAGAGGGCACAGTGGAGCAATAAGCAGTTTCTTAATAGATAGTCAAGTGAAATAAATGGCCCTAAAGGGGTCTGATATCCACGTATCTTACGTATTCTAAGATCTTATATAAGGTCTCCAAAGGGGGTACAATGTTGAGGTAAGGGGAGCTTGTCTGCTCCATTCACTATCTGTTTTCACAGTTACTGTCTGGTTTAGTCCAGAGTCACTCGCCAGCGATGTTGACCCCCCCTCATGAGAGACAGACCGCCCACAGCAGTCAGACCTGGAATAAACACACACACACAGTAAGCACAGCTTAGATCACATTACAGACATGTTTTTCAATTAGTCCCACATGTGTTGAACTGATGTCAAATGTCAAATGACAATGACAAAACACTGAAACATTATTGCTTCTCTGCCCTGTCAGACAAACAAAGCTTTATAACATTTGATGTGCTGTACAGAGAGGCATGTTTCTTACACATTGCATTCGAGCACAGCAGCACAGCTTAATGAGGAAAATGTCAGAGCGCAGAGGGAGTCCTGATAGCCATCAGCCCTATAATGACTTACAAATGCAGCCTGCTGTACAGCAGTGAACAACACAACAACAGGCTGGTCAGACAGAGTCAACCTGCTCCCAGTCATGTGTTTATGTGTCTGACTGAATGAGTGAGCTTTTCCTGGCTGTCCCGTTCTGGAACTACACAGTAACAATTAGTCACAGAGACAGGCCAAGGTTTGAATTAAAAGGTGACTGCACGCTACCTCAGTGTCACAGGAAATAATACAACAGACAATTAGGCTAGAAACATCACCTCGCACACTCTGTCAAAAAGAGAGACATGGTGTCCCCCCCAAGTGGCGCAGTGGTCTACGGCACTGCATCGCAGTGCTAGCTGTGCCACTAGAGATCCTGGTTCGGGTCCAGGCTCTGTCGCAACCGGGAGGCCCATGAGGCGCGGCACATTTGGCCCAGTGTCGTCCGGGTTAGGGGAGCGTTTGGCCGGCCGGGATGTCCTTGTCCCATCGGGCTCTAGCGACTCCTGTGGCGGGCCGGGCGCATGCACGCTGACATGGTTGCCAGGTGTACGGTGTTTCCTCCAACACATTGGTGTGGCTAGCTTCCGGGTTAAGCGGGCATCGTGTCAAAAAGCAGTGCGGCTTGGCTGGGTTGTGTTTTGGAGGATGCATGGCTCTTGACCTTCGCCTCTCCCGAGTCCGTACGGGAGTTGCAGAGATGGGACAAGACTTTGACTACCAATTGGATACCACGAAATTGCAGGAAAAAAGTACTTAAAAAGAAAAATTCATAAAAAAGCGAGACATGCTGCTAACAATAATCTACACACCAGGTGAACTTTGAGCCCTTAATGCCATCAGATCCCCGCCTGAAGTTTCCCTCCCTTGAAAAGAGGGCGAGTTACTTTTGGAAAACAAAGGCGTCATACTCAGGCCGTAGAGATCACAGACATGCCAAATAGACCAAGTAGACACCAATACCACCTACATAGCACTGACTTATCAAGACAGCTCTTAGATAGTCGGCCAGTCATGTCTATATTGATCACACACACAATAAAGGTGAAGTCCCATGGGATGACAGTTATCCCAGAAGCGTCTGTTCGTCACATCCCACGCAGGGCGGACTTCAGAAGGGAAAGACTTCAGCTAATTGTGACTCAACAGTTTCAGGTAGATTAAAGAGCTGTCATGAGGATGATGCCAGCCATTGGGCAAAACCAAGGGTTCCTCATCAAAAGTAACCCAACGCTCCAGACAGAGATTGACAAAGACTTCTCTCTCTCCCTCTTAAGAATCTGAAATTCCAATATACTTCACTAACGTCTTGGGCTCGAACAGCTCTTTCAGCTTTATTACATTTGGCACAGCAATAACCTTAACTCCAATGGCTTCAATGTTTCCACTTCTTTGCATGACCAAGATAAAAGGAATGGTTTAGGTAATGCCAAATATGTGGGGAACACACCTAAGAGACAATGTGTGAGCAGAGAGACTGAGAATGACTAGGGTGGTGCGGGGACCAAGGTACAGCGGCAAGAAAAAGTATGTGAACCCTTTGTAATTACCTGGATTTTGCATAAATTTTACATCAAATTTGATCTGATCTTCATCTAAGTCACATCAATAGACAACCACAGTGTGCTTAAACTAATAACACACAAATTATTGTATTTTTCTTGTCTATATTCAATACATAATTTAAACAGGTTGGGAAAACGTATGTGAACCCCTAGGCTAATGACTTCTACAAAGGCTAATTGAAATCAGTAGTCAACTAACCTGGAGTCGAATCAATGAGATGAGATTGGAGATTTTGGTTAGAGCTGCCCTACTCCATAAAAAACATTCACAAAATTTGAGTGTGCTATTCACAAGAAGCATTGCCTGATGTGAACCATGCCTCGAACAAAAAAGATCTCAGAAGACCTAAAATTAAGAATTGTTGACTTGCATAAAGCTGGAAGGGGGTTACAAAAGTATCTCTAAAAGCCTTGATGTTCATCAGTCCACGGTAAGACAAATTGCCTATAAATGGAGAAATTTCAGCACTGTTGCTACTCTCCCTAGGAGTGGCCGTCCTGCAAAGATGACTGCAAGAGCACAGCGCAGAATGCTCAATGAGGTTAAGAAGAATCCTAGAGTGTCAACTAAAGACTTACAGACATCTCTGGAAGATGTATGTTGACGAGTCTACAATACATAAAACACTAAACAAGAATGGTGTTCATGGGAGGACACCATGGAAGAAGCCACTGCTGTCCAAAGAAAACTTTGCTGCACATCTGAAGTTTGCAAAAGAGAACCTGGATGTTCTACAGAGCTACTGGCAAAATATTCTGTGGACAGATTAAACTAAAGTTGTGTTGTTTGGAAGGAACATACAACACTATGTGTGGAGAAAAAAATGCAACGCACAGCAACAACAAAGCCTCATCTTAACTATACACTATGGTGGAGGGAGCATAATGGTTTGGGGGCTGCCTCAGGGCCTCTGCAGCTTGCTATCATCGATGGAAAAATGAATTCCCAAGTATATCAAGACGCTTTTCAGGAGAATGTTAGGCTATCTGTCCGCCAATTGAAGCTCAACAGACGTTAGGTGATGCAAAAAGGACAACAACCCAAAATACAGAAGTAAATCCACAGCAGAATGGCTTCAACAGAAGAAAATAAGCCTTCTGGAGTGGCCCAGTCAGTCCTGACCTCAACCCAATTGAGATGCTGTGGCATGACCTCAAGAGAGCGGTTTACACCAGATATCCCAAGAATATTGTGGAACTGAAACAGTTTAGTAAAGAGGAATGGTCCAGAATTACTCCAGACCGTTGTGCAGGTGAGTAATTGTGTCAGACTACCCTAACTTTCGTCATTTCTGGTCACAACTTGCTGACTTGCTTACGTGCTGCTGTGCGTTTTGTTGCTAACCTTACTTTGCTACCTGACAACTTTACGATTTGTACTTATTAATTACCGTTTATATTTTTTGTTTTTCCCTCGCTCTACTTTTTTTCATTCAACTTTTTCACTCCGGACACTTTATCTGGACGTGGTTCGTCAGGACCTCCACCAGCCGAAGCTAAGTAGTAACATTAATAACATGATGCCTTCTAATTCAAGCCGCTGTACTCATAATATACAGGAGAATGATCACCTTACGGCGAGGATAGCTGTGCTGCAAGCCCAGCTTCAGACACAATCGTTAGGCAAGGGTAATTTCAGTGTAGGAAAGGATGAAACTGCGTCTGTGCCACCAGTAAGTACTGATAGTAGTATGAATCCCCTCGCACATACCTCGCAGCCAGACAACTTTCTCATGGCTTCTGGAGGGAAATGCTGTAGGAATGCTACACCGGTGTCGCTCATTCAGCCGACAGAAACTTTCAACCGGTTCTCCCCATTAAGCAGCGAGTCGGAGTCAGAGGTCAAGCCTTCTTTGGTCCCTACTCCTCCCGTTACGGGGTCTGAGACGCCGAAGCCTCCCACAATTAGCACTGACAAATTGAAAACCCTAGTCATTGGCCACTCCATTACCCGCAGTTTTAGACTTAAAACAAATCATCCAGCGATCATACACTGTTTACCAGGGGGCAGGGCTACCAACGTTAAAGCTAATCTGAAGATGGTGCTGGCTAAAGCTAAAACTGGCGAGTGTAGAGAGTATATGGATATTGTTATCCACGTCGGCACCAACGATGTTAGGATGAAACAGTCAGAGGTCACCAAGTGCAACATAGCTTCAGCGTGTAAATCAGCTAGAAAGATGTGTCGGCATCGAGCAATTGTCTCTGGCTCCCTCCCAGTTAGGGGAGTGATGAGCTCTACAGCAGAGTCTCACAACTTGAGCCCTCTGGTTGAAAACTGTTTTCTGCCCCTCCCAAAATATATAATTTTTAGATAATTGGCCCTCTTTCTGGGACTCACCCACAAACAGGACCAAGCCTGGCCTGTTGAGGAGTGACGGACTCCATCCTAGCTGGAGGCGTGCTCTCATCTTATCTACGAACATAGACAGGGCTCTAACTCACCTAGCTCCACAATGAGATAGGGTGCAGGCCAGGCAGCAGGCTGTTAGCCAGCCTGTCAGCTTAGTGGAGTCTGCCACTAGCACAGTCAGTGTAGTCAGCTCAGCTATCCCCATTGAGACTCTGTCTGTACCTCGACCTAGGATGGGCAAAACTAAACATGGCGGTGTTCGCCTTAGCAATCTCACTGGAATAAAGACCTCCATTCCTACCATTATTGAAAAAGTTTGTAATACTTCACATCTCAAAATAGGGCTACTTAATGTTAGATCCCTCACTTCCAAGGCAGTTATAGTCAATGAACTAATCACTGATCATAATCTTGATGTGATTGGCCTGACTGAAACATGGCTTAAACCAGATTAATTTACTGTGTTAAATGAGGCCTCACCTCCTGGTTACACTAGTGACCATATCCCCCGTGCATCCCGCAAAGGCGGAGGTGTTGCTAACATTTTTGATAGCAATTTCAATTTACATAAATCCCCCAGATGTTTTCATCTTTTGAGCTTCTAGTCATGAAATCTATGCAGCCTACGCAATCACTTTTTATAGCTACTGTTTACAGGTCTCCTGGGCCATATACAGCGTTCCTCACTGAGTTCCCTGAATTCCTATCGGACCTTGTAGTCATGGCAGATAATATTCTAATTTTTGGTGACTTTAATATTCACATGGAAAAGTCCACAGACCCACTCCAAAAAGGCTTTCAGAGCCATCATCGACTCAGTGGGTTTTGTCCAACATGTCTCTGGACCTACTCACTGCCACAGTCATACTCTGGACCTAGTTTTGTCCCGTGGAATAAATGTTATGGATCTTAATGTTTTTCCTCATAATCCTGGACTATATTTGTTACGTTTGCAATCGCAACAAATAATCTGCTCAGACCCCAACCAAGGATCATCAAAAGTCGTGCTATAAATTCTCGGACAACCCAAATATTCCTAGATGCCCTTCCAGACTCCTGCCGCCTACCCAAGGATGTCAGAATACACAAATCAGTTAACCACCTAACCGAGGAACTCAATTTAACCTTGCACAATACCCTAGATGCTCGTACCCCTAAAAATAAAAAACATTTGTCATAAGAAACTAGCTCCCTGGTACACAGAAAATACCCGAGCTCTGAAGCAAGCTTCCAGAAAATTGGAACGGAAATGGCGCCATAGCAAACTGGAAGTCTTCCGACTAGCTTGGAAAAACAGTACCGTGCAGTATCGAAGAGCCCTCACTTCTGCTCGATCATCCTATTTTTCCAACTTATTTGAGGAAAATAAGAACAATTCAAAATGTATTTTTGATACTGTCGCAAAGGTAACTAAAAAGAAGCATTTCCTAAGAGGATGGCTTTCACTTCAGCAGTGATATCTTCATGAACTTCTTTGAGGAAAAGATCATGATCATTAGAAAGCAAATTACGGACTCCTCTTTAAATCTGCGTATTCCTCCAAAGCTCAGTTGTCCTGAGTCTGCACAACTCTGCCAGGACCTAGGATCAATGGAGACACTCAAGTGTTTTAGTACTATATCTCTTGACACAATGATGAAAATAATCATGGCCTCTAAACCTTCAAGCCGTATACTGGACCCTATTCCAACTAAACTACTGAAATAACTGCTTCCTGTGTTTGGCCCTCCTATGTTGAACATAATAAACGGCTCTCTATCCACCGGATGTGTACCAAACTCACTAAAAGTGTAAGTAATAAAGTCTCTCTTGAAAAAGCCAAACCTTGACCCAGAAAGCATAAACAAACATCGGCCTATTTCAAATCTCCCATTCCTCTCAATTATTTTTTGAAAAAGCTGTTGTGCAGCAACTCACTGCCTTCCTGAAGACAAACAATGTATACGAAATGCTTCAGTCTGGTATTAGACCCCATCATAGCACTGAGACTGCACTTGTGAAGGTGGTAAATTACCTTTTAATGGCGTCAGACCGAGGCTCTGCATCTGTCTTCGTGCTTCTAGACCATTGTGCTGCTTTTGATACCACCGATCACCACATTCTTTTGGAGAGATTGGAAACCCAAATTGTCTACATGGACAAGTTCTAGCCTGGTTTAGATCTTATCTGTCGGAAAGATATCAGTTTGTCTCTGTGGATGGTTTGTCCTCTGACAAATCAACTGTAAATTTCAATGTTCCTCAAGGTTCCGTTTTAGGACCACTATTGTTTTCACTATATATTTCACCTCTTGGTGATGTCATTCGAAAACATAATGTTAACTTCTTGAGTGTAGGGGGCAGGGTTTTGTTTTATGGCTAAAAAAAACATTTGAAACTGCCTATTTCTCAGGCCCAGAAACTAGAATATGCATATAATTGTCAGATTAGGATAGAAAACACTCTAAAGTTTCCAAAACTGTGACAATAATGTCGAAGAGTATAACAGAACTGATATTGCAGGCGAAAACCTGAGGAAAATCAAACCAGGAAGTGATGTTTTTCCTGAAAGCTCTCTGTTCCATTGGATGCCTTGCCTCCATTTAAAGGGATATCAACCAGATTCATTTTCCTATGGCTTCCTCAAGGTGTCAACAGTCTTTAGAAATAGTTTCAGGCTTTTATTTTGAAAAATGAGCGAGAAAGATAACATCACGTCAGTGGATAGCTGGGTGTTCGCAGAGTTTTGCTTTCGCAACAGAGTGGGGCAGCCATTGTCTCTCCCTCTCCTATTGAAAAAGCGTCAGTCCCAGTTGATATATTAACGATTATATATTTTTAAAACAACCTGAGGATTGATTATAAAAAACGTTTGACATGTTTCTGTGGACATTACTGATACTATTTGGAATTTTCGTCTGCGATGTCGTGACCGCTCGAGCCTGTGGATTTCTGAACATAACGCGCCAAACAAATGGAGGTATTTTGGATATGAAATAATCTTTATGGAACAAAAGGAACATTTATTGTGTAACTGGGAGTCTCGTGAGTGCAAACATCTGAAGATCATCAAAGGTAAGCGATTTAATCTATTGCTTTTCTGACTTTCGTGACCAATCTACTTGGCTGCTGTGTTTGTAATATTTTGTCTACTGAGAGAGATGTTCTTACATAAACGCTTGTTATGCTTTCGCCGAAAAGCTGTATTGAAATCTGACGCGCCATGTGGATTAACAACAAGCTAAGCTGTGTTTTGCTATATTGCACTTGTGATTTCATGAAAATGTAATATTTTTATATTTAAAACAAAGAGATCTTTTATTAAATCTGACAATTAATCTTGATGGTTGTACAGTCGTCTCAAATAAAACCTTGAAGGACCTAGGCGTTAATCTGGACCCTGAGCTCTCTTTTGATGAACATATCAAGACTGTTTCAAGGACAGCTTTTTTCCATCTACGTAACATTGCAAAAATCTGAAACTTTCTGTCCAAAATGATGCAGAAAAATGTATCCATACTTTTGTTACTTCTAGGTTATACTACTGCAATGCTCTACTTTCCAGCTAACTGGAAAAAGCACTAAATAAACTTCAGGTAGTGCTAAACACGACTGCTAGAATCTTGACTTGAACCAAAAAAATCTGATCATATTACTCCAGTGCTAGCCTCTCTACACTGGCTTCCTGTTAAGGCAAGGGCTGATCTTACAAGGTTTTACCTGCTAACCTACAAAGATTTACACGGACTTGCTCCTACCTATCTTTACGATTTGGTCACGAGATGCAGGCCTCCTTATTGCCCCAAGAATTTCTAAGCAAACAGCTGGAGGCAGGGCTTTCCCCTATAGAGCTCCATTTTTATGGAATGGTCTGCCTACCCATGTGAGAGACGCAGACTCTTCAGTAGGTCCTATGATTGTGTGTAGTCTGGCCCAGGAGTGTGAAGGTGAACGGAAAGGCACTGGAGCAACGAACCACCCTTGCTGTCTCTGCCTGGCCGGTTCCCTTATCTCCACCTGGATTCTCTGCCTCTAACTCTATTACAGGGGCTGAGTCACTGGCTTACTGGTGCTCTTCCATGCCATCCCTAGGAGGGGTGCGTCACTTGAGTGGGTTGAGTCACTGACGTGATCTTCCTGTCTGGGTTGGCGCCCTCCCTTGGGTTGTGCCGTGGCGGAGATCTTTGTGGGCTATACTCGGCCTTGTCTCAGGATGGTAAGTTGGTGGTTAAAGATATCCCTCTAGGGGTGTGGGAGCTGTGCTTTGGCAAAGTGGGTGGGGTTATATCATGCCTGTTTGGCCCTGTCTGGGGTTATCGTCGGATGGGGCCACAGTGTCTCCCGACTCCTCCTGTCTCAGCCTCCAGCATTTATGCTGCAGTAGTTTATGTGTCGGGGGGTTAGGGTCAGTTTGTTATATCTGGAGAACTTCTCCTGTCTTATCCGGTGTCCTGTGTGAATTTAAGTATGCTCTCTCTAATTCTCTTTCTTTCTCTCCTCTCTCTCGGAGGACCTGAGCCCTAGGACCATGCCTCAGGACTACCTGGCCTGATGACTCCTTGCTGTCCCCAGTCCACCTGGCCGTGCTGCTGCTCCAGTTTCAAATGTTCTGCCTGTGGCTATGAAACCCTGACTTGTTCACCGGACGTGCTACCTGTCCCAGACCTGCTGTTTTCAACTCTCTAGAGACAGCAGGAGCGGTAGAGATTCTCTGAATGATCGGCTATGAAGAGCCAACTGACATTTTTTCCTGAGGTGCTGACCTGTTGTACCCTCGACAACCACTGTGATTATTATTATTTGACCCTGTTGGTCATCTATGAACATTTTAACATCTTGGCCATGTTCTGTTATATTCTCCACCCGGCACAGCCAGAAGAGGGACTGGCCACCCCTCATAGCCTGGTTCCTCTCTAGGTTTCTACCTAGGTTCTGGCCTTTCTAGGGAGTTTTTCCTAGCCACCGTGCTTCTACACCTGCATTGCTTGCTGTTTGGGGTTTTAGGCTGGGTTTCTGTACAGCACTTTGAGATATCAGCTGATGTAAGAAGGGCTATATAAATACATTTGATTTTATCCTCACCTATAGAAAACATTTTGTTGAGGTTATTGCTGCCAATGGAGGGTCAAGCAGTTATTAAATCTAAGGGTTCAAATACTTTTTCCACCCTGCACTGGGAATATTTACACGGTGTGTTCAAGAAAGACATGAAAATGTATAATTGTTTGTGTGTTATTAGTTTAAGCAGACTGTGTTTGTCTATTTTTGTGACCTAGATGAAGATCAGATCAAATTTTATGACCAATTTATGAAGAAATCCAGGTATTTCCAAAGGGTTCACATACTTTTTCTTGCCACGGTATGTATAGTGTGGACTAATAAAGTGGTTCACAGGAACTGTGCAGTAGGTCTAGGGAGATAATTGCTCCATTGGATGCCACCACCATGCCTCTTCTGAAGTTAGCGTCTGGGGCGACATGAAGGATTTAATTTTGGACCACCATGGGCTCATTAAGACATTCAAACCTTTCCTGGTTCCTGGACCCAGACCCATGCCCTGACTGCAGTGCCCTACCGCCGCCCGGAGGAACAAGGAAAAGCTTAATGAGGCACATCGCCCTCGAAAGCAGTAGATATCACAGCCAGCGTGTCACTTCCGCCCGTGTCAAGAGTAATCAACATGCTGCGAACACACACACACACACACACACCCCGTCTGTAACACTTCCTGTTAATGAAGTAGATGTGGAAGGTGGGAAAGGGCAACAATGATCAGGAACTATTCATTTGCATTGGTGGCAAATTAATGTATTTTGCAACTAGGACTGAGTAATCATCAAATTTCCTCTCGCCACTATCCAAACATTGATTTACAATTGTATCAGCCGAATAATCAGTCTCTCTTTCATTTACAGAATAAATATTCAATTACAGATTCCTCTTCTATAATTCATTAGCCTATGTTCTTCTGCATACGCAGAGTGGAACCTGAGACCTATGCTTCCAGTTGCTTGAAGAGGATCCACACTCTAGAGTAGTACTTTAAAATCATCCAGACTACAAGGAGCATGAATCATTTCCTGTTCCCTCTAGGTCCTACTCATCACTGAGAGGAGAGCACCTGCAGGTGTGGAGGTGGAGGGAGAATCAGCTGCCAGTTCTGTGAAGGAATCTCCTCTGCACAGTTACAGCAATGCCTTTTAGAGATTAGTAAATCAAATGAGTAACATATGGGTTTTAAAATGTGATAAATTCTCATTTGAAACCAAATCCTAAGTGATGCATCTTAGGCCTGGATGCATTTTCTTCAATAGTTTTACCTCATATATATATATATATATATATAAATACATTCCTGAATGTACTACATTACAAAATAATGACGTGCCTCTGTTTAGTCTTCTGTATCCAGTTCATTAAGATTAGTCTTCATAAACACGCACCAGAGTGACGGACATGAGTGGGGAGTGAACTGCTGGGCTCACCCACCACACCACAATGGTAGCCAGGGCCGAAGGTGGTCACCATCTGAGTGAATGCTGCATTGGGGGAAGCCAGGCCCAGGCCTAAAAGGGTGCCAAGACCTGAGAGGGGGAAAGGAGGGAGAGAGTTAATGAATAACTTAATAGCACTACACCACACCGCATATCCAATGTCCATACTGAATAGCAGGTCTCTAAACCCCATGAGGTGTTGACATGAATTTATTGAGGCCTGTGAGGCAAACTAGACTCTTTCTTTTGTCTGCTAATTTTCTTAAGTGAGGACAAGAGACAGATATGATGCCATTAGCATTTCAGCTAGGCAGCAATTGCAGCAACCAAACTGTAGTGGTGGCGACGCGCCGACCACAGCCAACCCAGAACGAGCTGCTCGGGGGAATGTGTGAACGGGGTTTACAGGCCTGCCATCTACAGTCTCCACTACCAGAGCAGGGGTCTGTGGGAAACAGCTACAGCACCACTTCAGACAGACACAGCAGGGGGAGGGAGGGCTCGTCATCTCGCATTTTATTATACCTAGTTTCCTGGCACTAAGAGGCTGCTGGTGGTGGTTTATGGGATGGGAGGGGGGGGGGGGGGGGGGCAGGTTAGGGTGAGCTCTAATTAGGTGACCAATCCTCATTTCAAAGGAGCTCTCAGTCATTTTGCCTTTCTAGCCTCTCGCATCGTTGATCCGGTGGTCAGAAAATCAAGATGTTCCAGCAGCACCTTCCATCCTTGGCTTCATAGAGGAGAGACAGAGATACGGAGCGAACTAACTCATGAAAGGACATAAAGATAAATGTGCCTGTTTGTTTATTTCAGGGTGTTTATTTACGTGTGAACCCAGTTTGTGGCTCATTTATCTGAATGTTGGGGAAGAAGGCTGTGTTCTCTGGGTCTCTTTGATCTGATTCCAGAACAGAACAGAGCAGAGAGTTACTGCCTGCCTGCCTGCCTTCTCTCTCTCTTTCTCTCTCTCGCTCGCTCTCTCTCTCACACAGACTAACCTCTGAGCCGCCGCCTGTAACCAATATAAATAATCTGCACAGATTTCAGTTCAGGGTAGCGTTTATGTCTAATCACGGCTGATGCTGCTCTCAGAATGGGGTTACAGCTCACCTTTCCCACATTAGTCAGCTATGCGGATGACTTGCTAGTGTTAGTAGAGAATAGAACAATGTAATGAATGTGAAAGGTAATAAAACACTAACAGGCTGCTTTAACCCCCCACGATAGTCCTGTTAACCCAGGTCAGGGTGAGCGAGAAAAAGAGAGAGAGGGAGACCACCATACAAGCTCACAGAGACTCATGACATGGCTCAGTTTAGGAGGCCATTATTCTGACAGCCAGCAGTGTTGCTCTGGATCCTCTGCTTTCTGCTGTGTCAGCCATTTTATTCCCCTTAAGTTATAGTTAAGTAAACAACTGACTTAGATCCGGGTGGTGTTCGTTAGGGCACACCGTGGCAAAAATTGTGGAACAGAACATGAAAATGATCATTAAGTCCAGGTAGCTTCAAATCATTTTATTACATTTTCCTCCATTTGTTACCTCCTGAACATGACCCTGGAAGGCAATGTAAATATAAATGAATGAAGTGTCTAGGCAGTCAGTGCAGTCAGTGCTGGTGTGTCTCATCTCCGGCGTACATGCCAGCGGTGGTCAGGGTGGCCTTGACGGGGGACACAGCAGCAGCCTTCTCTTTGGCCAGCTCCTGCATGCTCTTGGGTTTGGGAGGGGCTGCCACTGTGATATTATCGGGCAGAGGAGCTGGGAAGAGGTTATTTCCATTCTACAGCAAATAGAGAGGACAACGTTGTTAGAACTACCAACAATCCCCCAAAAAAACTAAAGGGAGCCTATGGGTTCAAAATTCACATTTTACCAATATCTTCCAAAACAATTTCCATAACCAAACATTGAGACCCATTTCATTTGCCAACTGCAGAGGTAGAGCAAGTAAATTCATCATAGATTCCCTGATTAACCAGTCTTCCCTCGTTGTGCAAGTTTTTTTTATTTTTACCTTTATTTAACTAGGTAAATCAGTTAAGAACCAACTCTTATTTTCAATGATGGCCTAGGAACAGTGGGTTAACTGCCTTGTTCAGGAGCAGAATGACAGATTTGTACCTTGTCAGCTCAGGGATTTGAATTCGCAAACTTTCGGTTACTAGTCCAACTCTTTAACCACTAGGCTACCCTGCCGCTCCTGCCGCTAATAACAGATGTAACCAAACCCAGCTGCTTCACATCACCTGCATGACAACGGATCCTCTGATGATGTGGTCCATAGTGCCATAGTTAAACTGCTCCTTGACCTCATAGTGGATGTTCTCAGTGGAAGGGCTGATGGAGTACAGGGTGCTGGAGTACAGGGTACAGGGTGCTGGACTGGGTAGGCAGGCGGCTGGGCAGGTCAGCGAAGCCTATGTTGGTCACACCCTAAAAATAACAGAAGCAGCTATTTTACTGAAAGACAAATTGTGGATTCTTCTCTCATCAACCTTTGAGAAAAGGATTTACACTATTTTAGTAGGTAACCTTGCGGTACCAGGTCTAGGCAATCCAAATGATACGGACATAAGCAGGTTCACCACAGTGTCAAAAGAGAAACAAATGATGAAACTGAAGATGAGAATAATAATAGATTGTCTTGACTGACCTTGTGTAAAGAGAGTTTTTCAGGCACGGTCCATCACCACAGAGCCATCCTTCATGCTCTCCACCATGTTCTTGGTGATCAGGATAGGAGCCTTGCGACCTGAGGACACAGCACCATGGTCAGAGAGGTCAACACCATGTTGAATAAGCTTCTTGTCTGCAGTGCCAGCAGGGTGCTCAATCAGCACAGCAGTTTGTCTACTTTTAGTCAGCATTTTGTACAACAATGTCTTAAAGTCTAGATTTAAAGACAATTAATCAAACCCTGGCAAATAAACAAATTGCAATTTGTTGATCTCGGTTTATGCTAGGCAATGTTTTGGGGTTCTTTCTGAAGTTTAAACTAGCTTCAAAGTAAACGGATGTCATGAAGACACAGAGAAACTCTTCCAAGGTCAAGCTGAACCGGTCAGAATATGACACAGCAGTACTGATCAGGCCAGGGTAGGCTTGTGTAGACCAGACCAAAGGAGTCAGCCACTCCACCTGTGTTGTGTTCGAGACCACCTAAAGCGAGACCGATTCAAGACCGGGAGGGAGACGAGGGGTCCGAGACAAGACCAAGACCAGAAAAATGAGAGTCCAATTCAAGACCATGACAAGACCATGAATGTAATTGTCAAATCACCACCATAATAATAAAAAAAGTCCAGTATTTCTGTGTTCCTATTTCAGAACATATGGATTCTTTAGACATTCAGAATAGTAAATAATGGATGTTGAGGGAAAATAGAGACACTCTACAAATGATTACTAACCCAAACACAGTGGGGAACAATGTGGGCTTACTATGCCTTCAGAGAAAGGCTAAGGATTTATAAAATAATAATATTATTATTTTCAACGATATTCCGATTTTATCTCTTCAGTTGAAGAAAAAAAATATCCCAAAAATAACCAATCAGGATTTTTCTTTGGTGGACTCTGGGGAGATAAATCTAGCTAGCTAGCTAAGTCAGCCATTGGCTAGGCCATTAGACGCTTGATATAAAAGCATCTGCCAATCAATTGATTTAACTTGGAAGGTTTTTTGAGCAAAGCCTTTAGAAATGCTCATGCAAACACTACATTATGACTGAAATTACTGAAAAGCGCTTCGCAAATAAGACTACATACAAAACCTTTTCAATACCTGGTTTGCAACAATACCATTGTTGCCTCAGTTAGCATTTACTGGTAGATATACATTGAAACGTCTTTCCTATTGATGCCATTCTTCTGTGAGCTGCTCCATGCCACAACCAGTTGAGAGTGCACTGGTATTACGGTTGCTGTCCTTTCAGCATCACGAGCCTGTCACACACAGAAGGCCCAATAGGCTCCGCACTGCGCAAATCTGTCTATAATAGATATAAATACTGTTACAATTCCCCCCCCCTCCCCCGTCCCGTCTCTCCTTACTAATGGTGAACCTGCAACTTTCTCAACATTTCCCCCACTCTTCCCTACGAGCGAGTCAAGGAAATTCAGACAAAGTTTGAGCATATTTTTCAACAAAAGTAAATTAAAGTAAAGTTACGAGAAAAGTAGGAATCCCAGGTTTCAATAGGCTATAAGATGCATATTTCAAGAAAGGAGTGTATTATTTTTTTTTGCACTGAATGAATAGAAACAGATAATTATGTGTTTTTTACTCCGCTGGTCTTGGCTGGTCTCGAGAAGACATTATGAGTCCTCACTGTCCGAGACCGAGTCAAGAACGAGTAAAAATGTATCCGACACAGAGACACTCAACATGTGGTCTCGAGTACTGCATCACTGCTTCCCACCTAACAGAACCTGTAGTGCTAGTTATCCTGTCCCCTATACATGTCCTGGACATGGGACCATTACACAACATCAATGACTTTGACACCACATGCCATGTCAGTGGAAAGGAACATGTCATTCACAACTACAGCTGCATATCTTATCAAGGCCGTCTACCAATGTAAACAACGCATGACAAGAGAGAGTGCCTTCAGAAAGTATTCACACCCCTCGACTTATTCCACATTTTGTTATGTTACAAAGTGGGATTAAAAATGTCTTATTTTTTTGTCAATGATCTACACACAAAGTTGTAATGGCTTGGCACTCTAAAATATGTCGCATAAGGCTTACTTTATTATTACATATTTTTTATTATTTTCACTGCATTAGCAATTGCGTACACAGACGTTTCGGCTTTACAGCCTTCCAGGTACAATTTTGTTTAATTCAAAACAGCACTTGTACAGAACAACTGATGAGCAGCAGGTGCTTCTAATCAGGTTTGCCACTCCTCTGCCAGTCAGGGATGTGGTTTTTCTGCTCTACCTGTACACAAATGAGTTACAAAGAAATACAGAATTGTAGGGTATGGGAGCGGGCACGAAAGGCAACTCACAAATCAACTGCCCCAGGTGTCCGCTCACCTAAATACATGACATCAATTCATGAGATAGCCCACCACAAATAATTTTTGTTTGTCGGAATTTGTGGGTTTTACGCATCAGCAAGCTTCTGGGGGAGTACAATGGTTCTCTTTTGATTAGTCAACAATCTAAACAAAATACTCTAATGTCAAAGCAAAATAAAAATTCAAAACATGTCAGATTCACCTTTGGCAGCGATTACGACTGTGAGTCTTTCTGGGTAAGTCACCAAGAGCTTTCCACACCTGGATTGTGCGACATTTGTCCAGTATTCTTGTCAAAATTCTTCAAGCTTTGTCAAATTGGTTGTTGATAATTGCTAGACAATCATTTTCAGGTTTTGCCATAGATTGTCAAACAGATTTAAGTCAAAACTAACTTAGGCCACTCAGGAACATTCACTGTTTTCTTGGTAAGCAACTCGGATGTAGATTTAGCCTTGTGTTTTAGGTTATTGTCCTGCTTGTCCTGAAAGGTGAATTCATCTCCCAGTGTCTGGTGGAAACCAGGTTTTTCTCTAGGATTTCCATTCCATTAGGGTTTTTTTTATCCTGAAACTCCCCGGTCGATTTACAAGCACACTCATAAAACTGAATTGCTTTTAGAGGTCGACCGATTAATCGGAATGGCCGATTAATTAGGGCCGATTTCAAGTTTTCATAACAATCGGAAATCTGTATTTTTGGGCGTCGATTTCCGATTATTTTTTTTATTTTTTTACTTTTATTTTTTATACCTTTTATTTAACTAGGCAAGTCAGTTAAGAACACATTCTTATTGACTGCCTAGGAACTGTGGGTTAACTGCCTTGTTCAGGGGCAGAACGACAGATTTTCACCTTGTCAGCTCAGGGGTTCCAATCTTACAACCGCACAGTTAACTAGTCCAACGTTCTAACCACTGCACTCCACGAGTAGCCTGCCTGTTACGCGAATGTAGTAGAAGCCAAGGTAAATTGTTAGCTAGCATTAAACTTATCTTATAAAAAACAATCAATCATAATCACTACTATAACTACTGATCCAGTTTAGCAGGCAATATTAACCAGGTGAAATTGTGTCATTTCTCTAGCGTTCATTGCACGCAGAGTCAGGGTATATGCAACAGTTTGGGCTGCCTGGCTCATTGTGAACTAATTTGCCAGAATTTTACGTAATTATGACATACATTGAAGGTTGTGCAATGTAACAAGAATATTTAGACTTAGGGATGCCACCCGTTTGATAAAATACCGAACGGTTCCGTATTTCACTGAAATAATAAACGTTTTGTTTTCGAAATGATAGTTTCCGGATTCGATCATATTAATGACCAAAGGCTCGTATTTCTGTGTGTTATTATGTTATACTTAAGTCTGACTTGATAGAGCAGTCTGACTGAGCAGCAGCAGGCCCATAATCATTCATTCAAACAGCCCTTTTGTGCGTTTTGCCAGCAGCTCTTCCCAAGCACAGCGCTGTTTATGACTTCAAGCCTCTCAGCCTAATGGCTGGTGTAACCAATGTGAAATGGTGAGCTAGTTAGCTGGGTGTGCGCTAATACTGTTTCAAACGTCACTCGCTTTTAGATTTGTTGATCCATCCTTAGTTTTCTCCCATCACAGCCATTACACTCTAACTGTTTTAAAGTAACCATTGGTTCAAAGTGAAATCTGTGAACGGTTTCCTTCCTCTCCGGCAACTGAGTTAGGAAGGACGCCTTTATCTTTGTAGTAGCTGCTTGTATTGATACACCATCCAAATGTAATTAATAACTTCACCATGCTCAAACGGATGTCTGCTTTTTACATTTTTGTACCCATCTACCAATAGCTGCTCTTCTTTGCAAGGCATTGAAAAACCTCCCTGGACTTTGTGGTTGAATCCGTGTTTGATATTCACTGTTTGACTGAGGGACCTTACAATTATCTGTATGTGTGGGGTACAGAGATGAGGAAGTAATTCAAAAATCATGTTAAACACTAAGGAAGGGAATAATACTAACTCAGCCTTGAGGGGCAGAGTTAACCAGATGGATAGGGCCTAACCACTACCTTAACTACTACTAGGTAACTGAGCTGATGAAGCCTTAAAGCAGCTTAGAACCTGAGAGGATTGGACAGATAAAAGCTGATGATAGCAGTACATGCACTTCGTACGTGATTGAGGAAGAACAAAGAAGGGGTGAAATCGGGGATGACAACAAACTGGGTGCCAGTCTTTCTGCTCTCCTGCCAACTCCTTATGGCTTGACGATGACAATGGACTAGGCCAGAACACAAACAGATCAGACTAGGAGGACAGAAGTGCAGAGGAAGATGTAAAACAGGTCGAAGAGGACAAAGAGATACAGATTTGTCTCTATGGGAGGGGATAGCGGTAGTGAGGTGTGTGCTTGGTGGTCACTATGCATATCAGGGATGAGTGCCGTGCTGAGGAGGATGTCTACTTCCAGACATTGCTTGGCAAACAGCTTCATTTCAGCCTCAATTAACTCCTTGAACATCTCCTTAGAGTAGCCGCCTTGGCCGTCACCGGCCTCCTTAATGTCCACCTCCAGAGTCTGAGCTCCCAGCGACTTGAACTGCTCTTTGGCTGCCGCTCTGGGAAGGGGCACAGGGGACGTCATGGGGGCACTGGCAGTAGGGTGTGAGGGCGCTTAATGAAAGCCCCTGATACATTCTACAGCATCACTGCAAGAGCTTAGGCTATATCGATGATTGTTCTAAGATATCCTGGTAGTAAACTATTTGTTACACAACTGTTGGGCTGGTGAGATTTAAATCTTTGAATCTGGAGAGAAAAAAATGAAGAAACAGTGCTTTGTCCTATTATCCCACCCTTTGAATTAAATGGAAGATATCTACAGTCCTCAAGAAAATCTGCTTCAAATTCTCAATGCAGCTGCTGCCACCATCTGGAGAATTAGCTACATCACACTTTCAAATCTCATTAAAGGATTGGTTCACTATTTTTTAACCAAATCTTTACTTTTGATGCAAATGGCATGTTATGGAAGGGATTTCACTTGGTTTTGAGACACTTAGACCACCTGCAATAGACTTCCTCGTTGCTCGTTCTGCAGTATGGGAGCTATGGAAAACATGAACAAATAGGTCATTTTAGAAACAGCAACGCTTTCAGTGTAGTGATGTTGGTCTTTAGATGTTGTGAAAATGAAATTGAGTAATTCCTAACTTTCTCTGCAACGTTATATTCCATTTTGTGCAACTCGAATGGTTTCTCCAACCAGCTGTGCTGCACATTATACACAAAAAAGCAAGCACAGCTGGTAGGAGAAACTACCTTAGTTGATATTGACCCTTTTTGCCCAGAGTGACTAAGTTGCTCTGGATAAGAGCATCTGCTTAATTACCAAAATGTAAATGTGAAAACAAACACTTGCAAAGCATACTGGGTATTATTATTATTACGAGCTCTGCCCCTAAACAATTACACATTTGGTCGGTCAGGACCAGACCAAATCTCATGAACAAATCATAGACATCTAGGCTATGTTTCACAAGTTTGAACTGCACAGTACAGTACGGCACAGTTCAGTCCAGTTGAGCATAGTAGAGTACAGTATGGTACATAACCAGACAGTAGAGTTTTATTTAGTAGAATACTGTACAGTATGACCCAGTACAGTAGACTTTAACCCGTGTGTGGTGTTTGGGTCTGGGGGACCCATTTTCAATGTTTACTAAAAGAAAAATGATACAATGAATACTTTTTTTCAACCTGAGACTCATTGGTCTTGGCTTATTTTCTGTGAAGAACATGTTTTCATTGAGTGCACACTGTGCACCCCCCTACACATTTATATTACATATGTGGTGTTCGGGTCCACTGGTAATAAAAGTGTGGGAAAGTGTGTGTGTAGATGAAAACTAGTAAAAATTTAACTAAAAGGTTTGCTGTGTGCCACTCTCTTCCTCCTCCTTGGGCCTGCTGTTTCAACATAGCACCAAGAACTTGTCTGACTCCCTGCCTGTCTTCCGCTTTTCTCGCACTCTTTACCCTTTGTATTGTGTGAAACTACACAATGTCTTGCGGGAACCTGCACAATGTTATTACAATACATTATTTCGCTATATTATTTCAATATAATGTAACAAAAAAATAAAAATAACAATCATCTGTATTTTCCCACACTCTACCACAGCCAGGTGCAAATTGTGGGAGGGACACAAATAAATAGGTTTGCATGTGTGGCTCCTTACCACAATCAATCAGTATGGAAAAAAATCTCTGCTCTGAGGGCCTTAGAAATATTTTTTGCGGCGAGAGAAGCTAGTGTGGAAGACTGTCTCTGTCAATTCAGAGTCTGATAGGGAGTTGGAAGAAGATGATCAGATTGACCCTCAGCCAGCCCCAGGACCAGCCCGTCAGGCACCAGCTCATCAGCAGCCTGCAGGAGGAGAAATATGGATGTAAAAAATAATGTGCAATTTAATGGTCTTATTGTTTAAGGAATGAGTGGCAGCCATGCGGGGTGAATGTGATAAGGATGCAACCAGGGCCAACGTGGATGATGGTTACTCATGTGCGGGACATAGTCTTCTTTTGTACTGTTCATCCCAGACACCATCCATAAAATCATTCTGAACTGCTCTAATTTGGAGGGAAGGTGTGTTTTTGGAGAGAGATGGAAGGACCACTCATTTAAATACATACTTTGAGGTTCTTATCCTTGCTGGTGTTTTCAGATCCAATGGGGATTCCACGGATTCCATCCCTGTGGGATGCAGAAATTGGCAGAGAACTTTTCCGTGCAACAGTGTCTCGGGAGAACTTCCGCATTATTTCCAGGATTATCCACCATTTCCAGGATTATCCATTATCCACAAATAAGTGACATTGAACTCAGAGATGGCCAATGCAGAAGTAGGCCTTCAATCATCAACTAGGTAAAATACATAAAGGCCTAAAGACAACAAATAAAAACAGCAGAAAATATCCTGATGAAAATTCTGTTTCTTTCAATCGCATTAATCTCTCTACTCTGCCTGTCTGCCTTCCTTTCTATCTTTCTTGACCCGAGTTGTCGATAGTGATGTGCAACATTAGCTAGGTTTCCATCCAATTGGCAACAGATTTTCATGCAAAAATGTAAAAATCCATATAAAAACATGCACATTTTTCCCCCAGATTGCTCAGGGGGTGCTGCAGCACCCTCAGCACACCTACTTCCCGCGGGCATGCATCAAAATACATGTTGCAGACAAATTCCCATGTACTGAATAAAGAAATACAAGTGAACTGAAGGTTTTCTGACAAATGCAGATGGGGTGCACATTGCGCAGATGGCCTTACATGAGATTATTTTGGACAAAAGAGTGAGATTATTTTTATTTGTCAAACAGCAGCCAAGCATCTATGATCATGTCACCAGAATAAGACCCTCGATATTTATTGGAAAGGAGCATCAAGCTCATCAATTGCACTTTTACCACCCTGTGGTAGTTCTAAACCCAGCAATGCAGTTATAATTTATTTCATCTGAAGCCTAATAAACTGCATGTTTACTTTGATATAATGGTTATTATATCAATATTTGTGGTCGGAGGCCGAGCAGTTGCCTTACCAGGCAGTGATGCAACCTGTCAGGATGCTCTCGACGGTGCAGCTGTAAAACCTTTTGAGGATCCGAGGACCCATGCCAAATCTGCCGAATACGTTTTGTCGTGCCCTCTTCACAACTGTCTTGGTGTGTTTGGACCATGCCCTGATTGACTGGTCACCACTGCTCATATGAAAACTGTGGATTGAAATGTGGTTTATGAGGCCCAAATATGGATGTCTGTGGTATTTGGTGTAAGATATTATATCTCCAGCAGGTGGTAGTGTCGGACAGTTTTACATACTCGAAGGCCTTTAAACTGGGCCAGTCCAGTCATCTGCTGATGTGGAAGCTGCCGTTGCAAGATTTGAGATTTGACTGGGAAACATAAAATGCAAATGTAGTGAATAAGCCAAATAGTAAAACCCTGCAGTTTCTCTCCATACACATTGTTTTCTTGCATTCATGCTAGTTGTAGGTTAGACACGGGTCTGGTGCCATTAGATCAAATCCCCCAACCAAACTTGGTAAGGTAATGACTGGAGAAATAGAAGTATGTGAATAGATAACAGCACATTACCTGATACTAATTGAGACCTTGAAGTTGAAATACTGTAGCTTACAGTCAAACTCAGCATGACAAAGCAAGGAGATGATACCATTTATTTATGTATTTGGTTGTATCTCTCCTTACATGTAGTGCAGAGTTGGTTCCTGTTTTTTCTTAACTGTCTCTATGTTAGGAATGTGTGGTTACCGCGGGTGTTAGCTAGCTCAGCTTTAAAAGGATGTTGCCTTTAAATAACCAATAGCATTTTTTTATACTACTTTCATTTATCTGCTTGTTATGCCCTAATATTTATCCTCACATTGAAGTGTTTTACCATTTTCCTTTCATGACAACCAGGGTTACTAGTGCAACACAAAACAGTTTTACATAAACAGTTGCATTCATGAGTTTTATTGACAAATGTCAGTAAAAAAAATGTCTGCCAAGCAAAAACCTGTTTAGAAATGGAATTTGTAAGAATGCACAGAAATGATTTGCACAGTGGGAAATAAATATCCATCTGGTCAGTGACAACTGTGTGGAATTTGGAATTTGGAGTTTGTGACAGCTACTATGTGAACTTATTACAGTATTATAGACACTTTGTCCTGGTATTTCCTTACCCTTACCTTCTAACAAACTTCTAACTGTTCAGACTTTACAGACGTTCTCTTTCAGATACTCACTTCTATGTACAGTAAAACAAATCAAATCAAAATGTATTTGTCACATGCGCCAAATACAACAAGTGTAGACCTTACTGTGAAATGCTTACTTACAAGCCCTTAACCAACAGTGCAGTTCAAGAACAGTTTGGTCGGCTGAGGTAATTTGTACATGTAGCAAGGGGTAATGTGACTATGCATAGATGATAAACAGCAAGTAGCAGCAATGTACAAAACAAATGGGAGGGGTGTCAATGTAAATAGTCCAGTGGCCATTTGATTGCTGAACAATTAATCTTAAGGCTTGAGGGTAGAAGCTGTTAAGGAGCCTTTTGGTCCTAGACTTGGCGCTCTGGTACCGCTTGCCATGTGGTAGCAGAGAAAACAGTCTATGACAAGGGTGACTGGGGTCTCTTACAATTGTATGGGCTTTCCTCTGATGCCGCCTATTATATAGGTCCTGGATGGCAGGAGGCTTGGCTCCAGTGATGTACTGGGCCATACGCACTACCCTCTGTAGCGTCTTACGGTCAGATGCCGAGCAGTTGCCATACCAGGCAGTGACGCAACCGGTCAGGATGCTCTCGATGGTGCAGCTGTAGAACTTTTTGAGGATCTGGGGACACATGCCAAATCTTTTCAGTCTCCTGAGGGGAAAAAGGTTTTGTTGTGCCCTCTTCGCGATTGACTTGGTGTGTTTGGACCATGTTAGTTTGTTGGTGATGTGGACACCAAGAAACTTTAAACTCTCGACCCGCTCCACTACATCCCTGTCGATGTTAATGGGGGCCTGTTCGGCCCGCCTTTTCCTGTAGTCTACGATCAACTCCTTTGTCTTGCTCAAACTCCTTTGTCTGGCACCAAACTGCCAGTTCTCTGACCTTCTCCCTATAGGCTGTCTCATCGTTGTCGGTGATCAGGCCTACCACTGTTGTGTCATCAGCAAACTTGATGATGGTGTTTGAGTCGTGCCTGGCCACGCAGTCGTGGGTGAACAGGGAGTACAGGAGGGGACTAAGTACACACCCCTGAGGGGCCCCAGTGTTGAGGATTAGAGTGGCAGATGTGTTGTTGCCTACCCTTACCACCTGGGTGCGGCCCGTCAGGTAGTCCAGGATCCAGTTGCAGAGGGAGGTGTTTAGTCCCAGGATCCTTAGCTTAGGGATGAGCTTCGTGAGCATTATAGTGTTGAACGCTGAGCTGTAGTCAATTAACAGCATTCTCACATACCTGTAGGTGTTCCTTTTGTCCAGGTGGGAAAGGGCAGTGTGGTGTGCAATAGAGATTGCGTCATCTGTGGATCTGTTGGGGCAGTATGCGAATTGGAGTGGGTCTAGGGTATCCGGTAGAATGCTGTTGATGTGAGCCATGACCAGCCTTTCAAAGCAGTTCATGGCTACCGACGTGAGTGCTACGAGGCGGTAATCATTTAGGCAGGTTACCTTCGCTTCCTTGGGAACAGGGACTATGGTGGTCTGCTTGACTTGGTCAGGGAGAAGTTGAAAATGTCATAAGTCACTTGCCTGTTGGTCCGCGCATGCTTTGCGTACACGTCCTGGTAATCTGTCTGGTCCCGCGGCTTTGTGAATGTTGACCTGTTTAAAGGTCTTGCTCACATCGGCTACCGAGAGCGTTATCAGACAGCCATTCCAAACAGCTGGTGCTCTTGTGCATGCTTCAGAAGCGAGCATAAAAGGCATTTAGCTCATCTGGTAGGCTCGCGTCACTGGGAAGCTCGCGTCTGGGTCTCCCTTTGTAGTCCATAATTATTTTCAAGCACTCCACATCCGACGAGCATCAGAGCCGGTATAGTAGGATTCAATCTTAATCCTGTATTGACGCTTTGCTTGTTTGATGGTTCGTCTGAGGGCATAACGGGATTTCTTATAAGCTTCCGGATTAGTGTCCCGCTCCTTGAAAGCAGCAGCTCTAGCCTTTAGCTTGATGCGGATGTTGCTTTAATCGATGGCTTCTGGTTGGGATATGTACATACGGTCCCTGTGGGTACGACGTCGTCGATGCACTTATTGATGAAGCCGATGACTGAGGTAGTATACTCCTCAATGCCATTGGATGAATCCCGGAACATATTCCAGTCTGTGTTAGCAAAACAGTCCTGTAACATGTAGCATCCACGCCATCTGACTACTTCCGTATTGAGAGAGTCACTGGTACTTGACTCGCGAGTCACTGGAGCTTTGTATGCACCTCTGTGTATAGAGTAAAGGTGGTCGATAGTTTTTTTCCCCTCTGGTTGCACACTTGACATGCTGGTAGCATTTTGGTTAAACTTATTTAAGTTTGTCTGCGTTAAAGTCCCTGGCCACTAGGAGCGCCGCTTCTGGGTGAGCATTTCCTTGTTTGCTTAGGGCCTTACAGTTGGTTGAGTGCGGTCTTAGTGCCAGCTGTTATTGACAAATACACACACACCCCCACCCCACTTCTTAACAGACGTAGCTTCTCTGTTCTGCCGCTGCACGGAAAATCCTGCCAGCTCTATATTATCTGTGTCGTTGTTCAGCCATGACTCTGTGAAATATAAGATATTACAGTTTTTATTAATGTCCCGTTGGTAGGATCATCTTAATATTAGGTCATCAATTTTATTTTTCCAATGATTGCACGTTAGCCATTAGAACGGATGGCAGTGGGAGTTTACTTGCTCGCCTACGACCTCCACCCCCTTTTTCTCCGTCTTTTCTTCACGCAAATAGTGGGGATTTGGGCCTCTTCCCAGGAAAGTAGTATATCCTTCTCATCATACTCGTTAAAGGAAAACTCTTCTTACAGTTTGAGGTGAGTAATTGCAGCAACATTATGTATAAAATAAGTTTTAAAATATAAGTTACAAACAACGCAAAAAACGAACAAAATAGCACAGTTGGTTAGGAGCATGTAAAACACACTTACTCATTCCAGGGTTTTTCTTCATTTTTACTATTTTCTACATTGTAGAATAATAGGGAAGACATCAAAACAATGAAATAACACATATGGAATCATGTAGTAACCAAAAAAGTTTTAAACCAATAAAAATATGAGATAACAACCCTTTGCCTCGATGACAGCTTTGCACACTCTTGGCACTCTCTCAATGGTTTTTGCGACTGCACTTGAAGAAACTTTCAGAGTTCTCAAAATGTTTCAGATTGACTGACCTTCATGTCTTAAAGTAATGATGGACTGTCGTTTCTCTTTGCTTATTTGAGCTACGTTATGAGGTAGTCACCTGGAATTCATTCCAATTAACAGGTGTGTCTTGTTAAAAGTTCAGAATTTCTTTCCTTCTTAATGTGTTTGAGCCTATCAGTTGTGTTGTGACAAGGTAGGGGTGGTATACAGAAAATAGCCCCATTTGGTAAAAGACCAAGTCCATATTATGGCAAGAACAGCTCAAATAAGCAAAGAGAAATGACAGTCCATTACTTTAAGACATGAAGGTCAGTCAATCTGAAACATTTCAAGAACTTTGAAAGTTTCTTCAAGTGCAGTCGCAAAAACCATCAAGCGTTGTGATGGAACTGGCTCTCATGAGGATCGCCACAGGAAAGGAAGACCCAGAGTTTCCTCTGCTGCAGAGGATAAGTTCATTAGAGTGAACTGCACCTCAGAATGCAGCCCAAATAAATGCTTCACAGAGACACATCTCCGCATCAACTGTTCTGAGGAGACTGCGTGAATCAGGCCTCCTTGGTCGAATTGCTGCAAAGAAACCACTACTAAGGGACACCAATAAGAAGAAGAGACTTGCTTGGGCCAAGAAACACAAGTAACGGACATTAGACCGGTGGAAATCTGTCAGTGATTTATTTAGAATTCAAGGCACACTTAACCAACATGGCTACCACAGCATTCTGCAGCGATACACCATCCCATCTGGTTTGCGCTTAGTGGGACTATCATTTGTTTTTCACAGGACAATGACCTAAAACACACCTCCAGGCTGCCTAAGGGCTATTTGACCAAGAAGGAGAGTGATGGAGTGCTGCATATGATGGCCTAGCCTCCACAATCACTTGACCTCAACCCAATTATGATGGTTTGGGATGAGTTGGACTGCAGAATGGAGGAAAAGCAGCCAACAAGTTATCAGCATTCAAAGCTGTCATCAAGGCAAATGTGGCTACTTTAAAGAATCAAAAATCTAAAATATTTTTGGATTTGTTTAACACTTTTTTGGTCACTACATGATTCATTGTGTGTTATTTCATAGTTTTGATGTCTTCACTATTATTCTACAATGTAGAAAATAGTAGAAATAAAGAAAAACCCTTGAATGATTAGGTGTGTCCAAACTTTTGACTGGTACTGTATCACAATGGGATTCTCTCAAGGCAGATCACTACTATGAAGAACCAATCACATAATGTCTGTCAGAGACAGACAGGTTGAGTAGCGAATGAATCGAGCCCCTCCCTCTGGTCATTCTCACCTCTCTTCCTTGCGGAAGATCACTGAAGCTTTCCTCAGCTCCTGAAGCTCTCATCAGCACAACTTGAATCTTGTCTTCTTATTTAACTCTTCTCAGGTGAACCTCAATCTTAACACTGCCAAACGTAGGATCTCAGCTCTCGTCCTTTGTGTTGAACAACTGACTGAAAGGAACATTTTTGCGTCGTGTAGAAATAGCTATTTTGATTTTTCTACCCCCCAAGTCTCATGTGGTAGCTATTGTCACACAATTGTCACTACTGAGACTTGACTAGCTATCGCCGCAAGGCTTAGCTAACTTGGCTAGCTTGCCGCAAGGCCAACTATATCACCAAACTGGCTTTTCTACCGGGAAAGGTACAATTTCTAGCTCCCCTCTCTCGTTTAGATCAACCCACGTTCCCCCATGCCGTGTTGACTAGACTGACTGCCCTTACATCACAGCTCGACGGTCGAAACACTTCATTCGCTGAGAGACCAAGAAAACACACACTTTCTCATGCTAGCATTTTGATAACTAGCTAGGCTATTATCCCACGAGGCGAACGCTAGCTAATTTATGCTTTGCCAGAGGAATACAGTTATTGAAGCCATGGAGTCTGCTGATCCTGCACAGGGAGAATCGAGCAGGGCTCCTGCCCCAGCACCGACATACCTGTGTACATGCGGGACTACGATAGCAGGAAAGGATACACACTGTGTGTACTGCCTGCTTGTGGCTTCTTGAGCATGCTAAGCCAGCGCTTGCTAACCATGTGTGCACTGTAGGGAATTTCCCCCGACCACCCTCAGAAGGAGAATGTGCAGAGCATCCCTCCCCGAGGCTCATGTTCCTCACAGCCTTCGGGCTAGGAGGCTACCCCAAAACCACAACTCACCTAGGCCAAGGTGATGGATGTGTACCCCGAGGACTTCCACCCACTGTTTCAAGATATAGCAATGAGTGAGCGGGGTGGGAAAGCCATGGCGAGGGCATGGCTTAAGCCAGCAGCTCAGGGGCCTCTTCCGCCCTCAGCAGAGCATCATTGCCCGATGATACATTTGTTTACGATTATACACAGTTGTTCGGCAACGCAGATAGCTAATTTGCACAGGTACGCCTTTGTGTTCCGTAAACAAACACTGTAACATGGACATATGGCCATGTGGGAACCCTAACCCTATAAAGGTGTGTAGTAATTTAACTGTTTTGTTTTTCGGAAAAAAAATCTTGCTGATATGAAAGATGCATTCCTTAGTTTTACAAAACCGTACCTCATCAGGGCTCTTAACAAAAGTCCCCCAGCCAGAAGACCCTATCGTCAATTGGCGCTAAAGGTAGCTAGCGTCAATAAATTAGTTAAGACCTTAAGACCCTACACCTCGTGCAGCGGCAAATGTCTATGCATCCGCTCACAGGGAAGACGGAGGGGTCTAACTCTACCCCTAAGTGCCCTTAGGCAGGAAGACACATTTTCTGTCGCCACCAAGCACTGTCTACAAACCCCAGTGTTTTGACACTACCCATAAAAAAGTCTCTGTCCAATCCAAGTGTCTTGCCAAGGCAGTGTAAATGTTGGTCCATGTCATTTTGCCTCAAATATAATCAAGTTCACATTTGAATAATGATTTAGTCTAGTTATTTTGTTTAAATTTTACATAAACAGAGGCCCATTTTAGTCAACTAAATGCCCTTTCATTTTAGTCTTATTTTAGTCACATCACATTTGTATTGCTTCATTAACCTTTAGTAAACATAAATCACTGACTTCCAAACATACATAACCTTGTCCTACCGCATGATTCTCTTCCCAACAGCCAAATTGAGAGAAGAACACATTACTCTGCGGCAGATAGGGAATCCCAACCCTTGACTGTAGCTATATTGTAATCAAAGTTCTGTCATAAGTAGTGGTCTCATAGGTTGTGGCAAACTAACTAGCTATTATCAATCTGTTATTTCCTAAGCATAAGGACAGCAAGTGGCCTAGCATGAGAGCAGCAGATGGCGCTAGCAGTTAGTGTTAGGCCAGTAATCGAAAAGGTTGCCAGTTTGAATCCCTGAGCTGACAACATGAAAAATCCATCTTTCCGCGATTGAGAAAGGCAGTTAACCCCCCACAACAGCACCCCGGACGCCCAATGTGGGTTTGGGTTAAAAACGTCAGTCAAGTTTTGGTTGGTGGTGGTGTGCAATTGATGATAGAAATAAATGTAATCCTTTAATTTAATCATTTTAATATACACTGTACAAAACATTAAGGACACCTTTCTAATATTGAGTTGCCCTCCGCACAGCCTCAATTCGTTGGGGCATGGGCTCTACAAGGTGTCGAAAGCATTCCACAGGGATGCTGGCATATGTTGACTCCAATTCTTCCCACAGTTGTCAAGTTATCTGGATGTCCTTTGGGTGGTGGACCATTCTTGATACACACAGGAAACTGTTGAGCTGGAAAAATGTAGCAGTTCATGACACAAACAGGTGCGCCTGTTCAAAGGCACTTAAATCTTTTCACCCTCCGAATGGCACACATACACAATCCATGTCTCAATTGCCTCGAGGCTTAAAATCCTTCTTAACCTGTCTCTTCCCGTTGATATACTCCGATTGAAGTGGATTTAACAAGTGACATCAGTAAGGGATCGTAGCTTTCCCCTGGATTCACCTGGTCAGTCTATGTCATGGAAAGAGCAGGTATCTTTAATGTTTTGTACACTCAGTGTGTATTGGGATGATGCACTTTTAGATGTCTCTTGAGGTTGGTAGTAATTTTCCCCATGAACTTGTGTTCGGTCTTGTTTGTATCGATTCAATAGAAAAAGTGGCTCCAAACATCATCCCTTTTTCTACCAGAAGCTTGTACAACCAGGAGAGTAGCCATGGCTTGTGACTTATTTGCATCAATAATTTGTTGCCGCCAGATTGGAGAACGGTTTCCCGGGCGGAGAGGTGACTCGTGAATGACCTGGGCATGGTTAATTTATTTCCCACCAATAACACTATTGCAACATTGCAATGAGAAAGCCTTACAATTCTGCTAATGTTATGCATAATTTTGATTGGACCAAATAAATAACATTGAAAGCACTCAATCTCTCAAAATAACTCTTGTTCAGTCCATTTACTAGTCAGACTAGTCACAGAGATAATTTTGTCTCGTCTTGTTTTCGTCAATCGAAATGAAAAATATGTTTTCTTTAGTTGTAGTTTTTTCTTGGTCTGTTTAGTTAGTTATTGTCTTGTCAAGTGCCACTGAAAAATAGGTGTTTGACTAACATTTTTGTTGACGAAATTAACATTGAGCAAAAATACAACAAAGGGAAACTCGGTACAATGCTGCCAGAGGGAATTCTAGGACCACTGGCGAGCGAGAGTCATCTAACATATGTGGGCGACTCGCTATGAGAGAAGATAACTGGCGCACATGAAGCCAACTGTTTTCAACGGGATTCTAGCTTCAATGGCGACTTAGCTCGCATGCTAGAGCTGGAAATCTCCCATCTATTGAGCAAGGTCGCAATCAGAGTAATACCAGTGGAAGATTCTACCCCTTCTACTTCGTGGTTCCCATGAAGGAGAGGGAGGTTGAAAGGGGGTGTGCGCCCAATTCTGGACCTATGGGTCCTCAACAGCCATGTGAGGAAGATTAAGTTCCATATGCTTACGCTCAACGTGATCTCTCTATTCCTCGAGGTGACTGGTTCTCTTCAGTTGACCTACAGGATGCTTATTTTCAATATAAGTATTCTGCAGCACACATGGTGGTTTCTCAGGTTTGCCTTTCAGGGCACAGTTTACGATTACCTCGCTGTCCCCTTCGGGCTAGCACTAGCTCCTCTGATGTTCTGAAACTATGTGGAGGCGGTTCTAGCATCCCTGAGAATCAGGGGACTGAGAGTCTCCGCCTAAATTGACTATTTCCTGCTTTGCTCCCCATCACAGGAGCAAGCAGTGCGAGACACGGCTTCCCTTGTAACCCACCTCACCGAGTTAGGGCTCAAGATCAACCAGATAACGAGCAGAGAATAGAAAACCTAGGCATCCGGCTGGATTCTCTCTCTTATCGGGCTACACAGACGGACTGCTACACGGACACCTGTTCCACAGGGAGAGGCACTGTGGTTCAGGCTCCGAACGTGTCTCCAAGTGTTGGGGTTGATGGCGTCCACCATCTCAGTTGTACCACTAGTTATTCTGAGAACAAGAGACTTCCAGCATTGTTTATCAGCCCCATCGTCTGTGTACACGACGTCCCCTCGCTCGAAAGATAACGGCAACCTCTGAATGTCTCTCGGGTCTTCGTCACTAGAAGAGCCCCTCAATCTTTGTTTCTGGCACTCTTCTTCTGGTTCGTGTCAAGAGACGCATCCCTCAAAGGGTGGGGCGCAGTCTACAAGGTAAGAGCAGGAAACGGAGTGTGCTCCCCACAACTCTGCCTCGCTCTTATAAACTACTGTACCTCGAACTGCTGACAGTGTTCCTTTTACTAAGACGTTTTCTGCCCTTCCTCCGGAATGGTCACATCCCAGTCAGGACAGACAATACATCTGTTGTGGCATACATCAACCGCCAGGGTGGCACTCGCTCTCTGCATCTACACAGACTAGCTGTCAAGATTATTAAACAGCAGTCTGTAGCTCAAACACACAATGTTTAAAAGGGTTAGGAAGCACTAAATCATGCCACCGTTACTGTAGGACTCATTGTCTTGGCTCTTATCATTGCTTCACATCAGAAGAAAACAATGTGAAACATCTTTTTCTTTTCTCAGTCAGTACCAGGAGCACAAATGTTTCCATGCAAACGTAGTGTTCTTGAACTCATCTTAATGTAGGTGAATGACATATCTGTCGCCTATATCCCTGCTATTGGCAGAGGATGCGTGCTTACACTCATTTCAAAAGTTCTGACCACTTCCTCTTTTTGAGTGATTTCTGTCCTCCATCTTATCGTGGAGTCTTCATTTGCATGGTGCAGTGTGCTGAGTAAGATATCTGCAAAGACAAACTGCAGACCTGTTCCCTTCTGCACCAAGTGTCCAGAAGGAGTATGCAGACAGACCAACGCTGATATGACATACAGTTGGAGGCATGTTGACATTACTGTTGTGCTGTTCACCCTCATTTGAAGTGTAAGGTCATTACTTTCACTGAACAGTCTTACTATGTCTTTCTTCCTTTCAATTGAAAAAAAATGGAACTTAAAAAAGACACTCGACATCTGAAAGACCCATCAATTTCACACCAGTCAAGTGAAAGAGATACTGTAGCACCCCTCGCAAGATTGAGCAAGAAATGATTTTATCATAGTCTGGACAACACTTGCTTTGGTGTGTGGTGTGAGTGTCAACCTCTCCAACTCATGACTGAGATCGTGAATTAGTCAAAACAATGCATTAAAAAGAAAAACATGAATCAAGAAAGCTACTTGTTGCTATTTGTCATCTACAATATAAAGTCAACGCTTGAATATCTGACAGATGTTGGAATCAAAACTATAAAATGAAACTATTCTCTAAACCTTAGCAATAATTGTCTCCCGTCTGTGTCTATTTAAAGCCTTCTCTCCCCCCCAGGCTAGGTCCTCTTATACACTCTTAGAAAAAAAGGTGCTATCTAGAACCTGAAAGGGTTCTTTGGCTGTCCCCATAGGAGAACTCTTTGAAGAACCCTGGTAGAACCCTTATGGGTTCCATGTAGAACCATTTACACAGAGGGTTCTACATGGAACCGAAAAGGGTTATACCTGGAACCAAAAAGGGTTCTCCTATGGGGACAGCTGGTGAACCCTTTTGGAACCCTTTTTTTGTTTACGACAATTGAGGAAAATGTGTGTTCCTGTGCAGTGCATGATGTTTACATGCGTTCTAATTGTCAGGAAATATATCCTGTGTTTATTTTAGATGTACAATACAGATCGATGTTTGTTTTGTTCCTGCACTGTTTGATGTTAGAATCTGTAAAAGCTCAGGTTTCAGTACCCCTCCCGCTCGCTAAAACCTCTTCTCTCATCCTCTTCTTCTCTCCTCCTCTCTGTTATTCTATAGCTCGGCCTCTAACACAGATAGTCTCAGTCTGAAGTGGAGATACCACCAAGCATTCTGCTTGAGTGTGAACGGCTTTCAAGTTGAAAGATCCCTGGAGATTCCTGTAACACGGTCGGGGAATAATGTGAACCGGGAGTCCTCCTTATCCCCAGTCAACCCACTCTTCTGGTGAGAGACATTATCCCCCACTTACCACCACCCCACTGAGGATGTCTAGACTGCTCTCTGTTCCGCTTGTCCTGGCTTCTCTGTGAAGTCACAGCCCAGGGGTGTCCGCCACACGGCCAGGGAAGGGCAGACATCAGACCAAACCCCAGTATGAAGAACCTGCTGGTGTCCTGGCTCCGGAGGAAGATCATGGGGGTGGCGGAGAGGGAAACACGGAAAGTCCTGCTGCAAGCCTCGAGCGAGAAATATTTTCTGGTTAATTTTGCAGGTAAGAAGCATTTGTGGGTGATCACAGCCCCGTCTCACAGCGACCACTAACTCCACGTGAAGGAGAAACAGATCCATGACATGGAGCAGGAGAGGCTAAACTGCCGCCTGGCCGAGAGGGACACCGTTATCGTCACCATCATCCAGAACGCAATGATGGAAGGCAGGATCCAGAAGACCACCTTCCAGGGAGAGGCCACTGTGGAGAGCATGGGCCCAGGCATGGTCACAAAGCTGATGCATTACCTGGAGCTGGGGGACCCCAGGCTTCTCGGTGCTAGTCAGGAAGAAGAACCTGAGGGTGAGTGAGCGGTTCCCTTACCCCATCCATGTGGAAGCCGTCCTGAAGGTCATTGATCAGTTCCCCATACGCAAGCTCGAAAAACTCACTAGGAAGAGCTCCCGTCTGAAATGTAAAATCATCAAGAAGAGGAGAGAAGAAAAAGATTCATGTGATTAAGAATGTACCCAGTCCCCGTATGCAGGCAAACGTAAGGAAGCCCGTGGACAAGAAGGCTGCACTGAAGAGCAAAATTCAGGACATCCTCAGTGGTCGCTCCAGGTTCGTCATTCGAAAGACACCCTTTGATTCAAAAGGAACACAAATATTAATCACAGGGAAGGCAAACTCCAAAGCTGTGGGAGAGGACAACCCAACAAATTATGGAAATGTTGCTACAGAAAGAAAAACATACACCTCGACTGTGGAGGCAAGAGAAAAAAGACTATAACCAACTTTAGTGATAATAGGCCAAAACCAGAGAACGTTGGTGGGGGAGGAGAATCCTTGGAGAAAAACAAATCCAAAAGAAAAAGCAAAGGGAAGAATGATGGGCAGAAGAAGAACAGACAAGGCAAAGGGAAGAATGATGGGCAGAAGAAGAACAGACAAGGCAAAGGGAAGAATGATGGGCAGAAGAAGAACAGACAAGGCAAAGGGAAGAATGATGGGCAGAAGAAGAACAGACAAGGCAAAAGGAAGAATGATGGGCAGAAGAAGAACAGACAAGGCAAAGGGAAGAATGATGGGCAGAAGAAGAACAGACAAGGCAAAGGGAAGAATGATGGGCAGAAGAAGAACAGACAAGGCAAAGGGAAGAATGATGGGCAGAAGAAGAACAGACAAGGCAAAGGGAAGAACGATGGGCAGAAGAAGAACAGACAAGGCAAAGGGAAGAATGATGGGCAAAAGAAGAACAGACAAGGCAAAGGGAAGAATGATGGGCAGAAGAAGAACAGACAAGGCAAAGTGAAGAATGATGGGCAGAAGAAGAACAGACAAGGCAAAGGGAAGAATGATGGGCAGAAGAAGAACAGACAAGGCAAAGGGAAGAATGATGGGCAGAAGAAGAACAGACAAGGCAAAGGGAAGAATGATGGGCAGAAGAAGAACAGACAAGGCAAAGGGAAGAATGATGGGCAGAAGAAGAACAGACAAGGCAAAGGGAAGAATGATGGGCAGAAGAAGAACAGACAAGGCAAAGGGAAGAACGATGGGCAGAAGAAGAACAGACAAGGCAAAGGGAAGAATGATGGGCAGAAGAAGAACAGAAAAGGCAAAGGGAATAAATCCCACAGAGATGTGAATGAGAACAACCAGGAAGTACTGATGGCCTTTGTAGAGCAGTTGAAGGGGAACAGAAGACTTATGGTAAATGCTTTTATGAGTAACTTTTAAGTCTATCAATAAATCTGTTTGTTTGTCATCTCTCTCACCTTTGCGCTGACACGAATCCTTTCGTTACACAGATTACCAAGTTTAGTAGTTCAGTAGTGATCAACTGACACATTCATTAAGTGATATTTGTGTCCTGGCGGGTTATGTATTCTAGGAAGTATGTCATGTACCTCCACCCTCATCTGCGTTGATGGATTACGTTGACACCTTTCCATCATGACGGTCTGAAATGGAGAGGGAGAGAAACTCCTGTCGCCTGCTCCAAATCCCAACAACAGGGTGGGCCACTGCTGAGGTATGTGATTAAGTCAACATGGGAACCTTACATAATACCCCTAGAAAGCATTATCATGTGACTTGTAATAGTTACAAAGCAGGGCACAGATAATAATAGAGCCGTTTACCCCAACCAGGTTCATGTCTAAAAGGAGACTGCTGATCATCTCTACTTCATCTGAGGATGACTACTCCTTCCAACAGTAGCTCCAGGGGCTGAGAGGAAAGGCCTGTCCTATGGGTCAGGCTCCCTGTTAAACATCTCCAAACAGACCAGACTAGTCTAAGAATGATTGAGTGTTGTTAACCTCAGAAACATTATGCCATTATCACAATAGTCCTCACTCAGAAGTAATGGAAGGATGATGACTAAATACTTGATTTCCATTGTTGGTCTTTCCAACAGGCGTCCGTCATTTTGCTGTTCGGAACAGGACCAACAGCCTCAGGCTCTGTGGAACTGTTTCCACTCAATGGTGAGTTTGTTTTTTATAAGATAATACTGTGTACTGACAACAGGCAATGTCAACATGACATGCATTGTATGTTTTTGGACAGGAAATAGAATCCAAATCCCTTTGAATGATCCAACCATTCCTGTACACAGACCTTACCCAAGAGATATGCCACAGAAAAACAATCTTTCTATTTCCTTCTGTTATTTCCCACACTGATTCGATCCCACTTATTAACAGTCAAATGTTGATGGAAATAATCGGGAAATGGCATGACAAACACCTTTCCTTTATCCTTCTCAGGGAAGAACCAAACTGAGAACGAGCGTTTTGTCATGAGATGTGGTCAACGGTCTCCGGGATCAGCTGAAGATCAACTGGGAGTACTTCAGTGGGGTGGGGAAGGACGGGGATATGAATGACTGGTTCACCTCGCCCATGTGGTCTCTGGCCAACATCTAGGACCTATTGGACTCCATGGAGCTGCGGCAGCAAGAGGAGAAGCTGCAGAGGACTTTGGGTATTCACTGTCCTGAGGTTACTGGCGATAGTTACCAAGGTCATGATGAGGAAGCAGACGAGTGATACTTTTACCACAGGTTAGAGGTCAGAGGTGTGAAAGAGAGAACAGCCCAAATACCTTAAACACCATGGCAGCAAGCTCAAATGAGTGTTTAATGGTTGTGGGTAAAACACTTGACATAATAACAGATGGAATCATAACCATTAAAGGAATTTTATTAGAAATGTCTTTGCAAACTAGATCAATTTATCAGCATTTTGTACTTTGAAATGGCTAACATTACCAAAACAATATCTACAAATACTTTCTTGAAATTAAGTTATTTTCTATAATTGTGAAGTTGACATCTGGTTTCTTTTAACTCTACAGACCTGGACAGCTGTAAAAAGAGAAAGTCATAAAAAAAACAATGCCTGAAGGTGTGCTTCGAAAGCTCCGCTTTTTGGCTACACCAATCACACATTGTTATGAAAAATAACTCGCACTCTTACAGTTAGACTTGTAGACTAATGTTAAAATCCAGGTAGGAGAATAGGAATTTGTTTGACAAGAGAATGTAAGGTGATTAGCTGTAGGCTAATAGTTATCTGTGTTTCATGTTTTACCGAAAATAGAATAGGAATAAGATGGTTCTAATGAATGTGGTTGACCTGGATTTTTGTCTGTTGTCTTTGAGCTATGCTGGGTCTGGACCGGGATTAGTGGGGAGAAAAAATATGTTTAGCAGCTTTGAACTGGACACAGATGAATAATGCTGAGTCTCTGACTTTTCACTTTAAAAGTATTCCAAACAAAAACCATAGACTTCAAAGTTTAACAACCATACAACTCTATGCACATGGACTACATTGAGCAATTTTGTAACAACGTTCGTCTGTAGGAGGAAAAGCGGACCAAAAAGCAGCGTGGTGGTTACTCATGTTCTTTAATGGAAAACTGAACGATACATGAAATAACTTAAATCTACAAAACAACAAACGGACCGTGAAAACCTATACAGCCTATCCTTTTTTTTAATTTTTTTTATAAAAAAAATAATTTATTATCATCAATACCATTCATTCTTTACAACTCAAACTTTCCATACAAACTCAAATAGTGGTATTTTAATTTAAACAAAACAAAAACCCCAAACAAAACCTCAGGGGAGCATCTTCCCTCCCCGTCATCCTACAAACTAACTTTCCCTATCTCCCCGTCCCTAATCTATCCCCTTACACATCTAAATGACACCCAGCCCTAAACCCCCCTTCCACCTCTCCCGGGCAGCATGCTGCCCCCACTTCCTCTCCTCCCTCTTCATCCTCCCCCTCAAATCTCCTTCCACCCTCCTCACTATCCCTTCCACCCCCCAATCTCTCCCTGTCTTCACCATGTTCTGCCTGGCTTCCCACAGCCCCCGTTTAAAGAGACTCATGAGAAGCCAGAGCAGAAACCTGTCCCTATCCGTCCCTCTCGCTCTCCATACACCTCTCTCTAACCTGGCCCACGTCAATACAAAATCCCCCCTTACCAAACCTAACAACACCCGTGCCCTAGCCCATACTACTCCGGCAAAGGCACAGTCCCAAAAGACATGGCGCACAGTCTCCTCCCTGCCACAAGAAGATCTTGGACAGGTGGGGGATTGCACCAAACTATACCGGTACATGATGGAACGTACCGGCAAGCACTTATGGAGGCTCAACCAATTCAGGTCCTTGAGCCTGTTGTCCAGACCCCGCGCCTGCACTCCCTCCCAGACCACTTCCGAGATGCCCACTACAGGCGCCGGACTCCCTGCCTTTCTGACCTCCTCGTACAGGTGCCTGTGATCTAAACCTACTCGGGCAACTTCAACCTCAGGGTGCGCACGCAGCCACTTGGCCGCATGACCAAAGTGCCACGGCAGCTGTTCCGCCCGAGGACCCGTGTTAGACCACACCATTACGCTTCTCGCCTGATACGAGAAGAACACCCGCAGGAGGTAACCGGACGGGTGTATCACTGGATGAGCAAGCTCCGTTAACAAGAAAGAAACAAAAATTGCGTCCAGCTTGAGGGGGAAATGTGGTACCCCCCTACCTCCCTCCCCGATGGGACAAAGCATGCGTGCCCTGGCAACCCACTCGCACCTGCCACTCCACATGAACTGAAACACAAGCCTCACTAGAGGCCTCCTCAGACTAGCCGACAATGGGTAGATGTACGCCAAATACAAAAGAGACGGCAACACATCCACCTTTAGAACCAGGACTTTGCCCATAAAAGACAAATACCTAGCCTTCCACATTGCTAGCTTCCTCTGTACCACTGCGATACGCATGTTCCAGTTTAGCGTCGCTGAGCCGGAGGTCTCAAAATGGACCCCGAGAATCCTCAGGGCCCCCTCACAGAGAGATAACCCCCCGGGCACATCCGTTCTACCGCACCATCTTCCGAAAAACTTGACGGAAGACTTTGCATGGTTCAGAACTGCTCCCGACGCTCGGGTGAAATCCCCAAAGATGGCAAGGGACCTTGTCAGGCACGAGTCCTTGCACAGCAGCAAGGAAGTGTCGTCGGCGTACTGCGTCATCTTAACACGCAGCCCACCACTTCCAGGGATCAACAAGCCTTCCACCCCTGTGTCTGCCCTAATGGCAGCCCCCAGAGGCTCCATGTACAGAACGAAGAGGAGAGCCGAGAGTGGGCACCCCTGCCTGACCCCAGACGAGAGGTCAAAAACGTCACCCAAGTGACTATTTACACTAACTCGGCACCCCGCTCCGACATATAATGTACGAATCCATCCTATGAACTTCTCCCCAAATCCTAATCGACCTAACACTCTGAATAAAAATGATCTATTCACGCGATCAAAGGCTTTCGCCTGATCTAGCGCTGCTACCATTAAAGGCAGTCCTCTATCTTCAACCCAAGCGATTGAGTCCCTGATTAACTGTAGGTTCCATCTAATAGAGCGGCCCTCTACCCCGCACGTCTGATCCTCATGGACGACGTAGGGAAGGGCTGTGCGCAACCGGTCTGCTAAAACCTTTGCAAGTAGCTTGTAATCTACACACAGCATGGTCAACGGCCGCCAGTTGCCAAGGTCTGTTACTTCCCCCTTCTTATATAAAAGTGACAGCTTACCAACAGCCATTGATCCCCCCGGGACCCCCGTCTCAAGGATGGCCTTCAAGACTTTGAGGACCACTGGTCCAAGTGTACCCCAAAACTTGAGATAAAACTCAGCCGGCAGCCCATCTATCCCAGGCACCTTCCCTTTTCCCATCCTCCTAAGAGCGCTCTCAACCTCTTCTAGTGAGATCTGGGCCTCCATCACTTCTCTAATGTCCTCCGGCAACCGCCTGGACAAGTGTTCTAAAAACACATTTCCCTGCTCTACATCTATTTCCCTTTCCTTAAATAAACCTTGGAAATGATCAGTTGTCACCCTGACCATATCCTCTGGTTCTCTAACTATACTACCATTTTCTTCCCTAACGCCATGCATTACCTTCCTACTCTGTCTGGCCCTAACCGACTTAAAGAACATAGCAGAACAAGTCTCATTGTGTTCTTGAAAGCCACTATGCGCACGCTCCAGGAAAGCTCGAGCCTTCCGCTCCTGCAACTCCCTGAGCTGCGCCTTTAGGGTTGCGGATCTCTCCCAGTCAAACGACCCGCCGAGGTTGCCTGCCTCGTACTCGAGTTCAATTAACCTTTGGATACGATCCACCTCCCTCCTCTCCTCCCTTTTTTTCCTCTTGCAATACCCTATTATAAAAGCCCTAATCCTCACCTTAACTAATTCCCACCACTCTAACACCCCCTCGCACATGGACCGGAGACCCTCAAGCCTCCAAAAGAAACCATAAAACCCGTCAACAAAAGCCTGCTCCTCCAGCACATCCCGATCTAGCTTCCAGTACCCCCTACCAAAGAGGCAGACTGGCGACCCCACCTGCAGGAGCACCCCGTCGTGATCCGAAAAGAAAACAGGCAACAGCCGCCCAGACAACTTACCCAAAGACCTGGGTACAAAAATATAGTCGAGCCTCCGCTCAACCCCCCTGGAGTTGCGCCATGTGGGACCGTCCATTTTCGGAGTAGTGTGCAGACCACCATCTACCAGACCATGGCAAGCCATTAGCCTGGCAATGGCGCCCGCACTGCTATCCCCCCCTCTTCCTAAATCTGTATTAAAATCCCCCCCTATCACTAATTTCCTATTTGTGACACACAGGGGCGTCAGACAGTCCACCATCTCCCTCCTGTCTGCCACCACCTGTGGTCCATACACCACCACTAATCTAAAATTACAATCCCTTATCGTGACATCCACCCCTATAACCCTCCCCTGCATTACCACAAAAGAATCCTCCACTTTAACCTCCCTGTGCCCACACAAAATCCCTACCCCCGATGAGTGCACCCCCCCAACACCCCAAACCGACTCCCCCTTGTCCCACTCCCTCTTAAACCTATTAACATCCCCTCCATCCCTCAGGTGAACCTCCTGTAAAAAACAAAAATCAAACCACACACCCTCCAAATAATTAAAAACCGCCCTCCTCTTAACACAATCCCTTAAACCCCTTACATTTAAACTAACAAAAGTAAAATCAGACCCCATGAAATAATAAAATAAAAACATGTAATACACTCAAATTCTAAACCCAGACAGAAAAAAAACAAAAACAGGAGACTCACCCGATGCTCCCCTGCTCCATATCTACCGGTGATAACACCATCTGTACTCCCAACATCCCCCCCTCTTCCTCCATCTCACCAACCCAGGATGCAGGAATAGTGTTTGGCTCCGGGGTGCCCTGCACCCTGGGTCTACCCCCACAATCCTCCCCCTCCCCAGTGCTGCAGCTGGATTGGAAAAAATTTGGGGAGGCTGAGTCCCCAAACAAAAAACTCCCCACCTCCTCCTGTACCCAGTCCTGAGTCTTGTTAGGTGTGTCCCCACCCAACAGATATTGAGAGCCTGTGGAAACCAGCAGCAACCCAGAGGTTTCTCCCACCCCCATCACTCTCTTGGCCATCCCCTCCCTCTCACTGTCGGCCAATCGCTCCCTCCTCTTCATTCTCTTCTTTGGTGATGACGGCAGTGGAGAGATACCACCCCCCCCCGCCAGCTCCTCCACCATACCCCTCATCTCTTCCACCAGGGCACATTCCCCCCAGTCCACTTGCTCTTCCACCGTCTCCTTCTCCACCACTCCTCCATCGCTTTCTTCTCTCTCATGCTCCTCCACTCGGTTGCCTTCTTCCGCCGCTTTTCCTGGTTCTCCTACTCCCGTGCCTTCCGTTTCCTTCTCTCTTCCTTCCGCCGCTTATTGCTCCTCCTCCTTCCTTGTGGCCTTCCCCTCTGGACCTGTACTCTGATCATGAGGCGTGCTTCCTTCCCCTCCTCTTCTTCCCCCATCCCCCGCCCCTGCTCCCCCCCCAGCCGCAGACGCATATGACCGCTGACGGGCCGGGCACCCCCGCCACAGGTGTGCTGACGAGCCACACCCATGGCACGTCTTAGGCTTGTCACAATCCCTCGCCTCGTGATCCTCAGATGCACAAAATCTGCATTTTCTTGTACTGCATGAGGCGAATATGTGACCGTAGGCCATACAGCGTCTGCAAAATGGGGGCTGACGTGCATAAAACAACGTCCCCCTGTCAGCCCCTAGGGAGAACATAGCAGGAGGATGGAGGTAGCCACCATGTCCCTTTGGGTCCTCTCTGAGGAGGGCCTGGAAACCTCTCCTCCCATTCCAAAACCCAAGGGAGTCTTTGAGGTGCCTTGCTGAGGAGACGTTATCCATATATCTCCCCAGAAAAGCCCTCACCTCTTCGTCCTTAACGTAAGGGTTGTAAATGTTGACAACCCTAAAATTATTCTTCGCCAGGCTTGTTATTTCGTAGTGGCACATCGGCCTCTCACCTCCCACTGCTCTTGCCCTTCTCAGGATATCATCGTGTTTTACCTCTGTATATAGTGCCACGTCGTATGCTCCCTCCAACGAGTTGCCTTGGAAACAAAACACGTCCTTCACCGTCAGCTTTAGAATCCCCATCAATATTATCCTTCCAAAAGATTCCCGTCCTAAAGGCTCCATCTCCTTTTCCTTCCAAGCAAACCTAATCGTGTTGGCCAGCCCAATCCCAGGGACCGACCGTGTTGATGTATTTAGCACCATCTCCGCAAGGAGAATGGCGCTCGTTCTCTTCTCTTCCAAAACAAGTGAAAAGAAAAAAACAAATGACTGAGCCTATCTGGTGCAACAAACACAGAGACAGGAACAATCACCCACAAACACACAGTGAAACCCAGGCTACCTAAGTATGATTCTCAATCAGAGACAACTAATGACACCTGCCTCTGATTGAGAACCATACTAGGCCGAAAACATAGAAATGCCCCAAAACATAGAAAAACAAACATAGACTGCCCACCCAACTCACGCCCTGACCATACTAAATAAATACAAAACAACGGAAATAGAGGTCAGAACGTGACAAATTTCCACAGAAAATGTTACAAAACACATTTAATTGAAGAACAGTGCAGGTGTAAAGTTTGGTGACAGAATGAATTTAGAATCTCCCTAAAAAAAAATTATGTGGCCACATTTTCCAAAAGCTCTTAAATAATTACTCCAAATGAGAATTTAAAGATGTCTGCAGAATGAATGGGGCTGTAAGCAATGACATGACACCTTGAAAAAACCCCATCTGTTTTGGTTATTGAACTACAGTAAGTGAAGTGGATTAACACCCGTTAACAGAATGATGGTAACAGAATGACATCATGGGTCTCTGATCTGTACTATACTGCGAATGCATAATTCGGAATGATATTGATTCAGACCCGACTAAATCTGTACCAATCATAGACGTCTATGTTTCACAAGTTTGGACCTCACAGCACAATACAGTACAGTAGAGCACAGTAGAGTTCAGTATGGCACAGTATAGTTCAATACAGTACAGTAAATTATACTGTACTCTACTCTAGTGTGCAATACCGTACTGTGCAAGACTGTACTGTACTTAACTCTGCTTTGCTGACTACTGCGCTGTCCAAACATGTGAAACTGACCAAATTGGACTGACCAAATTTCAACTACATTTGAACATCTATGGACCTCCGGTGTCTGTCGGTGCTCAGTGTATGAGAGGAAAGAGTTGCATGTAGCCAGCTGTGTACATTTGTTCGTATTCTTTGCTAGTTAGTGAGTTATTAGCCCAGTTGTGGCATATTTCTAGTCAGCAATGGGGGAGTGGTTGCTTCCTACAAGAGCACAAAATGTGTATTTCTAGCCATCTTTGAAAAGAAAGACAGCTTTTTTCTGTCTTAAAGGGGAAGTGTTGTATTTTGAGACAGGCTTGAATAAGCTAAGTGGCCAATAGGCACAGGGTAGCATCATTTGTTTGATTCTCTGTGATAAGGATATGGGAGTAATGATGCATTTTGTTTTGTAAAATGGATTCTTCCATCAAACAACACAACATTTTCAGTCACCTCCTTGTCTGAAGGATGATATATAACATAACATAAACATGTTATTGTCAATCCCTACATGGTATTTTCAAAAGTCTCATGGAATGTAGGCCTACATTGAAAACCCCACATTGGCTGCTACTGTAGGCTAAATGATATAACAGCTATTTCCATGTTAACATGTTATGGGATGCATTTTCTCCATTTGTTTTTGATGGTAGGCCAGTCTGGTAGCCTACATTATGATCAAATAGCCACAGTAGCCTACTTGGCTAATGTCATAACTGTAACTTAAAGAGGGTACAGCCTCAGTGCCCATATTTAACGTGCGCCAGAAGTTGCACATCATTTTCAGAATGTTCAAGTTTGCACTCAGCAGACCTGAAATTTGCTCCGTGCCAAAAGAAATTAGAGGGAACGTTGCTCATTTGTAGGTGTCAGGGAGAGGGGGGTTGTACACAACTGTTTTCACACTCTTGCTTTGACCACCATGTGCCAGAAAGAAAACATGCCAGTGGAAGGGAGGAGAGCAGGTGACCCAACTGTGCTTTGTGACTTCTATGAACTAAGATTGTAACCAATTCAGTTGCAGTCCTTCTGTTACCGATTTGGGAGCAGAATTACGCATTTTACTCACTTAATAAATCACAAACCAAATTATCAGTAAAAACACTATAATTAATTGGTAGGTCTACCTATACTTGTTACTTCTGCACATGTCCATTATCCTCCCTCCTCATGAAGGAGAGAAATGTGAAAATATTTGAAAGATGTGTGGGTTTTTGATAACTGAATGACAAGGCCAAATCATTTCAGCATTATGGTGGTTTGATGCATTTCTAACGCCTTTTAAGACTTTTTCTGCTAGATGTTTTCTAAGACCTCTTTTCCATCTATTTGACCAGAAATCAAAGCCTATGCTTATTCCTATTTTGTACGTTGGAAATGGTAAAAAAAAATGTTATATATGCCTTCGTTTTGCAATAATTTAGATTCTTAGCTTTCATTTGACACCAAATTTGATGTGCTTGAAAATGCCACGCAGCGCATGGTAAACAACAAAAAAGGTACAGACCTTCCTCCCTCCTGCCATTATTTTACTTTGGACGAGAAAGATGTAACTCTATTTTTGTTAATTTCAGGTCAATATTTTTCACAAACGATCTGAGACAGCTCATATCTAAAATATCAGACCGTATTCATCCAGAAACATTTCATTTTTATTCCCTCTCTACAATCAACAACAACATCAATCCCTCATTTACTTATTGGCTAACCCTCAGGTTTGACTACATTAGCCAGTGGACTTTGTGTCTCTGACCCCCCCCTTATGTAATTCAGTACATTTTATTACAGGGTTTTGTATACTAGTTAACGACGTATGTCCAGTGTGAGGAAAAAGGTTGTATTTCACGACAGTTCTGGGGAACTACTGTGGAATTGTGACGCTGGTGGTTCATTGGAGATGGAAAGAGCAATGTACCTGCTTGAAATACGCAAATACAGCAGATGGACAGAGAGAGATAAGACTGCCATGCTGATGACTACACAGGAGTCATTTAGCAGAGAGGGGAAGTAGCCAATAGCACACAGACACTGAGGTCACAAATGCTCAAACACACACACACACACTCACTCTCTCTCTCTCTCATGCCATCGCTCACAAAAAAACATTCAGTACACACAGAGAAACTCTCTCCTACCTAAGGGCCGCCAGCCCACGTACAGACTGGGTAGATTCCCTGGGCGCTGACTGTTGCCACTATGGTGAGTACCTGCCTTACAATCATATCCTCATGAGTTGTGACCCTGAGAAGTTAATGGTGCTGTATGTTTATTGGGTGTATGTAGGGAAAGTGTTTGTTTGAATTCTTTGTTGTACACCGTCGTGTAGTAGCAGGTGTTAGCCCATTTCGCTGTATATGTGCAAGATCCTATATTCATTGTCTCATTTGTTATACAAGGCCCTGTTTTCTTTGCACATTTTTCTTGGGAAGTTTTTTATGAAAGTGCTATGAGATGGGGATTCTGTACTTGATTACTATTAACCTATACTGTCTCTTTTAGAAGGGTTTGTAAATGTAGTTTTGATTTGGATGATTAAAGATGATTAAAGTAGCGCTTAACCTTAACCGTATTAGAGAAGTACAGTTTTATAACGGGTTGGTGACAATCTAGATTGTGTAATACAGACTTTTTAACTTCTTTCACCACATTGAAAAAACCCGTGGTTCCTCTTTGCTTTTACTCAAGGCATTTTTTTCGTTGTCTCTCATTTCTCTCCAAGCTTAACATCTAAAGGACATTGACCGTAGTGTGTCAGGAGATTCGTTCTTTTGTTGGAAAAGTCATTCAATGATAAAAAAAAAAGAGTCAACGTGTTCCCTTCGACCCTCGGTTGTTGGCTGTAATTTAGTCTTGCTAGGCATGCAGCACATCTCTGGTGAAGTGACTAGAGACAGTAGGGCACTGAAAGTCTCTTTTTCAGTGTTTTGGTGACAGCCCACGTCACATACAGTAGCCATATAGACAAGTGAAATCCACTGTATCTGTGAAGTCGTAAACATGACATAACATTGTCACGGTTCTCTGTGTCTGAGTGGCGGAGTCCCTGCTTTGAATATCGTTAAATGGGTTGTACGTCTCACAGCCTTCAACACATAAATGACAGGCAGACAGTGTCTTTATAACGTCGATGCATTATAATCATTAGCTCAGAAATGTATACATTTATTAGGGACATAAACTAGTTTAGTGGAATCCAGCTGAAGTTGTGGCCTGTGTGGTTTCTAAGGAGAAACGACAGTTGAGAAACAGCCATGAGAATGGGCTATACATTTACCCCCTAGTAATCTGGATGCTCACCAATGAGACTAATGATAAAACAAAGTCAAGTGACATTGACTGCCTTAAGCAGAACCAGTGTGAACTACTATAATCTCCCTACATTGCTCTTTATGTGACGCGACACACTTTATTAGGCTATATGTGTATTCATAAAGAGTGACAAGTCCAATACACTGTGAAACAAGTATTAACAAGTATTATGTTTAATTTAATTGATGAGTTAATGCCACTTTCAATGGACACTTCTGCCCCCTAGCTGTGTCCATTGTTTGTCCCCTGAAGTCCAACAACAGCACAGTTTGTTTCTCCCCAGTCTGGCGGCCATCAGCGTTGTGCAATCGGAACGCCTGTCCTTTGCACTTCCTCATGATAGGACTGCTATGTCTCGATTTCGAACAACCCTCATTACAGTGAGGTGTGGTGCTACAAGAGGAGAGCCATCCACCACATGTCCTCTATTATCAACAACATGAGGCATAGATTTGTACTCCAACTATCACCAGTGTGGCTAATAACAGATACATACAGTATTCTAACCTTTCACCAGCGAGCAGAACCTGCGGTACCTGCTCACACAGTGCACAGATGAACAGCTTTTTTTTGTGCCCCAGAGGATAATTTGCATCTTGGCTAAGGAAAGACAGAATGTCATAATACAGAACCCTTTCATCATAGAGGGGTAATCTGATTCATTGGGTCATATTAGGTCTTCATTATATTTACACGGCTCTTTTTACAGCCAGGCATTCAAGATACCTTTTTTTCCCCCCAACTAGTAGTAGCAGAACCATTATCGTTAGAATGACTATATTGTCTATGAAAAACAAAGAGTGTAGGTTAATCAAACAATGAGAGCACAAAACACCTATGTACCCACTTCCTGTTTAGCGCCATGACTTTGTTGCATTTCCTCTGTGATCTGTTACACATACCTTGACCCTGAGGAGCTTAGTGCTCTCAGCACAGCAAGACACGGAGAGGTAGGTGAATCGTTGTTGGCTTGATTTTAGATTGAGGTGAGATTGAGGTGGTTTAATACCAGCGTGGGGAAAACATCGTATAGTTTACTCAGGGTTAAGCATCCTTTTCAGAGGCCGTCCTTTGATGAAATGTCAATCTAAGCTGTAAAATCATAGAACAACTTTTCTCTTCGATGACCCTGACCCAATAAGAAGGAGAAGTTGTACATGTGGAGGTTGGAGTCATTTCTAAATGTCAGTTATAAAGCATCTGTTACAACCTCTTTTTTTCTCCCTGTTTTCTCTTTTCTCTCTCTCTTTCTCCTTTCCCTAGCTCCCTGTATAATAGAGACATAACCAACAGTGTTTAATGAATGACTATTGATGTAAATGACATTTATTTGTTTCGGTCTTCCTCAAATTAGTATTTATTAGGGGAAACTGTGTATCCATAAAGGACACTTCCTCCTCACTAGTCTTTTGTTTGTTTGCTGCCAGCAGAACAACAAGTCTGATGTGAAGGCCATCACGGCTCGCTTCAACACGGGGGGAAACTCCACAGAGGGCACCTCTACAGGACGTCCCAAAGCTGCAGTGCACCCCACCCTGTCCTCTGGACCCCCCATCCAGCCTAAGAAACCTGTCCTGGAGACCAGCCTATCAGGCAGTGCAGCATCCACCGCGCCCAAACCCAACTTCCTCAAGAACACTGTCTCCACCAAGAGTGCTCCAGAAGTTAGGGAGTTGCCCAAAACCAAAGCGATCGCTAGTATGTTTGAAAGTGCCCAAGAGGACAGCCAACCCTCTGCCAAACAGTACCCATTTAAACCCAAACCTCCTGGCCCAGAAGTATCCCATGACGCTGAGGTCAAAATTCCTCTGCCAAAACCCCCTCTCCAGAAGCCCTCTCTGAGCTCGACCCTGTCTGGCACCAAGCCTGCCTTCCCCAAACCACCCCTGTGTGTGGCCAAACCCACCTGGGGCAAAGACAGAAGCTCCAAACCTGACGACAGTGGGGGTACGCCGAACAAATTACCCCCTTCCATAAAACCCATCAGCTCCATTGCAAAGATGCGGCTTCAGACAGAGGATAGTGTGGCTGGCGCTGTGGATTCTACAATCAAACCGTTCACACCAAGCACTACCCTCAAGCCCACAAACTTCAGGACTGCCCAGAATGCATTCAATCGAGGAGAGACACTATCTGAGGAAGGAGTAAAAGAAATAACCAAACTCCCCCTCACCTCCAGTGACTCTTGTCCCCCCAAACCTATAGCCAGTAAGAAACCCAGCTTTACTAAGAAGCCACTGGGCCACACCATTCCAGTCGTGGGGTTGAACCCTTCTGCCCTTACCAGTAGCTCTTCTTTCCCCAAAAGGAACCCACTGCCTAATATCCTGGCACTGGGCACTGCCCCAGCCAAACCCAACCGGCCTCCTAGGGTCAACTTGGAAAAGTTCAAGAAGGGCACAGAGGCTAGTACCGATGGTAAGTGTTTTGTCTTTCACTTACCACTAATAAGCCACATCCGGATAAGTCTATCAGCTGCTAAGATGCACCTGCTGTGGTTTTCTAAGCGTGCTCCAGTTCTGCAGATTGACGGGCCTTTCACCCAGTCTAGTGGTTTCTGTGGTTTTGTATGCTCCACTGATCGGAGACAGCCGTGTCACAGGTTGTCATCACAACAGACAGACCGATTAGATGGGATGACCTTCCAAAAGCTTTATAAAAGTCGTTACACACAGAAGTACAATTCCACGTTGAAATGTGAAACCAAAGACGCGAACATTGGCTTCCTCTATTCAAGTTCCCGCTCTAGGTACTGTTTTACCTTCCTCCTTTTTTACAGCTGATGTTTGCTCCCTAATTGCGGAGTTCCTCTTTCAACAGGGACACATTCAAGTGAAAGGTTTCCCTTTTTTGGATCCACATGTGAACATGGTTTTGACTAAAGATAGACTTCACCGCGGTTTGCATTACTGTAAGTCCGCAGACAGAAGAGGGGTCCAATGTGAATTCCATACTCCCTCTGGGGACAGTGTCGTTTTGAGTTACAGGCACTATTCGTGTGTTTTCTGTAAGGATTGTTGTCTACATGCAGGATGAAATTCAACACATTCAGTAACCAGATATCCCTTGTTTTCTGCTGGACACGATGTAGGGACAAGGATTGTTAATATTTTTTTATCTCAAACTCCGCTACTGTGCATTCCCTTTCAACTACAGAATAACGTCCATAGAACACGGAGGACTGAGGTCTTATTCAATTGCTATATTAAGAATCTGCAATTGATTTCAAAAGGAAATGTTTTTCTTCACTAATGTCTGAAAGGACCATCTAAAGGTTTGTGATTTTACCCTGAAGGTCCTGCTGGGTTTAGAAAGGGAAGTGTTCCCCCACCTCCTGCCTCTCACCCCAGTAACCATGTGGCCCCACCCCTGCCCTCTAACCCCATGGCCCCTAGCCTGCCACCGCGACCACCAGGAGCCATGTGAGTATCAGACTCTGATAATCAGGGGAATGTCGTGTGAAAGCCAAACAATATTAGACTAGGGTGATTGGCACTGAGGTACATACACAAGTAAAATACACATTGGCCTGTAGAGGCACAATGCACTTTCTTCACAGCATAGAAACATCAAATTGAATACTTGTGTACTGACTTTATTATCATGGATGTGGTGGGTCATTTTGGCCAGTTGACTGACTGACTGTCTCTGCCTCCAGAATCCAACCTGACCCAGATGAGAACTATGATGATGTGGGGTTAATGAACAACGCTCCCAGTCAAAGGAATGAGGTGACTTTAAATATTTGTCACTTTGTCAACATTTCTGATTTTTTTATTTTATTTTATTGTTTACAAACTATTGCCATGTATTCGTACAGTATTCGAACTAAATATTTTTCCTCCAATAGGACAGTGAAAGTGATGAAATGTATGAAGATCTTGATGAAAGATGGTGAGAAATATTCCCTCATAGAGATGTTAAAAGGTCTCATCTTTGTATCTGTGCCATTATGGCACCTGTGACAGCTTGGGCAGCGCAATTGAGGCTATCTCCATTTTAAAGTAGTAAAAAAATACAAATACAAATTTAAACAGTGTAACGCTAATATTGGTGGTTTTACCACCCCCTGCAGGGCTGGAATTCTAAGCCAAATATTGTGTGTCATTTATTTTGGCCATTAGATAGATGGTGGTGAATATTTTAAAATGTACATTTTAGCAATTTCAGATGCTCTTATCCAATGCGACTAATAATACAGTAGTGAGTGCATATGGCGTTCATACATTGTCTTCAATGACAATGTCCAGGGGTTATATGGATATAAAATGGGTTATATAGCAAATTCAGATGCTCTTATCCAGAGCAGCGAATAATACAGTAGTGAGTGCATACATTACCCTCAATGGCGTACATACATTGGTCTTCAATGTCCATGGGTTATATGGATATAAAATGGGTTATATCCAAGTTGAGTCCTCTATCCACAGTATCTCTATGGATTCCCTTCAGTTTCTATTCAACTTTTATTGTACCAGGTTTTAAATGAACACTGCCCTCTAGTGAGCATTAACACCACTGACACGTATTTTTACCAGGGAATCGTCAAAGGAACAAGAGAAAAAGCGAGAGAGGGAGGAGAAAAAACGACAGGTGGAAAAGAAAGAACAGAAAGAACGGGAGAAGAAAGAACAGGATGCCAGAAAGAAATTCAAAGTGAGTGTTTGCACTGCACAAGCCTGTTGTTCAGTGGTTCCCCTGAGTCTTGCTATATTGTAGTTATCATGGAGTCCATCCTGTAGAATATTTGGGAAGTTAATGTGTATTACGTTGCATCCTCTATCATGTTTTTATTTCTCCTTAATGTGGCAGCTGACTGGTCCACTGGAGGTCATCCACAGGGCCAAGGCCAGAGTGGACTGTAAAGGGAGCAAGACGGACCTGGGGCTGAAGCAGGGAGAGTCTATTGACATCATGCGTGTTTTGGACAACCCAGAGGGCCGCTGGCTGGGAAGGTCACAGGATGGCTCCTGTAAGTGACAGCTGTCTCCTCCTCCTCCTCCTGTCTGCTCTTCCTCCTCTACTCCATCTCCTTTCTATGTGTCTTACTTTTCTCCCTCACATCCACTTAAATGTTCCCCATGTGTGAGACTTAGACATGTGCTTTGTATATTTTCAGATGGCTATGTGAAGACGGAGTCCGTTGCGATTGACTTTGACACTCTGAAGCGTCAGGGTGGGTCTACACCCAGTCAGATGGAACACGAACCGGAGGTATATGATGACGTGGACTTTCATAATAACCACAGCAGGTAAAATGGCCACTGACACTATCAAAACCTTTGAGACAGATAACCATTGGAAAGATATGAATACCTTATTATGAAAAATGCACTGCATCAATCCCTTTCACTGTAGTTTGGACTGTGTGATTATGTGCTCCATTGAAATCATGTTCTCCTCATTCCAGTGGGATCAAGGGTCCAGGAAGTAAGTTTCGAATGACCACAACTTAATATTGAAAGTGAATAACACAATATGGCAATGTGGTCACATGACCTGAGTTACATCGACAGTAGCTTCAATCTTCCTTTTGTCATTCCTAGTGGTTCTTCCTCCACCACCTGAGGAGGATGGGGACGTATATGATGATCTGGACGAGTCAAGCTTCAACGTCAGGTGAGAATACCGTGACCTGCTGCACTCTGATGATGTAGATTCATTGGCGTGCGTTCATCTGTGAGTGTATACTTTCTATGCATGTGTCTGTGTGTGTGTATGTAAATAAGTGTGTGTGTGTGTGTGTATGTGCAACCCTAGCCTCTCGGACACCAGATTGCCTCCTAAACCTCGCGGCCTCTCTTGGGTGTTAAAGGGCTTCGAGGAGTGGAGAAAAGGCCCAGGCAGCAAAATTGAGTAATTCTCTCATTTAGTAAGATGGATCAGGAAAATTCACTGTCATTAACTCCTAACCCTATAACCCAAAATCTCAACGAACTAAACCTGAGGGACAGAAGGGATTCATTAACTCATTACTGAATAATTGAATCAGTCTGAAATCATTCTTAAAACATCAATAAAAATACTGTTTTTGTATGTCCTTCAGTTAATTAAAGGTCCAATGCAGCCGTTTTGATCTCAGTATCATATAATTTCTGGGTAACAACTGTGATCGTGTTCAATTAAAATGGTTTTTAAAAAAAGAAACAAACTCTTTTCTAAGAAGCAATCTCTCAAGCAAGAATTTTGCTAGAACTGTCAGGAAGTGGTCTGAGTAGGGAGGGGAAAACTGAAAACTAGCTGTTATTGGTAGAGAGGTTTGGAACTTTTTCTTATTGGTCTATTAACTAGACCAAACTCCATCCCACCAAAACAGGCTGACATTTCAGGCAGCCTTTTCAAACAGCTAAAGTGGCGTTATCATAATTTTCACAATTTCACAGTATTATTCCAACCTTGTGGTGTGGAAATATATATAAAACACAGTAAACACAGTTTTGACTGCACTTGGCCTTTAACAACCGTTTCATTCTGTCTGTAAACGTAAATGTACCCACAATGATCTATGTACAGGTATGAGTTAAATAATTGTAATTGTTGGCATTTGTTGACTTTCTGTGTGGTTGTTCAATTATCTGTGTTGATTCATGTCCATTTGATCAAAATTGACCTACAGCACAAGCAATCAAATCAAATTACACCAGAGACAAGGCATAACATAGACTAAGATTTGAATTATTTTTTTTTGTCATTTTCAGAGTACCTCCACCTTCCCAGTTTGATCAGGAAGGAAATACTGGTAAAGTATTATGTTTAATATCTTGGGTGACTGTGTGCTCTGTGTCAGTGGCATTACAAAAACGTACATTTTCAATGTGTTTTTACTATTCTTTCTTTGTATCTCTTGCTGTTATAGAACAATTGGCCGAGGTCATTGACGAGGAAATCTATGATGATGTGGATGTCACTAACTTCCCTCCGACTCCATCTATCAGCAGGTAATGAGAGAGAGAGAAAAATGGACCCATGGTTAAACAAAGTTGCTGTAATGACATAAGAATGTCCTAATCCCCCACTGGGAAAAAAAATGTTGATAATGTCACGTTCCATCTCTCTCTTTTCAGTCTCCCACAAAGTAAAACCAAGGATAAGGCTGAGGACAAAGATCCTAAAAAGCTAAAGAAATTTGAGAAGGAAGAGAAGGATTTCAGAAAGAAGTTCAAGGTAAGTAGTATGCTATTACCATTGACATAGATTTGACATTTTATGTGTTTGTTTGACCCTCAATCCTGTTCTCTCCCACCAATAGCATGATCGGGAGATCCAGGTATTGTATCAGGTGACCATCGTTTCCACCTTGGCCAATAAGAAGTGGAGCAGTAAAGATCTACCGTTGAGACCTGGGGAGACTGTGGATGTCATCGTTGAGCCTGTAGACAACAAGCTCATCTGCAGGAACGAGGAGGGCAAGTGTGAGTAACAATGAATCCACACATAGGCATTCTGCAATAACACCATTTTTGCAACTTTAATGATGGTCATCTCTCTCTCTCCTTTAGTTGGCTACGTCTTGACTAGCCATATTGCAGTAGAGTAAGTACAACACAAAAACAGATCATACAAAAACATCCAGAAATACACACCATCTAAAGTATGTTATTGACCAGTTCACCAAAACTGCAGAGAAAATGCTTAGATATGAAATGCCCTGAATTTGATATAAATGATCTGTTTTGCTTTTACAGAGATTCTGATATCTATGATGACATTGGTGATGGTACGTTTCAGACTTTTGACATGAAACAATGGCATTTATACAAAGATCAAGTGATCAACTAGATCCATTTTATTCTTGCAATATGGTGCTGGTATGTTTTTTTTAATGTCAGAGGATTTGTATTTATGTATTATTTCTATCATTTCTAGTTAGCCTAATAATTCACATTTCTTTGCAGATTGCATCTATGACAACGACTGAACACTGTGTGCCAATATCTTGTTTTTTGGTTTGTTTCTTGTTTCACATCAATAATCTTTATCTTATTTATTGTGGTTATTGTGATATGACATTTTCATTCAAGAACAATTACCGTCCACAAATTCAGTACTTTCTCTATGTTTTCCCTTTATGAATAACTGTGACTGCAATGTATAGGCCTAAATTACATACAATGTTGCATTTTTATATTGAACCTATGGGTTACATAGCATGGCTTAATCACATTGAATACTTCTATATTCTAGTGGTCTGATACTCCTTCCATTTCAATATTATCGCTTGCACAGTGCTCCTTGGGATGTTTAAAGCTTGGGAAATCTTTTTGTATCCAAATCCGGCTTTAAACTTCTTCACAACAGTATCTCGGACCTGCCTGGTGTGTTCCTTGTTCTTCATGATGCTCTCTGCGCTTTTAACGGACCTCTGAGACTATCACAGTGCAGGTGCATTTATACGGAGACTTGATTACACACAGGTGGATTGTATTTATCATCATTAGTCATTTAGGTCAACATTGGATCATTCAGAGATCCTCACTGAACTTCTGGAAAGAGTTTGCTGCACTGAAAGTAAAGGGGCTGAATAATTTTGCACGCCCAATTTTTCAGTTTTTGATTTGTTAAAAAAGTTTGAAATATCCAATAAATGTCGTTCCACTTCATGATTGTGTCCCACTTGTTGTTGATTCTTCACAAAAAAATACAGTTTTATATCTTTATGTTTGAAGCCTGGAATGTGGCAAAAGGTCGCAAAGTTCAAGGGGGCCGAATACTTTCGCAAGGCACTGTATTTGATCAAATAGAAGTTTCGTAATAATTAGGTTGTCAGAAATGCTATTAAATATTCAAATTCCTAGTTCTGTGCACTGATATAAGTGGATGCACATGGCACACACCTACTCCCATTGCCTGCTGCACTGCTGCTTGGATTCCACCTGGCGATCTGTTCACCGTCTGCCCTGGCCTGTCTCCCCCTGTCTGGTACAGGTACCTCCACCACACTCACCCCTCTCTCCCGAGCTTTCGCTCACCTCCAGCACACACGCACTGTTGGGGCTAGTGACTCTGAACGTACAATGGCTAGCCCAAAGTCGTTATATGTATATTTTTTTAATCTTGTGCATTTTGCTATTTCCCTCATGACTCCTGCATACTTTGTTGGCTAGAAACTTTCTTTATCCAACCGTGGGACAGACTATGTTAGTTCCCATACTCGGAACTCTGACTCTCTATTGGTTACACAGACTTTTGGCCTCCCATCCTATTCTAACCACCTCTCGCCGGCTTTGAATTCATGTTACCTGATGAAATTGCTGTACAATATGATCTTGTTGCCATCTGATGCACATTGATGTCTTAAATCAGCACTGCAGAGCTCTCCTTGTCCTATGCCTTGCCTTGATTGTATTACTGTTGATGATATCTGGAAATGTGCATGTACACCCTGGCCCACCTACTGTTGCTAGCCCAAATTCTGACTTGTGCTCTGATATCTGCCTCACTGTTTTCTGCTCTCGTAATAGCCTGGGTTTTCTGCATCTTAATAACATTAGAATGTATCAATTGAAAGTGTGGGTTCACAGCTCCAATCCAGATGTGTTGGTCAGTACTGAGACGTGGTTAAGGAAGAGTGTTTTAAATACAGATGTTAACCTTTCTGGTTATAACCTTTTTCGGCAAGACCGATCTTCCAAAGGTGGGGGAGTGGCAATCTTTACCAAGGATCACCTTCAGTGCTCGGTTGTCTCCACCAAGTCTGTCCCCAAACAATTTGATTTGCTAGTTTTAAGCATTAAACTTTCAAATAGCTCTTTGTTGACTGTCGCTGGGTGCTATTGTCCTCCATCATCACCAGCCCTAAGCTCTCTCCTGGCCCCTTACACTAAGTCTGAATTTGTCCTGCTAGGTGACCTAAACTGGGACAATCTTAAACCACCTGACCAAGTCCTAAAGCAATGGGACTCCCTAAATCTTTCTCAGATTATCACCAATCCCACAAGGTATGACTCCAAGCACCCAGAAAAGGCTACTCTCCTCGATGTTATCCTCACAAATAATCCTGATAGGTATCAGTCTGGTGTTTTCTGTAATGACATTGGTGATGACTGTTTTACATGGCTGAGCTCTTTAATCACCACTTCATTAAGTCAGGATTACTATTTGACAGCCATGCCTCCTTGCCCGTCCAACATTTCCTCATCTCCCACCCCTTCTAATGTGACTATCCCCTATGCTTCTCCCTCTTTTCCCCCTGCCCTGCTACAAAGTTTCTCCCTGCAGGCAGTCACTGAGTCCGAGGTGCTAAAGGAGCTCCTTAAACTTGACCCCCCCAAAAATCTAGGTCAGATGGTTTAGACCCTTTCTTCTTTAAGGTTGCTGCCCCTATCATCGCAAAACCTATCTCCAACCTTTTTAACCATTCTCTCCTTTCTGTGGAGGTTCCCATTGCTTGGAAGGCAGCCACAGCTCATCCTTTATTTAAAGGGGGAGATCAAGCTGATCCTAACTGTTATAGGCCTATTTCTATTTTGAACCTGTTTATCAAAAGTTTTGGAAAAACTTGGCAATAATCAACTGACTGTCTTTCTTGATGTCTATAGTATTCTCTCTGGTATGCAATCTGGTTTCCGCTCAGGTTATGGATGTGTCACTGCAACCTTAAAGGTCCTCAATTATGTCACCATTGCCCTTGATTCTAAGCAATATTGTGTTGCTATTTTTATTGACTTGGCCAAAGCTTTTGATACGGTAGACCATTCCATTCTTGTGGGCCGGCTAAGGAGTATTGGTGTCTCTGAGGGGTCTTTGGCCTGGTTTGCTAACTACCTCTACCAAAGAGTGCAGTGTATAAAGTCAGAAAATCTGCTGTCTCAGCCACTGCCAGGGAGTAGCCCACAAGGCTCAATCCTAGGCCCCACGCTCTTCTCAATTTACATCAACAACATAGCTCAGGCAGTAGGAAGCTCTCTCATCCATTTATATGCAGATGATAAAGTCTTATACTCAGCTGGCCCCTCCCTGGATTTTGTGTTAAACAACGTTTTTTTTGTGTCCTACAAGCTTTCTCTACCCTTAACCTTGTTCTGAACACCTCCAAAACAAAAGTCTGGTAAGAAGAATGCCCCTCTTTCCACAGGTGTTATTACTACCTCTAAGGGTTTAGAGCTTGAGGTAGTCACCTCGTACAAGTAGTTGGGAGTATGGTTAGATGGTGCACTGTCCTTCTCTCAGCACATTTCAAAGCTGCAGGCTAAAGTTAAATCTTGACTAGGTTTCCTCTATCGTAATTGCTCCTCTTTCACCCCAACTGCCAAACTAACCCTGATTTTAGATGACCATCCTACCCATGCTAGATTACGGAGACATTCATTGATCGGCAGGTAAGGTTGATCTCGAGCGGCTAGATGTTCTTTACCATTCAGCCATCAAATGGCCACCAATCCTCCTTATAGGACACATCACTGCACTCTATACTCCTCTGTAAACTGGCCATCTCTGTATACCCGTCGCAAGACCCACTGTTTGATTCTTATTTATAAAACCCTCTTAGACCTTACTCCCCCCTATCTGTGATATCTACTGCAGCCCTCATCCTCCACATACAACACCTGTTCTGCCAGTCACATTCTTTTAAAGGTACCCAAAGCATACACATCCCTGGATCGCTCCTCTTTTCAGTTCACTACAGCTGCAACAAACACTCAAACTGGACAGTTTTATCTCAATCTCTTCATTAAAAGACTCAATCATGGACACTCTTACTGACAGTTGTGGCTACTTTGCGTGATGTATTGCTGTCTCTACCTTCTTGACCTTTGTGCTGTTGACAATAATGTTTGTACCATGTTTTTGTGCTGCTACCATGTTGTCTTGTTGTGTTGCTACCATTGCTGTGTTGTCATGTTTTGCTGCCTTGTTATGTTGTCTTAGGTGTCTCTTTCTGTAGTGTTGTCTCTCTTGTTGTGATGTGTGTTTTTTCCTATATTTATATTGTATATTTTTATTTTTTTAATCCCAGGCCACCGTCCCCGCAGGAGGCCTTTTGCCATTTGGTAGGCCGTCATTGTAAATAAGACTTTGTTCTTAACTGACTTGCCTAGTTAAATAAAATAAATGCATTTCAGCCTACTTTGAAAGAAAACAACTTTATATCCGAGTTGTGCCTATTGTTTACGGGTATCTACCCTCTCATTGGCTAGAATTCCCCCACCTGATCTCGCCTCCTCCCGCCTGCCTTCCTTCTTTGAGGACATATATTTCCATTGTAGAGTGGTCACTAGACTATCTTGTCATTATAACAGATTGTCTTTCTTTGACATCCTCAAACACAGATAGGGGTCTTACTGGAGAGGAGCAGGCGTGTACATTCCTGAACTTGACGTGAAGATATGTGCGATGAACTGTCAGTAAACTCAGTTGAACTGTTGGCGATAGTAGCTGCCCTCTAGTGGGTGGAGGATGCTCAACCTGTCAGAATTATATTATGATCAGTTTCCTTGTCTGTGTTGAATAGCTTATCTGGCAAATCGAAAAGGATTTGGGTCCCTGGGTCCCAGCTCTCTTGGGAGTGGGTGGGAGTGAAATAGTAGACCAGGTAGAAAAAAATGCTTTAAAACAAGATATAATTGGGTAGAGGTGAGGCCAAATGTAAGATTAGAGCCATTATGATAGATGTGTGGCAGAAGAGGTGGGACAGCGAGCCCAAAGGCCGGCATTTATTTTCCCTACAAAGAAAGGTTGGTGGACCAAGATTCAATGATCAGATTAGGAAGGAAGATATGGTGCGGTTTGCTCAGTTGCGTCTAGGGCATTGTACATTGAATTCGTCATTAGATCTGTTTGGCAAGCATGGGAATGGTTTGTGTACGGAGTATATGTTTGATGAAACAGTCAAGCATGTGTTGATGTATTGTTGTAAGTACCAGTATTGTTGTAAGTATTGGTATATGGAAGGGAGGGAAAGATTGAAGTGTAGGGTTATTAAGGTTGGATGAGGATGTGGAGTTGGAAGGGATTTCAAATCAAATCGAAGCTTGGCCCCATTGATATACTGGGCCGTACGCACTACCCTCTGAAGCGTCTTACAGTCAGATTCCCGAGCAGTTGTCATACCAGGCGGTGATGCAACCGGTCAGGATGCTCTCGAAGGGGGATGGGGAAGGGTTTGTTAGAAGTTACTAGGACTCTTTTTTATTTTCTTAGTAGTACATGATTAGATAGGAGGGTTTAGTTTATTTGAATGTTTATGTATTTATTAATTTAGTCTGTGAACTGTGATAGACTACACACTCCAGTACAGTAGGTGGCGGCATGCACCTCTAACTTTTGTTTGCGATGCCCATTATATTATAGAAGAAAAAGAAGACTTCCTCAATTTCTCACTAGCAAAATGGTTCCTCCAGTTGCAGTCTCTCCTGTCATCAAGGTAAATCTATATTCATTTTAATAACTTGTGTTGTACTAACTCATTTGAATGCATATGGTGAATACAGCAGGTTATTTTATGTCATGTTAAAATCAGACGTGTATTTTGTTAGTAAGTTTAGCTAGCTAGCTTCTAACATATGTTAATCGTATGACATTGACTGGTTCAATCCAATGAGGGTTAGCTAGCCAGCTAAATTACGATATACCTGCCATAAAGATAGTATAACTAAATAATCCAGCCAAAATTGATGACAATATGTTACTTTGACCCAGGTTTAATAGTTCAACTCACTAGTCTATAATAATTCTGAGGCAAGGTCACAGTATTGGCTACTTGCCGAGTACGCTCGCTAACGTGCTAACTTATTAGCACGTTAGCTAGCATGGCTAACTGGGGCCGTTCCAGGTCATCTCACATGTAGTCTAACGTTAGCGTGCAAGACACGAATTAAATCTTCTGCCAAAAGACGATTGAAAGTCAACCAGCATAAATAGATAGTGGTCAAGGCAATCGCATACGTTTGAACTGTGTAGCTAAGTCAACTAACTAGCTAATCAATTGTCTTTATTTCAGACGGCCAGGTGGTCATTCTTGCTCATTGGCATGTTTTATGGCAAACAAAGATATGGTAAGTAGCTTACTACCAAGGTATACGATTGTTGTAATGTCACATGAGGGTATTTTGAATGATCATTATTGCAGTGTCAGTGTCATTGTCATTGCTGTATTTCCTTTAGACTATCTGAAGCCAAGAGCAGAGAAAGAGAGGCTTGTTGAGGAGGCAGAGAAGAAGATCCGAGAGGAGCAAGAGAAAATTGCCAAAGCACTTGCAGAAGGTACATTTTTTAAAAACGCATCAGAATGTTAGGTCTGCAGTGAAGATGTAACTGAGGAAATGTTGTGAAACACGTTTTTCTGTTGTTTTTTTTTACAGCCTCTGAAGACACCATCCTGAAATGAACTGCCTATGGATTCTGTTTGAAGAATAATGAAATAAAAAACATAAGTAATTTAATGTATTAAATAATTATTCTTGGATATATCTGTTAAGATAGTAATGTGTTTTGACATCCAGATTCATTTTTTTAAATATATATATATATATGCATATGCGCCAGATGTTTCCCAAATATTCTATATGAAACCTAGCTGAAACGTTTTGTATAGTTAGAGGTGTTAGTCTCAAATCTGAAAATACACTGCTCAAAAAAATAAAGGGAACACTTAAACAACACAATGTAACTCCAAGTCAATCACACTTCTGTGAAATCAAACTGTCCACTTAAGAAAGCAGCACTGATTGACAATACATTTCACATGCTGTTGTGCAAATGGAATAGACAACAGGTGGAAATTATAGGCAATTAGCAAGACACCCCCAATAAAGGAGTGGTTCTGCAGGTGGTAACCACAGACCACTTCTCAGTTCCTATGCTTCCTGGCTGATGTTTTGGTCACTTTTGAATGCTGGCGGTGCTTTCACTCTAGTGGTAGCATGAGACGGAGTCTACAACCCACACAAGTGGCTCAGGTAGTGCAGCTCATCCAGGATGGCACATCAATGTGAGCTGTGGCAAGAAGGTTTATTGTGTCTGTCAGCGTAGTGTCCAGAGCATGGAGGCGCTACCAGGAGACAGGCCAGTACATCAGGAGACGGAGGAGGGCAACAACCCAGCAGCAGGACCTCTGCCTTTGTGCAAGGAGGAGCACTGCCAGAGCCCTGCAAAATGACCTCCAGCAGGCCACAAATGTGCATGTGTCTGCTCAAACGGTCAGAAACAGACTCTATGAGGGCCCGACGTCCACAGGTGGGGGTTGTGCTTACAGCCCAACACCATGCAGGACGTTTTTCATTTGCCAGAGAACACCAAGATTGGCAAATTCGCCACTGGTGCCCTGTGCTCTTCACAGATGAAAGCAGGTTCACACTGAGCACATGTGACAGACTGGAGATGCCGTGGAGAACGTTCTGCTGCCTGCAACATCCTCCAGCATGACCTGTTTGACGGTGGGTCAGTCATGGTGTGGGGTGGCATTTCTTTGGGGGGCGCACAGCCCTCCATGTGCTCGCCAGAGGTAGCCTGACTGCCATTAGGTACCGAGATGAGATCCTCAGACCCCTTGTGAGACCATATGCTGGTGCGGTTGGCCCTGGGTTCCTCCTAATGCAAGACAATACTAGACCTCATGTGGCTGGAGTGTGTCAGCAGTTCCTGCAAGAGGAAGGCATTGATGCTATGGACTGGCCCGCCCGTTCCCCAGACCTGAATTAAATTGAGCACATCTGGGACATCATGTCTCGCTCCATCCACCATGCCACGTTGCACCACAGACTGTCCAGGAGTTGGCGGATGCTTTAGTCCAGGTCTGGGAGGAGATCCCTCAGGAGACCATCCGCCACCTCATCAGGAGCATGCCCAGGTGTTGTAGGGAGGTCATACAGGCACGTGGAGGCTACACACACTACTGAGCCTCATTTTAACTTGTTTTAAGGACATTACATCAAAGTTGGATCAGCCTGTAGTGTGGTTTTCCAAACGCTTTCATTTTGAGTGTGACTCCAAATCCAGACCTCCATGGGTTGATAAATTTCCATTGATAATTTTTGTGTGATTTTGTTGTCAGCACATTCAACAATGTAAAGAAAATTTCATAAGAATATTTCATTCATTCAGATCTAGGATGTGTTACTTTAGTGTTCCCTTTATTTTTTTGAGCAGTGTATTTGTGTATACCCACCCTTGTTTTCTTCTGTGTAAATTGAGTGAAATAACTATAAAAGATACACCTGGGAACCAGATGTAGGCTTGGGTGGTATACCTTATATGGGTATTTGGAAAAAGCAATGGGATCCTTTGTCAATACCATCAACTATTTATTTGAAGTTTTTCAATACATTTTAATATTTGTAGCTACTTTTTAAGTTACACTACATGACCTAAAGTGATCAAACATCTCAATCCAAAATCATGGGCATTAACATGGATTTGGTCCACCCCTTTGCTCCTATAGCAGCCTCCACTCTTCTGGGAAGGCTTTCCACCTAGATGTTGGAACATTGCTGTGGGAACTAGCTTCCATTCAGCCACAAACATTAGAGAGGTCAGGCATTGATGTTGGGCGATTAGGCCTGGCTCGTAGTCGGCATTCCAATTCATCCCAAAGTCAGGGCTCTGTGCAGGCCAGTTAAGTTCTTCCACACCGATGTCGACAAACCATTTCTGTGTTGACCTCGCTTTGTGCACGGGGGCATGCTGAAACCGGAAATGGCCTTTCCCAAACTGTTGCCACAAAGTTGGAAGTATAGAATTGTCTAGAATGTCATTGCATGCTGTAGCGTTAAGATTTCCCTTCACTGGAAGTAAGGAGCCTAGCCTGAACCATGAAAAACAACCCCAGACCATTATTCCTCCTGCACCAAACTTTTTGACACTATGCATTGGGGCAAGTATCATTGTCTTGGCATCTGACAAACCCAGATTTGTCCGTTGGACTGCCAGATGATGACGAGTGATTCATCATTTCAGAGAACGCGTTTCCACTGCTCCGAAGGCCAAGGACGACGAGCTTTATACCACTCCAGCCAACGCTTGGCATTGCGCATGGTGATCTTAAGCTTGTGTGCGGTAGCTCAGCCATAGAAACTTATTTCATGAATCTCCCGACGAACAGTTATTGTCCTGACGTTGCTTCCAGAGGCAGTTTGGAACTAGGTAGTGAGTGTTGCAACCGAGGACAGACGTTCTGTGAACTTGTCTAGCCTACCACGTTGCGGCTGATCTGTTGTTGCTCCCAGACATTTCCACTTCACAATAACAGCACTTACTGTTGACCGGGCCAGGGCTGAAATTTGATGATCTGACTTGTTGGAAAGGTGGAATCCCATGACAGTGGCACTGAGGCAATTCTACTGCCAATGTTTGTCTATGGAGATTGCATGGCTGTGTGCTTTATTTTATACACCTGTCAGCAACGGGTGTGGCTGAAATGGCCAAATCCACAAATTTTGTATATATAGTATATTACCTTCAGTCAACTTGTGCAATACCTTAGGAGATGAAGCAGATTGGGTTCTTCATTTCACCATAGTTCCCCAGAACAGTTAAGCCATCACTTGTTTTACAGTAAATAGCACAACCGGAGAAAGCGAGCTGGTGAGTCCATAGCGTTCTATATCTATCGGCGATTCAGTTGTGCAACGCACATGAGATGAAGTTACACTTGTATACAATTCACTACTAAATGTTTGCCATCAGTTATCTAATAATGGCGATCTGACAGAAGTCAGAGCTGTGCAGCTGCCATTTATTCCCCCCTGTGCTTCCTACTAGTGTTTTATTTTTTCTCCCCCATCTGCTCCGTACAGGCCTACACATGCTGCTCTTTCTTCAAAGGCATGCATCACAACTTTGGTCATTTGCATAATTTCTCTCGTTCAACTTTCGCTTGTAAATGTCCACACTCACCGAAAAGGATATTCGGTAGCTACTAGCTAATCCTGTAGGACTTTATGAACTGGATTTACCAACCATTGCAATTAGTTTATGTTTGTTTTTGCTCGTTGGCATTCAGATAACGGTGTCTGTCATTTAGCTTGTTTGTCTTTTTAATGCCCCCTTGTGTGCTATGCCAGTAATACTGTATATCCTGGTATGAGAGCAGGACAATATGAAAATCTCTGTCACCCTGCCCTTCACTGTGAGATGACCGGAGTAGGGACTAGGCTGTAATCCAGGCCCAGTATAGCATAAATCCCAGGATTCAGGTCATAGGACAATCTAAGAAAGTGCTGAGTGAACATTACTGCCACACACCCTTCGACCCAGGTTTAACACACAATAGACACATACCTGGTCAATTTTACATTACATTCATGAATATTCAACATGCAGTTTTTGGTTGATAATCTGAAAGCATTTGGCTGGGAGGTTTTCTACTTGTAATCCTGAATGACAAGCATAACAATGGCATAATTTTACTTATGTTATGTAGGCAAATAACACCAACACTGTTTAATGTTAATTAGGTTTTCTCAATGCTATTAGTGAGCTATATCGTGACACTCACAAAGGTTGTGTGTATATATATATCATTCTGCAACAGCCATAAATAACATGGCTTAAAATGTGTTCCTCTGTACAACTCGGTACAGCAACTGTGCCATAATAATGTATATGGGTCAGAAGATTGGTGGAAACTGCTGAGAGTTAGTGCTGGTTAAGAGGCTTTATTTCCAGATGAGTCATGAGCTGGATACTGCCTGGAGACAATGGGAATTTCAGCTGCAAATTATACTGTGGAGCTAATATCAAGACAAAACATTCCCAAAATAGAAAAATGGTTCAGATTGACAAGGGGTGATTTAAACCTTGTTCACATTGGCAGTTTGAAGTGACTCACCCAATGATTTTGCATATCTGAGTTGAATCTGTTCTATTTCAAACGACCTTCGGGGGTTTAAATCAGATGTGGATTCCTGGCCATGCGACTTGTCTGAATGGTCAAATCTGATTTATTTGCCCTTAAATGTTTTTTAGACATATTTGGCATATCTTGTTGCTTGCTAGCTACTTTGTTGACAGTTTGATGAGAACATGACATGGTAGCTACCTAGCTTGTTAATTGTGTACAAACATCCCGTCGGGATGTATCACAGCCCGGTATGACAACTACACCACCCTCAACCGCAAGGCTCTCCAGAGGGTGGTGCGGTCTGCACAACGCATCACCGGGGGCAAACTACCTGCCCTTCATGACACCTACAGCACCTGATGTCACAGGGAGGCCAAAAAGATCATCAAGGACAACAATCACCCGAGCCACTGCCTGTTCACACCGCTTTCATTCAGAGGGTGAGGTCAGTACAGGTGCATCAAATCTGGCACCGAGAGACTGAAAAACAGCTTCTACATTTGGAGTCGGAAGTTTACATACACCTTAGCCAAACACATTTAAACTCAGTTTTTCACAATTCCTGACATTTAATCCTAGAAAAAAGTATTCCCTGTCTTAGGTCAGTTATGATCACCACTTTATTTTAAGAAGTGAAATATCAGAATAATACTAGAGAATGATTTATTATTCTATTCTATTTTGCCACAACTTTGGGAATATGCTTGTGTCATTGTCCATTTGGAAGACCCATTTGCGACCAAGCTTTAACTTCCTGACTGATGTCTTGAGATGTTATTTCAATATATCCACATAATTTTTCTCCCTCGCGATGCCATCTATTTTGTGAAGTGCACTAGTCCCTCCTGCAGCAAAGCACCCCCACAACATGATACTGCTGCCCCCATGCTTCACGGTTGGAATGGTGTTCTTCAGCTTGCAAGCATCCCCCTTATGGCCAAACCGTTAAATCGTTTTTGTTTCATCAGACCAGAGGACATTTCTCCAAAAAATACGATCTTTGTCCCCATGTGCAGTTGCAAACCGTAGTCTGGCTTTTTTTATGGCAGTTTTGGAGCAGTGACTTCTTCCTTGCTGAGCGGCCTTTCAGGTTATGTTGATATAGGACTCATTTTACTGTGGATATAGATACTTTTGTACCTGTTTCCTCCAGCATCTTCACAAGGTCCTTTGTTGTTATGGGATTGATTTGCTCTTTTCGCACCAAAGTACGCTCATCTCTAGGGGACAGAACGTGTCTCCTTCCTGAGTGGTATGACGGCTGCATGGTCCCATGGTGTTTATACTTGCATACTATTGTTTGTACAGATGAACGTGGTACCAGGCATTTGGAAATTGATCCCAAAGATGAACCAGACTTGTGAAGGTCCACAATTTCTTTTCTGAGGTATTGGCTGATTTTCTTTGGATTTTCCCATGATGTTAAGCAAAGAGGCATTGAGTTTGAAGGTAGGCCTTGAAAAACATCCACAGGTACACCTCCAATTGACTCAGGCTAATTTACATAATTTATCAGAATCTTCTAAAGCCACAGTCACCTTAGTGTATGTAAACTTCTGACCCACTGGAATTGTGATTAAGTGAAATAATCTGTCTGAAAACAATTGTTGGAAAAATTGCATGCATAAAGTAGATGTCCTAACCGACTTGCCAAAACTATAGTTTGTTAAGAAGACATTTGTGGAGTGGTTGAAAAACTACTTTTAATGACTCCAACCTAAGTGTATGTAAACTTCCGACTTCAACTGTATCTCAAGGCCATCAGGCTGTTAAACAGCAATCACTAACTCAGAGAGGCTGCTGCCTACATTGAGACCCCATCACTGGACACTTTAAACAATGCCACTTTAAATAATTCCACTTTAATAGTGTTTTCATATCTTACATTGATCATATGGGGCGGCAGGGTAGCCTAGTGGTTAGAGTGTTGGACTAGTCACCAAAAGGTTGTAAGTTCAAATCCCCGAGCTGACAAGGTACAAATCTGTTGTTCTGCCCCTGAACAGGCAGTTAACCCACTGTTCCTAGGCCGTCATTGAAAATTTGTTCTTAACTGACTTGCCTAGTTAAATAAAGATAAAATATCACATGCATCTTGCCTATGCCGCTCATCCATATACTTTTATTTGTACATATTCTCATTCACTCCTTTAGATTTGTGTGTATTAGGTAGTTGTTGGGGAATTGTTAGATGACTTGTTAGATATTACTGCGCTGTCGGAACTAGAAGCATTTCGCTACACGTGCATTAGCATCTGCTAACCATGTGTATGTGACCAATAAAATTTGATTTGATTTCAACAAATTAGTGAATGAGCTGGAAAGATAAACAGCTACCTAGCTAGCTAGTTGACTGCTGTGGCTAACAACCAAAAAAAGTTTGGATAATCTTATCCTTTGATCCTTGAAAAGAGTTCTCACACTATGAGAAACATTCAAAGCAACTGGGAAACGTCCATGGTGGGCATTGTTGTCACCTTAACTTGCTACAACTTTTGAGTGATAGGAAGCACGAGCACCACCACCAATCAGCCTATACCACTGTGCACACCTGTTGTTACTATGATAACTAGCTTAGCCATGTCAGCAAATGACTGCTGTCTAAACACACACATCGGATTTGGTCACTTGTAACTTCCTGTTTGGAAAGTCAGTATTCCAAAACTGATTTGAGAATTAAGGCCTGGAGCATGAATAAGGCTTTAGATACTTTGGCCCAACCTCTGTCCATATAAATATATATAAATATAAAAACAATAGGATACTATGGATATTTAAATAGTTTCCTGTTGTATAAAACTAACAAGATATCATTAGACAAAATGCATCCTTAAAAATAAATGTACTTTATTTTGGTCATTGTAGACAAAACACATACATTGAGCTTTAGAACTTGTCATATCTACGCTAAAGTATTTTTAACAGCAAATTGTGGAATAGAATGTTTGTTGCAATGTTTAATGATGTGGAATTGAAAAGAGGAAGTACATAATTACTGCTTCTAATAAAAGGGTCCTTAATATTCCCTTCATGCTATAATGTCGGCACAGATCGAACATAACAGTAATGTTGCACTGACGCTCATAGAGGAAATGAAGTATTAATCATCTGAAAAAAAATATACTATTATTGAAATATATTTACAGGAGAAGACTATTTACAATTGATTCCATCTATAAAAGCATAGGTACCCCATTGACAGTGGGGCTGCTGTAAGAGCAGGATTACCCTCTGTTCATAATGAACACTAGGAGATTCTATGGATCCAGTGAGTAGGCTCAAGAGTAACAGAATCAAGGCCACTGGCTTCAATCACTCTACTGAGGGATTGGACTTTGACCACTACTCGCAGTGGACTGGACCATATAAAAATCCATCCATTATTGTTAGATATGAATATACTGAGACATACCGTATCTTGTTTTTACCCTAAAAGTATGTCTCATTCAAATATTCAACAATAAACAGTGAACAGTTACATAGAGAGAACGATGGGTTTCTCAAAATGAAGCATTTCTAGTTAACTGTGGATAGCCAGGGACAGACCTTCCTGAAAATGTCAACTCCTTTCTCTCCTATCTCAGAACAATAAATGACAATGTACACACACAGAAAATATACTTGTTTTCAACTGCTTGACTGCAGTCGTTCTATAACATCACCTCTTACATTGCTGTACTAAAAGTGCTACAGACCATTATTTCACCCAACACAGCATGGGACAATAGTAATATACCGCAAAACCATCACTTAGCATCCCACAGCAAGGGGTCACATTACCCTGTAATGAAGTAGAACCATAAAACGTACTTCTTATGGCATATGTGGATGCTAGCCCTATACCCTAGTATTGCATCATCTACTTTTGATTACCATTAAAGTAATTGTCCAGTGAAAATCTCACAAAAAGCTCATTCTGTTAACTCATACTAATAATGTTGTTGACTCGTCCTATTCTCGTACTCGTGGCCAAAAGCATCAATAAAAGAAAACAATACTTAAGCCCCAGCTCAAAAATGCTAGCTATTTCCTCATTTAACATGTCACGTTGGGTCATTGGCTGAGCTGGCCAATCAGCTGTTTACTTGTCATTCATATTTTTATGACCGGTATATGCCACAACATTCTGTTGTTGGGATACGCCCACACCATTCAAATGCAGAAAAGCTTCTTTTTAACTACCATTTCTTGGGAGGAAAACTATTTCACTCATTTTGTATTTAATTATAGGTCATATTTCATAGAAATCTGGAAAAACTGGACAGTTATGTAAATGACGACTGACTGGAAGGAGTAAAGAACAATGTAAGTCACGAGTTATTACACTGTTATTATAACATACATAAAAGTAAAGTTGGATCCTTGATGAATCCACCAACATTTGGTAAAGTGTTATTTAAAGGTAGGCTCAGCGTTCTGACGTAGAAAGTAAAGACCATAGTGGGTCAATTTCCGCAACAACTAAGAGTGTTGAAGCGCGAGGCTCAACTTAACAGCATGAAGCAAACCCAGGCACAGATACTGTATGTGACCGTGTAAGACCGGGATCTTGCTTCTCGCTCATCTCTATCTGCGGTGCTGCTCGTGGCAACGTCATTTCGTTGAGTCTACCTTTAATGTGATAACTCTAAAAACAAGCCTACTTGTTTTAAAAACCTATACAAATAACAGCGTAAAATATGAATGTAAAACAAAAAGTATCCCTGTGCATTTCATACAGTATTCTGTACGAAAATGTTAGTTAAGAAACAGTAACCTGTTTAAAACGAAAAGCAATCATAATGAGCTAACAGGTGCTAACATGTGTCCTTTGTCCTAATCTTGTCCACAGTCTGATTGTTCCCACAATTTTAGACAAATGCAGTCATAGGTCAGCTCTTCCTGACCACCTCCAGAGGTAGTCAGACACACATTGTGTCTGGATATCTACGAAGTGATAGACTGATCTGCACAGCGAAACCATTTGAATAATCATTATTTTGGCCTCTTAAAATCATTGACAGGTGGCACCATTGACTTCTGCCGTGTCTTCAAATAAATAAATATTATTTGGAAAGAATATCTGGGAAATAATTGCATACAGGTAGGGACCAGGAAATCTGGTCACAATGCAGACACAGTGGATGGATAAGAGACACACTTTTAATACCATATGTCTGAAAATGGGGCCACAATCAGAATGTGGACTAGATCAGGACAAAGAACGTATGTTGGCACCTGGTTTAAACGGGGCTTTAGTGTCATATTAATGACATTATACATACATATGGAAACATTTCAGAAGTTGTTGACTTCTTGTTCCTTTAATTGGTCAATAAAAACCTTCCGGAACCTACTGTACATACGTTAAAAAAGTTAGTACAAACAAAAATGAACTCCACTAAGACCATGAAGGATTCCTCAGAATGTCGTGAAGCATAATGAAAGGGGTAACTTCCAACATGTGGATATGCCAATGCAACTAATGATAACTGCTCTTCAGTTGAATTCAGGAAATTGACTGTTGTGGCCATAATGTGCCAACATGGGTCTGGAACCAGAAGGTACAACGGCCTTGCTGCGTGACTGATAAGGAGTCCCTCTGGCTCTTCTCTAAAGTTCTGATGCTGTGAGGGGAGGCTGTCCTTCCACAGCTGTTCTGAGGTGAGGCTGGTCCTGCCCACGGCCGGCAGTAAGACTGTGTGGCTGTGATGTATCCTGGAGTGACCTACCTCCAAAACAGGTCCTGAGCTTCAGCACACTGAGCACGTCTTGGACCCTTTACATAGCAAGAATACAAAAAAACAATACATGTTTAAGGATAATCTGTATTACTTTTAATGCACAGACAAAATGCCCTCTAAACTAGAGAGCAATAGTATATCGTCCACTCTGACCTGACTGGGCTTTCAGGATGGCCTGTTGTGCCTCGTACTCTTCCTGCTTGGCCTTCCACTCCTTCCTGTTGTTCAGCATGCCATCATACATCGGCTGGATGGCCGGATGGAAGCGGGACAATTCCTAAACAACGAAACAAAAACCTGAGAGCTCTATTTCTGACAGTCAAGCCATCTCACCAAATAAGGCTTGTCTGAAAGGCAGCGATTTGTGCATTTGGTCATTCAACACATCCAATAGAAGGTATGCCAACTATTTGACCAAACACTAAGATCTAGAGATTCATGGTTTACTTGGTGCTTAGCAGTAACTGTGAAGCTGTGTGATGTAGCTAGTCTGAAGGAGTGGTAGTACCATGCAGTGACGTTACCTTGTAGACAAATGTGCAGACAAAGTCAATGAAACCACACTGCAGCTTGGGCAGTTCACCAGCGCAGTTTCTGTCCATCATTGTCTGGTTGGAAAGGAGGGAGGAACAACACACACACACACACACACACACAAAAAAACGTAGTTCTTCATCAGGCATCTTGGATGTGTAAAAATGTATGTGGATATACGGAGAACAGACAAACACACGTTGATATACTCACAATGGGTTGTTTTTCAAGAACTTCTCTTTCCAAATCACCCTGCACCCAGAACTCAGCTGCTTCAGACAGCGCCACCTGGAACGAAGCCAGGTAGTCCAATGTATTTCACTATATTGGACAGCTTTATTCACTTACAGAAACACAAAACCATCTACTAAAATGTCGTATATATAATCAAGGGAGATTCTCACCTTGCTTTGTACCTCCCATGGCTTAGTGAGGGCTGACAAGTCACATGCTGTCATCATCATGGCCCTTTAAGGGGAATCATTGAAGGTTCAGTGTAAAATAGAAATGCTAAAATAAGATCCAATGTGCATGTTATTATCCTACATATCCCCCTATCACTACTATCCTCCCCCTACCATGAACTGCACTCACAGGACAATCTCTTTCCTGGTCGTCTCCAGGGACATCCAGTCCACCCACTTCTTCTCATCTTCGTAGGTCTTTGATAGGTCGACAATCTTCTGGAACATTGTTCGCTTCCTGGTGACATTGGAAAATGTCCAAACAGAGATTTACACATTCAGTTAAAGTTATAAGCGCTGCATTGTGAAATCTTGTTCCCTCAACTTTACAGGACTAAGTAGGCTTGATCGTCGTATCTAAACCCGTGCTTTAATATGCAGAAAAAGAGTCCACATTAACAACAATACATTATTCCTAAGATCTGTATGGGGAATACAATATGTATTGCAGTTAAGTAAATGCAGATGTAGGATCTTAATATGATCATGCTTTTTTTGAGGAGAATTTTCCTGCACAGCACGAAATGCAAACTTGCAGTGAATTCAAGCTTTAGAAAGTCTTCTAAAGTTTTCAATTTCCACTTTAAAATGTCCGACTAGATTTTCCCTGACAAAAAATGTATAAACCCCTTCAAAAAACATCCATACATTTTAATACACATAATAATTCATATTTTCTGTTGCTGCAGGATTATTTCCGTGCAAACTTAATTGAATTGGAGTTGCAAGTCTTACTTGAAATAGAGTTGCAAGTCTGTTGCAATGATGGCAATGTCCATGAGGTGGATGGCATGCTCGTTCTGTCTTCTGTTGAGGTTCTGGTATATATTCAAGGACTGGGGGGGAGGATGGAGGAGTTAGACTAGAGCATGTGATCAACATGGAAGCATAAAGTACAAATAAATAAATAATTGACCTAAAATGTTTTACTGTAGGAGTGAATGTTTATGGCTGAGATACAAAACCCTTACGTACCTCGTCTGCCAGGAGGAACTTGCTAAATTCTAGATGATGCCTCTCCAGGACGGATGAGCCGTGAAGCTTGGCAAGTGGGTTACTAGATCTGTTCGTGAGGGGAGATCAGACCAGACACTGTAAAGAGCTCATCATAAGCCATTCATCACACAAAGCTAATCAAGGTGCTTCTCTACATGCAAGGCCTCAGTCATGATGAGAGAGTGAGTAAAAGAAGAGACCCATAGATAATTTAAGGACTGGTTGTACAGATGTAGGATCCTAATTTTGATCACTCTTTTGTTGCTGAGAATTTTCCTGCACTTTCCTGCAATTGTCCTGTGATTTACATCAATTCACTGAAAACCCACACTAACACACCCACACTAACGCACACTAACAGTATTGCATTTTTCATGTAACATACGTTTGGTCAGCTAATAGCCTAACCACCGATCAAGCAACATAGTGGACTAAACAGTCAAATCATTATTTTTGCTGTGACAATACTGGTCAAATGAAGATCCAACATCAGTACCAACTTTCAGAGAGCAGAGTGAAAAGAGAGCAGCGATTCCCAGGAGTACTCACTTCACCTGGTAGAGGTTGTTGGTGCCCCTGTGGTCGATATCATGGAGGAAAGCAGATGTGATCATTGCCATCACCTCCAGATCTGTGTAGTATCTCTTCATGTTCCCTGTCTGACACAACAAAATACAGCCGTTTGACTCTCAGAATTAGAGATCTTTCAATCATGCCTTCAGTTAAGCTTTTTGGCAAGTAAGAAAACGTGTTAGGGTACATTACTGAGGTGTAAGCATTCCTACCGTCAACAGTGTGAACATGGTCTGTCCGACATTGAAACCGTGGCGCCAGTTGTGATAGGGCATTTTCCTGTAGCCTTTGCTGATAGAGTACATGAACCGTACCAGAACCTGTTGAAATAAATAAAGATGCCTGTTAGAGCATATACAGATAGTATGGGAGAGTAATAAAGTAACTAATGACAAACTGCACGGAGATCATTCAGAATTGACACTTTCCCGGCACTGAAAGATGTCGCAGTACAGATCATGATTGCACCATACCTCCTGTGGAACCTGGAACTTCTTGACCACTCCGACCTCATAGAACATCTGGATCCCACACATCACCAGCTCCAGCTCTGTGCAGTCAAAGTCAGAGAACCCGAACTCATAGATCTCAAACTTCTTGGGGCCAGGCAGTTCTTTTTTCTGTGTGATAATGCATGATTATTACAGCATTATTAACAAAAACTAAACATGCAGATGAAGGATCTTAATTTTAGCTAGGTTGCTACAGCAGGAAACAACAGGACATTTTAATTATTATGTTGATAATAATTAATGGGCATTTTTGTTGGGAAAATCAAGCCTTTTTAAACCTCAAATACACTATACGTTTTACATTTCCTGCTACAGGGTGATCAAATGAAGATCCTATACCTATACAACCATACAAATGCAGGCCTACTGTTCCAGTACTTAAACTTATACTCTAGTGACTAAATCAGAGATAATTCTACAACCTCCAGATTATGACCAAATTGTTATTCTACAAAAATAAGGTAGCAATACCAGAATCTGCAGGAACTCTTCCTCTTCACAGTCACAGGGCTCTCTGTTGAAATACTGTCTGGTTTTCTAAGATACATGAAACAACAATGAGTGTGAAATATTAAAACAACACTTCTCTTGTAAAGGAGGTTAGATCTGTGTATATCTGTGAGCAAGGCTTCACCAGGATATTCTGTATTTCGTCATCACGGCACTTGACGTGGTAGAGCACCATGTCCTGAGCTATGTCTTTCCGGTTCTCTATCATTTTCATCCTGTCATAGGTGTCTGTGTTGAGGTGGGACCAGCCCAGGAAGTTAGTCATAGCCTGGGGAGACCAGCAGAAACAATGTCATTCAGAGTAGGTTCTCTCAGAAGCCAGCATGGGTAGACAGACAATCACACTATCATTCAGAGTAGGTTCACTCAGAAGCCAGCATGGGTAGACAGACAATCACACTATCATTCAGAGTAGGTTCTCTCAGAAGCCAGCATGGGTAGACAGACAATCACACTATAATTCAGAGTAGGTTCACTCAGAAGCCAGCATGGGTAGACAGACAATCACACTATCATTCAGAGTAGGTTCACTCAGAAGCCAGCGTGGTTAGACAGACAATCACACTATCATTCAGAGTAGTTTCACTCGTGTCAATGTGGTGAAGAGAGTGGGAGGCATTTGACTGCCACAGTGCATTGTATAAATTAATGGTCTACACAAAAAAATGCAGAGATTAAGGCTTTATAGAGCCATTTGACTTGACGACTTCTCTGTGAAGAGAGGAATTGTTGAGAAGACAGTTGCGTGCTGTAGTACAGTAAAGTACCTCCATTAGCTCCTCATCCTGCTGATCGAATGGCTTCCCATCTTTCCTGTTGTAGAATGTAGCCACGCCCACGATATCTTCCGTCATGTTGACGATTGGCATGGACAGCACATTCTTTATGGTCCAACCACTATCATCCAAGGGTTCTGACTGTATTATGGGAAAACACAAGGTAAATGGTCAACAGGAATTATGCAAGTTGCTAAAATGTTTGCTAAAACCACATGCAAGGATACTTGATTTTATGAGGAAGCAAATGTACCTGAAACTTGAACATCTCCTCTGTTGCGGGATTTATGATGTTACATATCTAGATATTCAAAATAAAGAGTACAGCATCAACACACATGCAAATCATGGCAATTTGAACATTGTGTTATTTTCAAGTCAATTCCAAATTCTGATAACGTTTCAAACACTTGGTATCTGAATGCCAGGTTAAAAAACTTACAAGACCAGTTTCAGCCACATATGTGGGAAGTCCAGTACACAAAACCCAGTGTTCTAGAGTGGGAGTCCTGTTGACAACACAGTCAGACAACACACACTGATTATTCTGCTATACAGTGGGTTAAAATACTATTTCAGATATCTCAATCACTCAATCACACAAAAGTAAACAAAAGTTACTCAAAGTAAGTTTTCAGAAATATTTTATTTGAAAAGACAAGTAGTTGAACATTTTTTTATGTGTTTGGAAATACATTTGGAAAGGATTTAGAAAAATGTGCATGCACCGACTAAAATGCACTTGCTTGCATTTAACAAAGGTATTTGAAAATTGTTTTTGAAATAAGTATTTGAAAATCCTCTAAAATACAATTTGGTAGACTTTTTGGTCTTTACAAATAACCATTCAAATACTCAAATAAAAGTGCTTGTTTTGGGCTGTGTATTTAAAAATACTTAAATACACAGAAAAAATAATTATAATGCCAACTACTCAAATGCACATGTATTTGAACCCAGGTCTGATAATACAGGGTTGAAACTACTTCAACTATACATTAATGATCAGAGAAAAGTTAAATAAACGTACGCGATAACTTTGATGTCCTCTTTTCCATGCAAAATATAATCAATGACTTTGTAGAATATGACTTCCTAGAATCACAGATAACAAGAAAACAAAAAAATCACACACCAGGAATACAAAATTGTAAAAACAAAGGCAAAAAGGTAAAGACCAGTTCATAGGATAATAAGTAGATAGTTATGAACACTTACTCTGCCATCAGGGGTAAGAGGTCCAGAGTAAGGGGGCTGGTCTCCCATCAACACTGGCCAGATGTCAAAGAACTCCTATAGGAACAAAGCAATAACACAGATGGATTGTCAGACACAGCATATTAATAATATTACAGAGCCTCAGTGGCGGTACTAGCTTGTATGGCTCCCCAGCCCCCCTCCTCATCTCGTACTTCTGAGTGGGAGACCTTCCCAGGCAGTAGCCTGCCAAGCTCACAAACTAGAATCAGGGCGCCCACTCCGACAAGGTTAATTGACCCACAGTCCCACACGGTGACATCATATCATTGACGTGATGTGCAAATGAGTGATAGAAAACTGATCATGCAAATGTCACCATTCCAAAACATTTTGTGCGGGTGCCCCCGTGCCACCCCCGGCAAGATGCCGCCTTGGGCGGCTGCCCATGTCACCTATACCTAAATCCGCCACTGCAGAGCCTTCAGAAAATATTAGTACCCCTTGATTTATTCCACATTTTGTTGTTTTACAGCCTGAAATCAAAATGGATTAAATAAATTATTACACACAATACCCCACAATGACAAAGTGAATACCTGTTTTTAGACATTTTTGCAAATTTATTGAAAATGAAATACAGAAATATCTCATTTACATAAGCATTCACACCCCTGAGTCAATACATGTTAGAATACCTTTGGCAGTGTTTACAGCTATGAGTCTTTCTGGGTAAATCTCTAAGAGCTTTACACATCAGGATTGTGAAATATTTGCTAGACAAACATTTTCAAGTCTTGCAATAGATTTTCAAGACAATTTAAGTCAAAACCACTCAGGAACATTCACTGTCTTCTTGGTAAGCAACTCCAGTGTAGATTTGGCCTTGTGTTTTAGATTATTATCCTGCTGAAAGGTGAATTGATCTCCCAATGTCTCGTGGAAATCAGACTGTACCAGGTTTTCCTCTAGGATTTTGCCTGTGCTTAGCTCTATTCAGTTTATTTTTTATCCTGAAAAACTCCCCAGTCCTTAAAGATTACAAGCATACCCCTAATAGGATGCCTTGTTGCCAACATGATGCATGTTTTGGAATATTTTTATTTTATACAAATGTTGTTCTTTTCACTCTGCGGATTAGGTTAGTATTGTGGAGTAACAACAATGTTGTTGATCCGTCCTTAGTTTTCTCCATCCTCCTAATTGATTTTCATAAAAATGTAAATAGTGAAACATAAAAAAAGTTATAATTTTTTAGATAAAACTATACTAAATATATTCACGTCACCAAATAATTGATTAAAACACTGCTTTGCAATGAAGTTCGACAGTAGCCTCAACAGCACTCTGTAGGGTAGTACCATGGTGGAGCTGGAGGACAGCTAGTTTCCGTCCTCCTCTGGGTACACTGACTTCAATACAAAACCTAGGAGGCTCATGGTCCTCACTCCCTTCCATAGACTTACACAGTATTTATGACAACTTCCGGAAGACATCCTTCAACCTATCAGAGCTCTTGCAACATGAACTGACATGTTGTCCACCCAATCAATGGATCAGAGATTGATTATAGTACTGAAAGCAGGTGTGCCGACATGGCCATACTTGTATTCGTAATCGTATCCGTAACTTGACAGTTGATTGTCGGATCGGATGATACTTGCGATCTGAAAAAACAGAAGTGTTTAAATATGCCTAAATAGATGTTGGCCAAATTCCTGCAAAGAAGCTACAGATTCAGAGCAGCGCGTGGAGGGGTGTGTGTGTGTGTCTGTCTGGCCTCAATTTGCTGCTGGCAGCCAAGTTTGTCACTCAGTCAGAATCCGTGAGATATTATCCACATTGACAGCTTGATAGCAAACGTCCTCACCATGTGATTTATCATAGTAGCAGCCAGGCAGCAGCAATCTAAATTGTCAGCTCAAAAAGAGGAAAACTGATCGGGTGAAATTATGAAGCGAGTGGATGGAGAAATATAGTTTCCCTCTATCCAATCAGAACCACAGGATCAACGTACAGCCTGCCCTTCTCTTTACAGACAGCCAGTTGAGTTATTTAGACCACGTAGAACCTCACACATGACCGACTGACATGAGAAAGATGCGTGCTGGCATATGAAAATTACTTTTTCCCGATCATAATGTATACAGATATACATATCCGTTATGATACTAGTTTTGTCCAACTACTCGGCACACCCCTAGCTGAAAGCGTAAGCTACAGATATCTAGCACTGCAGTGCATGTGGTGAGGTGAGTAGTTGAAACAAATAAAGAGAAAGATAATATTTGAACAGTTTTGATCAAATACATTTCTTTAAAAATGAAGGAGAAGCAAGCGAGAGACAGAGAGAGAGCTATATTTTGTTGTATTTTTCTTTCTCTTAGCTAGCAAATGCTGCTAGCTAGTTTATCCTACTCAAACACCCGGCTCAAACAGAGCGGGATGCTATGTTAGCTAGTTGGCTATATCTATCCAACACTGGAACTCTTCCAAGTCAAGGTAAGCATTTTATTCATTTATTTCCACCGGGGCCTGCCGGTGTAACTGCTAAACTGCTTGCTGACTGTACACTGTACTGCATGATTGTAGCAGGTTAATGAACACGTTAATTCTAGTAGCTATGTTAGCTAACTATGACGTTAGCTAATATGGTGATAACAAGGCTGTGTGTAGCGTTTAGCGGTTATGATATTATATTTTTTTCCCGCCTGTTCACAGACGACTGAAGTGTTGTTCACTGAAGTCCACAAGCAAAAGGAAAAGGTGAGAGGAGAGCACATAGATGTGAGAAGGAATTCTACACGCAAAATGATCATGCTGTTTGTATTTGGCTGCTATGAAAGTGAACTGTGTTCGCGTGTGATCAGGGATTTATTAATTCCGCTGATTCTGTTGAAAAACGTTTCTTAAACGGAATGAAACAGGGATGAACATGCCTGAATTTGTATAATAGAAACTATTGTTTGCAACTGTTGGACTAATGATTACACCCTCTATCAGCTAGACGCAGGCAAGAGTGTGCATGGCAGTGTTGAATGTGTCACTTGTCTGTCACCTTGATTACTTTATTTTTTCTCTCGACCTGTGCACCTACGTTGTAAACTTTCATTCATAGGCTAGGTTGTAGCAACCTTATGATAGGTATAGGGACAATTCTAGTGTCATGTAATAGCCTAAACCTATCAATGTTACATTGAGCTGGGTGAATGGAATACAGTCGTCCAATATGCTGTAATAGAAATAAGGCCATGCTCATAAAAAAAACATTGACCTCGCTCATATTAAATGCCACTGACCGACATTGAACTTCACTATTCTCAAAGGGATATTCAATGTCTGTTTTTATTTTATTTTTACCCATCTACCAATAGGTGACCTTAGTTGCGAGACATTGGAAAACCTCCCTGGTTGAACCTGTGTTTGAAATTCACTGCTTGACTGAAGGACCTTTGAGATAATCAATCGTATGTTACGAGTTACAGAGACGAGGTAGTCATTGAAAAATCATGTTAAACACTATTATTACACACAGAGTGAGCCCATGCAACTTATTAATGACACTTTTACTCCTGAACTTATTTAGGTTTGCCAAAACAAAGGGGTTGAATACTTATTAATTAACACAATACATTTCTGCTTTTAATTTTTAATTAATTTGTAAACATTCTAAAAACATAACTCCACTTTGACATGATTGGGTATTGTGTGTAGGCCAGTGAACAATAATCTCAGTTTTATTAATTTTAAATTCAGGCTGTAACACAACAAAATGGGCAAAATGTCAAGGGGTCTGAGTACTTTCTGAAGGCACTGTAGTGCTGTAGGGGCAAAATATGAACAAATACTGCTGGAGCTATGTTTTGTGGGCTACAGTATTACTAGAGGAGACCCATAATAACTATTCTTTATGATGACTAAATGGCTGGATCATTCTTGAATTGCGGTGGCTTTTACTGTACGTCCCTCACCTTTGCAACCATGAAAAACGCTTTAAAATCACACATAGATACATATCACACGTAAACTGTTTATCAGTCATGAAACATAATGCAAGTCATTTATATTGCAAAACTTCATGTTTGTGCATGGTTTAAAGTACTTAGGGCAAGCAAATTGTCTTGTTCCAGAAGTGATGAGTGGAGTTGTAGTGACATGTTTTGAGGATTTGGGGATACCTATTATTTTGAATGCAAGAAATTAAACATAAATGTTGAATATATATTATAGATCAATAAAAACCTTTGAAGGCTTAAGACAATACCGCAATTCAGGAGTGGCCCGGCTACATGCAGACAGTGTCACCCACCTTCTCCTTGGTCATGTCCAATAGGCCCACAGAGTACCTGTCACAGTTCAGGTAGGCCCGCACTGTATACAGGGCTTTGTGGAACTGTCTCTCAATGTCTGTCAGCTCCTCAAACACCTTGTTGGCAGACCACAACAGGACCTATACCCGACAGAAAAACAACAACCATGAAGGATCAGCTAATAACCAGTTGGTTGATATATCATTAAATGTGTGAAAGCTAAAAAATACAATCAAAAGGCCTTTTTTGTGTGTACACCCTATTGTCATCTACAACTAGTAATTCCTCTGAATATCAGTACAGACAGCAGACTCACCTGTCCTTTTCGAGTCTCACAGTTGTACAGGTAGTTCAGCTGGTAAATCTTCAGGTTCAAAGTGGCTATTCTGAGATACTTCAAAAAAAGCTGGGAGATCAAAAATGTGAATTATTGTTAAAGAGAAATACATGCATTGATGTGTAATCAAGGTGGTAGAGGAAAGACAAGAGGGAGTATTTGAAAACATCAGGTGTGAGTGAATGTGACCTTCCTCTTCATTTAGGCAGAAATGGCACGTATGTGTTCCCTGTGCTTGTTTGATGGACACGCTTGTGTTCTACAACATCAGTCAGTGTTTGTATGTAAAAGTAAATTCACTTTTGGAAGGGGGAAAACCTGTTGATTACTCATCCCCAACTTATTCATGCAATAACCTCCTCTTAGTGTTTCCATTGTGACACTGACACTTGGACATGTGTAGGCCCTATTCTCAGAGAGCCTTCGCCCTCAGTACTCACATCCTCATCCTCAGTGGTGAAGTGTGGTCCAGTGGTCTTGTTCAGGGCCATGATCACAGCCACCACATCCTCTCCGTTCATGATGGGCGAGGCTAAAATGTTCCTGGTCTTGTACTCTGTCAGGTCATCAACGAATGAGCTGAAGTGACTGCTCTGTATGGCAGAAAATAAAACAAATCACCGACTTCAGAGATCCCACATGGATGTGTTAAGACGGGTCTGTCTATAAGCCAGTACATGGCCTTGGTTTTGAGCCTTTTTTCAGTTGGCATGTCATTATAGACCACAGATTAATACATGTTTTCCTCTGGCATATTCTAAGACAAAACACAATTTATTAAAGAATTATAACTGCTCAGGTAATCAGGTAATCTGGGCAATGTGAAATATAAATTAATTTGAACCGTGTTAGCTTCCTGCTGACCCTAATGTAAATGCCCCAGAACAGGTGCCCTAATCCCAGTTACAACAAGGGGTCAAGGGATATACAATAACTGGATTACATCTGTCAAGAGGATTTATATTGTCTCCAGATATACATTTAGAAGATCCCCACAGTACTGTATAGTTGCGATACCACTTTGTGTGTCACTGCGTTTTAGCAAAAAAACGCAATTTTAACAATATGCGTACGTTCGGATAGGCACGGATTAAATAACTATTCACTTTTCTCTCTGGCTGAACATAAACGTGATACATCTATTTATTTTGGTACAGCTAGAAGATGATATCATGTAGGAGCGTATGACAAGGCCCTTGTAAAAGACTATTAACACAATCTCACTGGCTCCTAGCCTCTGGGACACTGTCTGTCTGTTCTCATCACTACCACAACATTTATGCTTCTTTTCCCCATCTGACTCTTACCTCATTGACATCTTTCAAATTGACGTGTTTCTTGGTCTGGGCCACATGTCCCACCACCCCAAGGTCCAGGGGGAAGACGATCTCATGGTCAGGGTGCACCACACAGTCGTCCAGCTCTGACTCTGTAGTGATGTTGAAGAGACGAGTGGCCAGCTCCGCGATGCCGTTCCTCTCCCGGTACATGAACAGGCTGCAGCGGTCAGCTTGGATCAGGGCGACGATCCTCTTCAGAATCTTAAACACCACTTTCTCCATGTTCACGTTCTCCTGCATTTCTTTGATCAGGTCGAACAGGATCTGGCCTTCCTCTATCTGACCCAGCTCCTGTAACATCCCAAAGTCCACCTTGGACTCCGAGATGCCTGCCATCACAGAGAGGGCCCCTGGTGTGAGCTTCTTGTTGAAGTAGCCCTGGGCGAAAGCCGGGTTCCCATCCAGGAACTTCTCAACATCTTCCTTCGTCGCACTCATCTTGGGTTAGGGATGTACTGGTTCTCCCCCAGTCCCAGTCTTCAAACCACGGTCTCTAAAAAGACGACAAAACCAATTATCTATTGATTACTAGCAAATAAAAAAGAGGGCAAGTTCACACTATGTAATCCCCAAACTCCCTTAAAAAGAGGGCAGGCACGTTAGTTAGGTCCTGGTGTGAACAGAGGAGACACTTGCAATGGCAGGGGAGGGAGGGCTGAGTCCAATCCCATTGTCATCAGCAAGCTTTTCTCTTAATAGTGTTGAAGGTGAGCCAGGATCTGCTCATGCAAAACTGATCAGGTGATCTCTATGAAGGAGGCCAACCCAGTCCTTTCATTGGCCGATTACCTCCTCTTCTTTCGCCCCTCGCCAGGTTTAGAAAACGAGCCTGAAGGAAAAGAGATCCGGACTCCCTCGAAGGAGGCACATGTCTGAAAGCAGTTAGCCTTAAGATGTCCCCCCGTTTGGTTTGTCTCCAACTGTAGCCTGCTCTTGCCCCAGGCAGGCACCACACACACAAGCTCTTAACTTTCTTATTTAAAAAAAAAGCACTCCTCGTTGCTAAGCCCTATTTAACCAGGCCACTAGTTGATTATCTCAGCACCCCAATTCTGTTGTCCTCAGTCAGTACTACTGCTATGGGATCTTTCACAGGCCTCTGCCGGTTGTAGCCTTCAGAAGCAGAAAAAGATTTGTTAGTTATATTCATTTAAGCTTTTAGATTTTATTTTAAAAATGAACACAGTAGCCTTACTTGCTGCAGTATCTGTTTTTATCATCCAATTACAATATGACATATTACATGATTAAGTGAGAGACAGACACGTATGGGGGTCTATGAGACAATAAGACTCGCCCGATGATAAAATGCCATTAATCTTTCCACCCCGGCTATATTAAGATTCCTTAACCATCTTATACAAAAGGTCAGCTGGATAATCTCCACATGAATAGATTCATACTATCAGATCTGCTACCTGTGAGAGAGACAAGGCTGGCGAGGGAGGTGTGTCTGTCTGTGTGCATGTGATATGTACTGTGCAACGTATGTGCACATGCATAGGCATACATTTCATTCCTATGAACCTGCGTCTGACTTCCTTTACGAGGGTGCGTGCTTACAAGCATTTGCTTATGAGTGTGTGTAAAACAGTATAGTCTCTAATGTTTGTTATTCAATATTACGTTGGATATAACTACTATTACTTTATAATCAATATCGAATGAATGAAACAGTTCTTTCACCGCAAACCTTAAATGGAGATGAGGGATTTAACCAATGTACACATTTAATGATACTAACATATTAATCCAGCCATTGCAAGCCTTTACGTGACCTGTTTGTTGCCAATGAACTGTTGACCCCTTGTGGTGCATTACGTCCATTGTGCGTGGCCCATATTTCACCCTAGAAATACAGTGCAACCCCACAACACAAGATGGCAGCCGGCTTATACGAAGGGCCAAGTTAATTGAACTTCTACTGTTAATCACTGCTGCTGAAGCTGACCATGCCATTGATATTCATGCCTTCAAAATTGTATTCAAAAGATTAGGTTTAACCAGTAAATAGTAGAACCATTACTTGTTTGTCATACACCTTCTGTTATCTTTTACTGCCCCTGGAATTTTTTAAATGTCAGTTCAATTCATTTGATATGTCAGAAATAGTCGGCAAATGTATGCTCCCTCTCAGCCTCTTCACCTAAGGTACAAATGAATAAAGAGCAACAACACACCTATACACACTCACAAACTTCTACAGATGCACAATCGAGAGCATCCTGGCGGGCTGTATCACCGCCTGGTATGGCAACTGCACCGCCCTCAACCGTAAGGCTCTCCAGAGGGTAGTGAGGTCTGCACAACGCATCACCGGGGGCAAACTACCTGCCCTCCAGGACACCTACACCACCCGATGTCACAGGAAGGACAAAAAGATCATCAAGGACAGCAACCACCCGAGCCACTGCCTGTTCACCCCGCTATCATCCAGAAGGCGAGGTCAGTACAGGTGCATCAAAGCTGGGACCGAGAGACTGAAAAACAGCTTCTATCTCAAGGCCATCAGACTGTTAAACAGCCACCACTAACATTGAGTGGCTGCTGCCAACACACTGACACTGACTCAACTCCAGCCACTTTAATAATGGGAATTGATGGGAAATGATGTAAATATATCACTAGCCACTTTAAACAATGCTACCTTATATAAATGTTACTTACCCTACATTATTCATCTCATATGCATACGTATATACTGTACTCTATATCATCGACGGTATCCTTATGTAATACATGTATCACTAGCCACTTTATACTATGCCACTTTGTTTACATACTCATCTCATTTGTACATACTGTACTCGATACCATCTACTGTATCTTGCCTATGCTGCTCTGTACCATCACTCATTCATATATCCTTATGTACATATTCTTTATCCCCTTACACTGTGTACAAGACAGTAGTTTTGGAATTGTTAGTTAGATTACTTGTTATTACTGCATTGTCGGAACTAGAAGCACAAGCATTTCGCTACACTTGCATTAACATCTGCTAACCATGTGTATGTGACAAATAAAATTTGATTTGATTTGATTTGATTTATTAAACACCTATTAAACAGTCCAGCAAAAACCCAAACACACGGACAACCGTGACATACAGCCGTGTACACATGTACATTGAAATAATCCCGCACAACCAGCAGGCGGGCCGGCTGGTAAATAAAGCCCAACCAATCAGCCTAAACTAAACACAGGTGAAACCAATAAACAGAAAAGGGGAAAAAAGGGATCAGTGGCAGCCAGTAGGCCGGTGACGACGACCGCCGAGCGCCACCCGAACAGGAAGGGGAGCAAGAACAACTAAAGAACTACAGAACAACAAAACAACTAACTACAGAATAACTAAAGAACTACAGAATAACTCATGAACCACAGAATAACTAAAGAACCACATAATAACTAAAGAACTATAGAAAAACTAAAGAACTACAGAAAAACTAAAGAACTACAGAACAACTAAAGAAGTACAGAACAACTAAAGAGCTCTCAACAACTACTAATGCCTAAAGAACTATTCAGGAAATAGACCATAATATTGTGTGTAATGCCTCAGAGTAGTGCCAGGAGTACAGTACACAATGCTCTAAGTACCCAGAAGTGCCTTTAATTAAATGCATGGAGAGTGAATGAAGAGGGGCTGAGTAGTGGTGGTACTTCTCTGCTGGGCCCGTTAGCCAATCATTCAGGCCCAAGCCTCATGTTCAGCCTCTTGCCATCATCCCCTGTGTCTACAGCCACACGTAGCCACTCCTCAGAGCCAGGTGTCTCTAGAGAACTACAGAAAGATCAAGACAGCTGGCAAGAAGCACCCAGTAGTGGGATTTCACCTTAGAGTACACATTGTCTTTTACTGGTAACAGGGGGATAAGAATAGCCTCAGCAGAAACTCCATTCAGACAGTAAATGCTGGTGGTAAAAATAGACATGTTATGTAAAAACAGGTTCTTAAATAACTAAGATCATGGTGACTCACATGGCACTGCTTACGTGTGTGTGTGTGTGTGTGTGTGTGTGTGTGTGTGTGTGTGTGTGTGTGTGTGTGTGTGTGTGTGTGTGTGTGTGTGTGTGTGTGTGTGTGTGTGCCTTAGTGTGTTCAAGTGTGTGTGTGTGACACAACAGAAACACTAGTGTTTACTGCATCACGTTTGTTCCCGCTGAGTTTGTACACGGACTCCATGGAGCACAACACATACAGTAAATAACCTTAAAGCTGTTTTACCATGCCAGTCATGTACATCAGAGCCAAACAAAGCCTAGCATAACACTAGCTCACACAATATAGCTTCAGGCCTTTAGCAAGTCAATTGTCAGGACTGATTAGAACAACACATAGAGCACCAAGGGTCAAAACATTTGAAAGCAATAGTTTTGACAGAGAGCGATCCGGCTGGTAGATGACACTACAATATTGATGGTTAGGGATACCTCTCAAGTGGCGCTTCACATAACCCTACATTTAATTTCCAAAATACTATTTTAGCCTGCTGGCTGTTTAATCATACTCCAGGATCTCCAAACTAGTCTCAAGGTCTACAAAGCAGTGCTGCTGGTAGTATTCTATCATCAGCAGTAAGGATTTATGTGCTGGAACACAATAACTAATGCTCATTAGTTGTTGTGTTCCAGCATGTGCTGGGGTATGATTTCTCTAATCCTAATGATCCTTATTGTTTGGACAATATATTTTCCCATCGTAAGTGTGTGTTTGTCTTCACAGTTACATAAAGCCCTAATTGTTTTTATGGGAGGCATGGGCGGATTCAGAAGCGAAGCCAGATTATAGTCAGAACATCACCAACCGGATTAACCCGTGATTTAAGCACCTTATTTACTTACAAGAAGTGAAAAATAATCAGTACCCTTTTCTGTGTTCACTGTGCATAAAGGGCCCCAAACACAAGAGATTCCAAAACCTTAACGGACAACCACAAAACACTGAATTCTACACACTGCTCATCCTCACTAAGACAGGTAAGGTCCAGCGTCTTGATGGAGAGGACCCATGAATATATTTCATGCTATTATAGGACTTGATTATCTCACTGAAAATGTAAATATTGTTCTTAAATACAGTATGAATTGTTTTTGGAAGATACTAGCAAGCTAAGAATGAGTTTTGCTTTTGTATGTCTGAGGCCTGCTCAGGATTCAAACCTGTCACCTGTTTTTGTTCTTAAAAACATGTGCATGTGTCACACGCTGATCTGTTTCACCTGTCTTTGTGATTGTCTCCACCCCCCTCCAGCTGTCGCCCATCTACCCATTATTCCCTGTGTATTTATACCTGTGTTCTCTGTTTGTCTGTTGCCAGTTCGTCTTGTTTGTCAAGTCAACCAGTATTTTTGTTCTCAGCTCCTGCTTTTCCCAGTCTCTATTTTTCTCGCCCTCCTGATTTTGGCCCCCGCCTGCCTGACCACTCTGCCTGACCCTGAGCCTGCCTGCCGACCTGTACCTTTGCCCAACCTCTGTATTATTGACCTCTGCCTACCCTGACCCTGACTCTGGTTTACTGACCCCTTCCTGCCTTGACCTGTCTATTGCCTGCCCCTGTTGGATTATTAAACCATTGTTAATTACGTGTCTCCATCTGGGTCTTACCTTCATGTGAAATATGGCATTCATTTCTACCTCACAACCCTATGAATATGTAACGGAAAGACCATTGCACTTTAGGAACTGTAGTGGTGTGTCCTCATTTTACTCCAACGAGGATACACTACTACAGTGTCTCTAGGAACGCACTGAATGTTTACTAACTTAGAAGCAGATCATTTGAGGTTCTCTCGCCTGATCTGATGTGCATTTTATCTGGTGTGGTCAGTTCATCCTCATTGTCTCTCTCCCTCTGTCTTCTGTGCAGCTTGAAATCCTCAAAGCTGGCTCTCCTCATTGTCCTGATGGCCTGCGAGGAACACGCCTGGTCTGCCTCCTGCGTGGTAGACAGCTTCACAGTCAAGGCGGACTTCCACCCCAAGAGGGTGAGCTTTGCTACAGTCCACACATTAGGGGTCACATCCCTAGACAGATAAAAACAAGTGAACAATGTCAGTTTTAAACATGATTGGATAAACATGGCTATGATCATGTGTAATGCAAATGCATAAGAGACGACTACAATGGTCTGCCGAATAAAGTTTTGAATCTCCTCTGGATTTCAATCCTCATCGTCTACTGAGTTTTTCTCAATCTTCTCTATCTCTGGTTTTCTCTGTTAAAGTATTCTGGGAAGTGATACGCTCTGCAGAAGAAGGACCCTGTGGGCCTGTTCCATCCAGGACAACATCTCTGCTGAGTACACCGTCGATGATGACGGCACCATGACCGCCTCCTCCAAGGGACGTGTCACTCTCTTCGGGTGAGTAGATCTGCATCAACTTGGAAGAACTAGCATATAAAGCATACACAGATGCTAAAATAATTGTCTAGTTGTAAGGAAGAATGTGGTCTAATAGACCACAGAATTATGGCACAAACCAATCAAATGTTAATTGGTGGACAGGAAATATAGACAACATTTTACACTGTAAGTGATGGATCACAATGATCGTGCATATGTGTTTGACCTCTGGTTTTAAGTTGTGAGAGCTAATATGAGTTTGAGTGTGTTGAAATGTTCTGTGCAAATGAGTGTGTGTTGTTGTGTTGACAGGTTCTGTGTTGTGTGCGCTGACATGGCTGCCCAGTACACTGTGCCTAACCCCACCAACCCCAGCAAGATGTTCATGAACTACCAGGGACTGGCCAGCTACCTGGCCAGTGGAGGTGACAACTACTGGATGATTGACACCGACTATGATACCTACGCCTGCCGTACCCTGAAGGACGATGGACGCTGTGAGGATGGTTACTCCCTGATCTTCTCCCGTAACCCCCGTGGCCTGTCCCCAGCAATCCAGCACATTGTCCATGGGAAACAGGAGGAGATCTGCATGGCTGGCCTGTTCGAGCCTGTCCTGCACTCCGGTGAGTTGGACACTTGTCTAAAGGGACACAGCATGAAAACAAAGGCTAAATGAGATCACGTCTAGATAATATCAATGAGCATGAAGGAGAGCATCATAATTAATAAATGAAAGCTAAGAGGGAGCTAAGAGTTGTAGTTCAAAAAGGATTGAAAATATTCACAACAATCTGCATTATGCCCCAGTGCAGAAATATTTTCTTAGGCAGATATATCTGGTTAGGGGGCATGAATAAGTTATTTTTCTCTTTCCTCTACAGGAGCTTGCTAAATTGTCAGCTCATCCTGAACCGAATTCCTTAAGCATTCTGGCATGAGATGAGGCATCCAGGGCCGATAGATAGGTCCATACAGCAGCGCTGTAGAAATGAATAGACCATGTTGCAAGGCGGGAGAGAAAGGTCTGCCACCCATTGTCTCAAGGGAAGGGCTGCTCAATCGGGTAAAGTGTGTGTGTGTGTGTGTGTGTGTGTGTGTGTGTGTGTGTGTGTGTGTGTGTGTGTGTGTGTGTGCGTGTGTGTGTGTGTGTGTGTGTGTGTGTGTGTGTGTGTGTGTGTGTGTGAAAATAAATGTCTTTGTTAAACAAATCTCAGAGTTGCATCCATGTTTGATCAAGAGCTAAAAATTGATTAAATAAATAGTTTAATATATACAGTGCCTTCAGAAAGTATTCAGACCCTTTCACGGTTTTCACATCTTGTTACGTTACAGGCTTATTCAAAAATGTATTAAATAAAAAAAATCCTTAGCAATCTACACACAATAGCCCATAATGACAAAGCGAAAACAGGCTTTTAGATTATTTTGCAAATTTATAAAAGCAAAAAACAGATACCCTATTTACATAATTACTCAGACCCTTTGCTATGTGACCAAAAAATTGAGCTCAAGTGCATCCTGTTTCCATTGATCATCCTTGAGATTTATCTACAACTTGATTGGAGTCCACCTGTTGTAAATTCAATGGATTGGACATGATTTGGAAAGGCACACACCTGTCTATATAAGGTCCCACAGTCCACAGTGCATGTCACAGCAAAAACCAAGCCATGAGGTCAAAGGAATTGTCCGTAGAGCTCCGAGACAGGATTGTGTCAAGGCAAAGATCTGGGGAAGGGTACAAAACATTTCTGCAGCATTGAAGGTCCCCAAAAACACAGTGGCCTCTATCATTCTTAAATTGAAGAAGTTTGGAACCACCAAGAGCTGGCCGCCCGGCCAAACTGAGCAATCGGGGTAGAAGGGCCTTGGTCAGAGAGGTGACAAAGAACCCTGATGCTCACTCTGTCAGAGCACCATAGTTCCTCTGAGGAGATGGGAGAATCTTCCAGAAGGACAACCATCTCTGCAGCATTCCACCTATCAAGCCTTTATGTTAGAGTGACCAAAGGACCCCTAAAGGACTCTCCATGAGAAACAAGAGATTAAACTATTTGGCCTGAATGCCAAGCCTCACGTCTGGAGGAAACCTGGCAACCTCCCTACGTTGAAGCATGGTGGTTGCAGCAGGGACTGGAAGACTAGTCAGGATCGAGGGAACGATGAATAGAGTAAAGTACAGAGGGATCCTTGCACGAAAACCTGCTACAGAGAGCTCAGAACCTTAGACTGGGGTGAAGGTTCACCTACCAGCAGGACAATGACCCTAAGCACACAGCCAAGACAACGCAGGCTTGGCTTCAGGACAAGTCTCTGAATGTCCTTGAGTGGCACAGCCAGAGCCCGGACTTGAACCCGATCGATCATCTCTGGAGAGACCTGAACATAGCTGTGCAGTGATGCTCCCCATCCAACGTGATAGAGCTTGAGAGGATCTGCAGAGAAGAATTGGAGAAACTCCCCAAATACAGATGTGCCAAGCTAGTAGCGTCATACCCAAAAGACTCCAAGCTGTAATTGCTGCCAAAGGTGCTTCAACAAAGTACTGAGTGAAGTGTCTGAATACTTATGTAAATGTGATATGTCAGATTTTCATTTGAATGAGTGTGGCTTTGTTGTTAGTGCTTCTAGTTTATTTTGAAGCTATTGTGTTGTTGTTTTGTATTCAAATGGTCCAGATGGTCCCACTCACCAGATGCCAGATTGCTGATGAAGGCTTCTCCTCACAGAACCTCTTTGTAAGAGCCATGGTTAATAATATAAGTGGATTAAGCTGCTCAGTTGTTATCCACTAGTCTTGGCTGTGAACTGTGAATAATGGCAGAGAATCCACTGGTCGGGGTTCAGCTAGGTCCAGACTAGGTGAGTTTGGGAAGTCTCTCACCCACACCAGCTTAACTCCTCAACGCCTCAAGCCTCAACTCCTGAACCATGCAACCACAGAGACCCTGTTAAATGATCATGTTAGTGTTCTAATACAGTATGTAATTCTATGTGAGATGCCTAAGCCTTTATCCGGAAAGTCCCCAGGTTTAATGATAATATGGTCAACAGACAATGTGACCTTGACTATTAACAGAATAGCTGAGTTGTAGTTTTGCAATAGGCTAATCAAGCTAGTTATTCAGGAATTGTTTGCTAGCTATATTTTCTCTACAGAGAATGTAATCCTGAGAATGTAACATTTTTAATTTACCAGTACAGTCCCCTCTCTCGTGAACTCTAACCCCTTTCTTTCTTTCTTTCTTTCTTTCTCGGAGGACCATGCCTCAGTACTACCTGGCCTGATGTCTCCTTGCTGTCCCCAGTCCACCTGGTCGTGCTGCTGCTCCAGTTTCAAATGTTCTGCCTGCGGCTATGGAACCCTGACCTGTTCACCGGACGTGCTACCTGTCCCTGACCTGCTGTTTTCAACTCTCTAGAGACAGCAGGAGCAGTAGAGATACTCTGATTGATCTCCTTTGAAAAGCCAACTGACATTTACTTCTGAGGTGCTGACCTGTTGCACCCTCTACAACCACTGTGATTATTATTATTTGACCCTGCCGGTCATCTATGAACATTTGAACATCTTGGCCATGTTCTGATATAATCTACCCTCGGTCATCCCTCATAGCCTGGTTCCTCTCTAGGTTTTTTCCTAGGTTCTGGCCTTTCTAGGGAGTTTTTCCTAGCCACCGTGCTTCTACATCTGCATTGCTTGCTGTTTGGAGTTCTAGGCTGGGTTTCTGTACAGCACTTTGTGACATCAACTGATGTAAGAAGGGCTTTGATTGATTGATGGTTTTAAAAATATGTTCTATTTGACTCAACATTGACGTACATGATGTACGGCATTGTTGGCAGAATAGATGGGTGCAGTTCAATGCACGATTTATATAATTCACCAATACATTTCTTGGTAATCCCAAAAATATAGAGCCCCACAGTGGAGGTGTCAAAATACCCATTAAACCTAGCGGTTAAACAGGGAAATGGTTTCAATCGTATTTCTACTATTCAGTTTTCCCATAGGGAATTTTAAAAACACTTAAAATAAGGGCTGTGTTTCGTGTAGGCTTACCCTGGTGAGACGTTGTAATAACAATGTAAATCTCTCTCGGACAAGGTGACATTTATCAATATATTCGTCTCCATAGTCCGGCACAGTGGACGCGTCATAATACCCATAAAACCTAGCGGTAATACCCGGTAATGGTTTCAATCGTTTTTCCCCTTTAATTTTTGCGTTTGTGATTTTAGAACTACTTCATAAGGTCTGTGTTTGGTGTAGGCTTACCCTGGCATGACATTTGACAGCCTGTGTAATTCTCTCTCGGACAAGGTCAGTTTAATCAATATATTCGCCACAATTTACTCTCAAAAATGTGAAATTCTAATTAGCAACAGAAGATCTCAGCAAGACTACAAAATCCTGCAGGGAGCTCTTGCACGTCATCTCTAGCTGACACTGTCAACTTCCGTTCACCAGCGCAAACAGAGACCCGTGTCCTATCCATGAACTTCTTCCGTCCCCTTTCTCTGTCTTAGCTAGCCACTGACTACACTTTAGTTATATAGTTAGCAGAGCAGTAGATTTAAAAAAAAAAAGCTTAGATAATCGTTTGTACAGTATGTGGACTTTGGTGTCTATTTCAGACCTTATGTACATTTTCAAGGATGAACATAAGAGCATTTAAAGGGGAGAAGACCTCTGTAAGTCTGGCCATGTGGAGAAGTGCATCTAAACCTAGGGGCAACTTACCAATTTGGTCAGGGCCAGCATGAGGGATGGAATTTATGTTGTGTCGGTGAGTGTAGCTATTAAGTTAAGTTTGAGCATCTTAGCAATATAATGTGTTCTTTACTACTATCGACATTCTACAAAGAAAGAGCCACTTAATCAATTATAAAGTAATTCACCAGATTACCCCAGATACCAGACTTAGACGAGTGATAACTCAGTTCTAGAATGTTGTCCTTGAGGAGAATACATCTAAACATCTATTGGCATTCAGAATTGACTTTGTTTAAACATCCAGCCTTTATTGTAGTTTCATGACCAGAGACAAATCTTTAAAGGCACAGTGTTTATTTACTTGGGGTGGAACATGCCTTCACACAGTCTTGATTTGTGGGATCCTTCCCACTATATGATTGATATGTCAAGTGATAAAATCCCCAAATATCAATTAAAAGTTTATGAAAAAACTGCACTTGTCCTCATTAAATATTCTTCAGCTGTAACGCCATCAATCAAATCAAACTGTATTTATATAGCTCATTTCTTACAACACACATATTTCAAGGTGTTCAAAGTCATGCATAGAAAGGCACGTGGCACTTACCATCCGTCCTCTTGCTAGGACTCCATAGGTAATAGGTGATTCTCTTTACCACATGTGAATCCCCCTGTAGAGTGCAGTGTAGCCATGCAGCTGCATTGGCTATTTTTGTGATTCGCGATATTGGCTGTACAGATGTGGAATGCGAGTGGAGGAAGCCAGCTGTGCCCGACCAGGTGCAGTCAGTGGAGGACCTGTACCCGGTCGAAGACTACCACCCTCTGACCCGAGAGCCCACAGAAGAGGATCTTCAGTGGCTAAGGAACCGTCTCCGGGGCAGGTTCAGTGGAATGACATGACTCCTTGAACCTGAGCCAGAACAACCACTACCTTCCTGTCATCACCGGACATTGTTAAAAAAACAAGGGCACCTGGGGCATGCAGGGATCCTGGCTGGCATGGTGCTATCAGTCGAGCATCAGGAGGCTATACTGTAGGCAACTGTTGAACAGTGCATCAACCCCAACTGGCACACCATGAAGAGAGGGAGGTTGACAGCCAGCAGTTATGGAGCAGTGGTTAGGGCCAAGTTCATTACTCCGTCTCTGCTAAAAAAGGGTCCTCAGATCACAGTCGTTGGATGGGGGTGTTTTCTGTAAAGTGGGGCATCGATAATGAAGAGGAGGGCATCAAGGTATTCAAAATAGCTACAGGGATGGATTTGCTGGAGTCACGGCTTTGGGTTATGGGGTCCAGGATCTTGGGTGCCTCACCGGATGGTCTGTTGGGCACCACAGCAGTGGTGGAGGTCAAGTGTCCCTATGGTGCAAGGGAACTTACCATTGACGAGGCAGTGAAGTCAAATTATTTCTATAACCAGGAGTAGGGAGGATTTTACTGCCTCCGGGAAGAAGATCCTTACTTTCACCAGGTCCAAGGGCAGCTCCAAATCATTGGAAGGGGCTTTTACTTTTTCGTTATGTGGACCACCAAGGCCTCCATCCCCATCCAGCGTGACGACCACCTCCATCCCCATCCAGCGTGACGACCACTGACGACCACATATTGCTGGACTAGAGGAGTTTATCAAGGACCACATGCTCCCAAAGTTGGCACTGCAACAGTGAACCTCTGTAAATATATTGTAACACTGTCACGTTCTGACCTTTATTTCCTTTGTTTTGTATTTATTTAGTATGGTCAGGGCGTGAGTTGGGTGGGCAGTCTATGTTTGTTTTTCTATGATTTGGGTATTTCTATGTTTCGGCCTAGTATGGTTCTCAATCAGAGGCAGGTGTCATTAGTTGTCTCTGATTGAGAATCATACTTAGGTAGCCTGGGTTTCACTGTGTGTTTGTGGGTGATTGTTCCTGTCTCTGTGTTTGCACCAGATAGGACTGTTTTGGGTTTTCACATTTCTTGTTTTTGTAGTCAGTTGTTCATGTGTACCTTTACGTATTAAAAGAACCATGGACACTTACCACGCCGCATATTGGTCCTCTGATCCTTTTCGCCTCTCCTCTTCGGAAGAGGAGGAAATCCCTTACGAACACACACACACGTATCCCAGAATAGGTTATACTACATACAAGATTTGCTCAAAGCAGCCAACTAAAGTAATGTACTTAACATAAATTAAATCACAAAAGCTGGTCTGAGTGCATCTTCTTACAGTTGTATTCAGTGGTACAACATAATTCACATTGCATTTTATCATGGGCACAGTGGGAATTTATATATGTAATGTTTAAATTATTTCTTACCCCCCTTGTTGTGTGGAGCTTCGTTTTCTGGTAAATTCAGGGCCATTTTTCTTTCCCAATGGAAAATTTGCAATAATGCAATTAAAGTAGTTAGCAGATGTTTCCTTTTAGCTCATTTTGCTGTTATACCAGGTAATTTACAAATGTAACAGCACAGCATCATGTCACTCCTCCTCAAACTATCAATTAGCCAGGTCAATTTGTAGATGTAGCTACACAGTATGTTTGTTATCCAACTAACCAGCCAATTTAAGTGGAATGATTAACTGACAATATTTACATTTAACGGACAAAATTTAAACTTAACTTCCATCAACCAAGCTAAGAAACATCTAAGCAAAAGGCTACCTGCTATCCCGACATCTGGCATCAACTCTCGTGCCTGGAACGTCAATGTTATCAATGAAATCCAAATTAGAAGTAAGTAGAGTTGGATAGGTTACACCCTACGGAAATAATCTGGACTGATTACCTAGAGATAGTACGTCTAAGGCTGGGAGAGACATCACTTCCAGCAGATCTCCTTGCTGAGGGTGGCGTTGATCATGCAATGCTTCTCGTGGGGTGAGCTTAATGTGTGAATTGGATCCTTTTCCTGTTCTGCAAAGCATTCAAAATGTAATGAGTAACTTTGGGTGCCAGGGAAAATGTATGGAGCAAAAAGTACATTATTTTCTTTAGGAATGTAGTGCAGTAAAAGTTGTCAATAGTAAAGTAAAGTACAGCTACCTCCAAAAAACGACCTATGTAGTACTTTAAAGTATGTTTACTTGTGTATTCTACATCACTGTGGGTGAGTGACTGACTTTTTCCCCATCATATCATTTTTTGGTGGCTACACAGCCACAGATGCAGGTGTCATTTGGTTAGCTAGCAAGAAATGTTAATCACTTTGCTAGCTAGATATGCTGAACGACTGTTATCCTGTTAGCATATCTCTTGCATATCCCTTGCGTTCGTAAATTTACTCTGTTACACGGAGTAGACTCAGACGAGGAGACTGGGATGAGGTAACCAAGGTATTTATTGAAAAGCAGGGGGAAGATGGGGTGCAGGCCAGGGAAAGATTGTGCGGTTTACAGGGAGACAGGTGCTGAGGCTGGGGCTGGAGTTAGGGCTGGGTAAGCAGGTCCTGGTGAGGAATCCAAGGAAGCAGTAGAGTGGGGGGTCCAGGACAGGGTGGCAGGATTGACGAAATGTGGGACTGGAGAAAAAGACCAGAGTCAAAGCAGACAGAACTGTAGCAGAGAGGAAAACAGCATCAGGCATGGGAAAACAGGCACAACACAAAAACAGGATCTATGCAGGAACAAATGGCTAAAAATGCAGACTGACTGAGCAGAGGTTACGATCTGGCAGCGTGGAAGTGGCAGGGCTGAGTATTTGTAGAGGTCTTGATTATGGAACAGGTTGCAGCTGGTAGGGATCTGCTCTGCCTACTGCACACATGTCTCCGCCCACACAATCACACATACATACAGAGAAAGAGGGAGCGAGCACTGGGGGAGTGGAACGAGGTGGAGGTGAGAGCGGTGCTGCCAGATGGCTGTAGTTGCGGATGAAACGTGTGTAAAAATGTGCAAACCCCAGGAAACGCTGTAGCTCCTTCAGGTTTGAAGGTGCAGGCCACTCTGACTGCCTTGACCTTGGAGGGATCCATACATAACCAGCCCTGTGCAATAATATAACCCAGGAAAGACACAGAGGAAGCATGGAACTCACATTTTTCAGCTTTAACAAGTAGCTGGAGAGTGACTTGGGAAGGGAGGCAGTCAGAGGAGGAAAACCAAGCAAAGAAGGTTCTCTCACACACAGAGAGAGAGAGAAAGAGGGAGAGAGCACTGGGGGAGTGGCGGCATGTTAGGGAGACAAGACGGAGCAGTAGAGGACGTGGCAGGCGTAGATGTAACACTCTGGCTATCTACTCCGATTTCAGAGCACTCTCGCACGCAGAATAACTGATTAATCTGTGAACGCGCAACACCTGCTGAATATGACCAGTGTCAGTAAACATAGGAGAAAAAAATTATAGTTAGTCAAGAAAACTCTAGATAACATGTAAACAGCCTAACCAGCTCTGCTAGGTCTAGTAAAATGGTCAGAGTGAGGTGTTCTCTCATTTGTGTCAGGAAGTAGCTAGCTAGCAAGCTAGCCAACTTTAGCCAGTTAGCTTGGTGCTTAATTGGGACAAGCATGCATTGGCAGGTAAGCTGCAGGACGAGCAAGCTACTTACTATTCCCCATCGTTTATCAGTGAAATTTTGATGGTCAACTATCTGAAAAAGTTTGAGAGGGTTTATCTAATGTTCCTTCATTAGATTTGAGCTCATCTTGCTCTGGCTAGCCTTAATCTTGTTGATGTGGATATAGGGAAAGATAGCCTACCTTTTTATGTTTGTTTGATCAATACGACTAAAATTTAAGAGGACTCCAATGGTATTTGCATAAATCTATTCAGGTGTATTTTATGGCTTTTGCCAAATGCTTTCTAATGGTTTAAAGTTGCACTGTTGCAACTGCCTGTAAACACAGTTCAGTTCACAGTGAATGATGGCAGGCCCTTGTGGCAAATGGCTTGTTTGCATAAAGGCCTAGTGTAGCTCTGATTGAATATGGCGCACCGGTCTGCATACACTCTGGTCCTGGAAGACTGATGTTTTTATTTCGTTTTATTTACTGCAGTGTCTATTTAAGTGATAATGCCAGAGAAGCTGGTGTTTTGATGATATATTGGCTCAGGTGCTGATAGGCCCAAGACGAAGTCGAGGGCCGGCAAACCATGCTAATATATCCTCCAAACACTGGTTTTGAGGGCATTATCACTTTTATACAACTGGTTACCAACATATTCAAATAATTATTTACATATTTTAATTTAAAACATTATTTTGATTAATTTAATCACACTATTTCATATTTCCACAAGATATAGTCCCGGCACAAATGTAGGGCTGCTACCCAAGCCATCTGGTCGTTCATTCTATCAGTTCGGTTGCCAGAGATGAGACCCAGTTGCTAAGTCTTTTTGTTCTGTATCTATGGACGCGACCCAGTCGTTCGATCGAAATGTTCTGTTGCTATACTGGCTGGCAACATTCTTATCCCTTGCTTACTAGCTAGCCAACTACGGCTAACTTACAGTCACGTCAAACAGTGCAGCCAGAATAACAACCAAGTAGCTGCATTTGTTTAAGCTGTTTTCTAGTGACATTTACTTGGATACATCCATAAGATTGACCTAATGACTCGCGTAGAAAATGTGCTCTCTTGTCAGGACATTGTTGTTCCGAGGAGCTAGCCAACAACACAGCTAACACAATCACTTTAACCTGGAGCTAGAAAGACTGCAAACTAGCTAAAGTTGTACCTGTTTTCTATTGATATTTCTTTGTATATATCCATAAAAATGATTTAGGGTTTCGACTGGCTGAGAAAAGCTGCCTGTCTGTCTGTCTCGTCCAGACTCGTCATTACTATGCGACAGCTGGAGATCGAATTTGAATATTGAAACAGTGTTTCAAATGTCGACGAGACAGACAGCGAGGTTTATACAAATCTTCGCTGCTGAAAACTAAATGCTAGCCTAAAAGAAATTAGATCATGTCTAGATACTTTTTATATCTGAGATCGGGCCGCTTTGCCACTCTATATTGCTGTAGAATTTTCACTAATACCTTAGTATATGTTATTTCCAAACCTTCTAAGAATTTATGAAAACGTGAACGTGACCATATCAAAGTGCTCACTTGTCAGAAAATGTAATAAAAAAATAGTCATATTCGTCCTGGGGGTGTATATGAACAGATTTGAATAAGATTTCATGTTGCTAAAATACTGTCGGTTCCAGGTCCACTAAAGGCTTAGAGGCCTATCTGGGAACCTATCTGGCCTGAGAGTTTCTTTACAAATACACTGTGTCCTTATCTCCATTTGGACTTAGGCAAAAAGTTATATTCAAACCATGATCAGTGATCACCCACTGAGAAATAGTTATATCCTAAGAATATATAGATAAAGTAAACATTCACAAAAACCTATTGCATTGCCATACGGTTTCCACTGCCTTTTCCAACACCCTGTACTATTCAACAGTAGTGGTGGTGACGAGCACTCAAGATAGGATACTGCTCCCTCTAGTGGCACATGTTATTCTCATTTCGCCACCCAGTGGAACTACCACACTCGTGGCGAAGAATTAATGATGTGCAATATGGAAAATATTTGTTTTATGAATAGCATCAAACCTGTATGATATGCATTATTTTTCCCCAAACAACTGCTCACAGTCTTAAATACACAACTCCATAACCATAACGAAATAAGTGACCGATTTTGAGTGAATCAGCATTCTACGTAGACCTAAGGTATTCGATGTAGAAACAAATTATTATATGGTTACAATATAACCCAGACAAAGGGACTTTACAACGACAATGACCCTGGACATTTGAGCTGGGACAAAAGCCTACTTTCCCATTAAACAAATTGAAATGATCTTGGCTGTTAGATAATGTAATTGTCTGCAAGCCAAAGTATTTTTTGCACCTAAGTATCTCTCTTCTTAAGTACGTCAATGTATGATTCTAATTAATGGGACAAAAATATGTAAAGATCAGAATGTTGCTAAGACAAAACCCCTAAGTAAGACAAAGGATCTGGATAAGAAGTTCCTATCGTCAGTGGGCAGATGTCAAAATACTGGTGACAGTGTGTGAATAATTTATAACATGTTTCATGTCCTCTTGATAAGGTTTAACCACTGTCTGGCCATATAATTCCATTATAGTTCATGGGAGTTGACACCTATGTCATGTGCACAGCAGAAATCTATCCGTTTTAGAGGATCATAAATGTCTCATTAATTTGATACCATCAATCTTGTTTGGATCAAAGGGGAGAACGTTCAACGTTGCTGCTCAAGCCAAGCTCTGGTTCACTCAGTTAGTGTGGATTCCAAGGCCAAGAGTTTACCTGCTGTGAACCTGGATGCACATGTTCAGATGGATGAGAGGGTTGCCAATAGGTTACTTTCCCACTCTCTCTGACTAATCCTATTCAAACATTTACATGCTGATGAAAAAAAAAGAAACTCTCTTCAAAGGAAGTTAATGTGTAAAGGATGTTTAATTACTCTCACACCACATGTACTATGAACGCAAGAGTGAACTGGCATAAAAAAAAGTCCTCTGTCCAGCCAGCACTGCAAACAGGACCCAACAATAGAGTAGAATAGAACACCTGGATGTCATTGCTGAGGTAGCCTTCCTGGGGAGATAATAGGGCACTTGGCAGTGACACGTTTGACAAAGTAACAGTGCTAGTGATATGTCCTAGAAAAAGCGATATATCTTTAACAACTTACATAGCACATTCAACAAAGTTTATGAGCATTCTGTGCCTTGGAGAAAGCATTCAATCACTCAACCCCCTCACGCTGACTCTCAGTCTCATCAGTGAATGGATGCCTCAGTTTCCATGGTTATGAACCAGCCCACAAACCCATCCCCCATCCCCTCGTCTCTCTTTCTCTGATTGGAGGATTAGATGAGCGGGCCCTGGATGAGAATGAGGCGCCTATTCCCATCATCCCTTGCTCCATCCGGCTGTACTGAATCAGGCCTGGGTGTGAGCACAGTGAAGATCTCAGAAGAGAAGGCATGGCTACTGTTTCCTCTCACCAGCCTCCACACCCCTTATATCAGAGTGAGTCCCCTCTCCTTGTACACTGTGTTGACTGGTTCTATGCAGCCACAGATGGACCCCTGGAGAGGGGCTTTTGCAGATAAAACGGATTCATTTCTAGACTGAGAATGAATAGTACATCAGACAACACCCTGACTCTGGTGTATTTAAAGAGACAGAGTAGTCATCCTCTCATATCTATAATTTATAGTATGCGTCCTATATAGTTAGACATTTATAAAACAAAGTATTGCCTTATTAATGAATTTTATAATATGTTTCAATGTTCAATTGAAAAATATATTTTTTCATCAGTATGTTGTATTCCTCTCTTCATGTCTTTCACATTTACAGTGCCTTCGGAAAGTATTCAGACTCCTTGACTTTTTACACATTTCGTTAAGTTAGAGCCTTATTCTAAAATTGATTCAATAAATACAAATCTTTATCAATCTACACAAAACACAACATCAATTTTTTTTTTTTGCAAATGTATACAAAAAAAATCTGAAATACATTATTTACTAAAGGATTTAGACCTTTTGATATGAGACTCAAATTTGTACTCAAACAGGATTCATGTTTTAATGTTTCCATGAATCATCCTTGAGATGTTTCTTGAACTTGATTGGAGAACCCCTGTGGTAAATTCAATTGATAAAATAAAATAAAATTGTATTAGTCACCTGTGCCAAATACAACAGGTAGACCTTACAGTGAAATGCTTACTTACGAGCCCCTCATCAATGCAGTTTAAAAAAAAAATACAGATGAGGATGAGAGGTAAAAGTAACAAGTAATTAAAGAGCAGCAGTAAAATAACAATAGCGAGACCATATACAGGGGGATACCGATACAGAGTCAATGTGCGGGGTCACCGGTTAGTTAGGGTAGTATGTAGGTACATGTAGGTATTAAAGTGACTATGCATAGATGACAACAGAGAGTAGCAGTGGTGTAAAGAGGGGAGGTGGGCTGTCTCGTCATTGTCGGTGATCAGGCCTACCAATATTGTATCATTGGCAAATGTAATGATGGTGTTGGAGTCGTGCCTGGCCGTGCAGTCATGAGTGAACAGGGAGTACAGGAGGGGACTGAGCACGCACCCCTGAGGGGCCCCCGTGTTGAGGATCAGCGTGGCGGATGTGTTGTTACCTACCCTTACCACCTGGGGGCAGCCCGTCAGGAAGTCCAGGATCCAGTTGCAGAGGGAGGTGTTTAGTCCCAGGGTCGTTAGCTTAGTGATGAGCTTTGAGGGCACTATGATGTTGAACGCTGAGCTGTAGTCAATGAATAGCATTCTCACATAGGTGTTCCTTTCGTCCAGGTGGGAAATGGCAGTGTGGAGTGCAATAGAGATTGCATCATCTGTGGATTTGTTGGGGCGGTATGCAAATTGGAGTGGGTCTAGGGTTTCTGGGATGAGGGTGTTGATGTGAGCCATGACCAGCCTTTCAAAGCACTTCATGGCTACAGACGTGAGTACTACGGGTCAGTAGTCATTTAGGCAGGTTACCTTAGTGGCCTTCAGCACAGGCACAATGGTGGTCTGCTTAAAACATGTTGGTATTACAGACTTGGAGGGGGAGAGGTTGAAAATGTCAGTGAAGACACTTGCTAGTTGGTCAGTGCATGCTCGCAGTACACATCCTGGTAATCCGTCTGGCCCTGCGGCCTTGTGAATGTTGACCTTTTTAAAGGTCTTACTCACATCGGCTGCGGAGAGCGTAATCACACAGTCTACCGGAACAGCTAGTGCTCTCATGCATGTTTCAGTGTTATTCCCTCGTAGCGAGCATAGAAGTAGTTTAGCTCTCTGCCAAGCTTGTAGCGTCATACCCAAGAAGACTCAAGGCTGTAATCGCTGCCAAAGGTGCTTAAACAAAGTACTGAGTAAAGGGTCTGAATACTTATGTATATGTGATATTTCAGTTTTTTATTATACATTTTCAAACACTTCTAAAAACCTCTCTTTGCTTTGTCATTACTGATTGACGAGGAGGAAAAAACTATTTAATCAATTTTAGAATAAGGCTATAACGTAACAAAATGTGGGAAAAGTGAAGGGGTCTGAATACTTTCCGAATGCACTGTATAGGTTTTTCAATAGGTATTTTTTTGTCTGGAATGAATGGTATACAAACGGATGATGAGCAGTATTGTGTTACACATGAAACAATAACAATATACACATTTCAGTAATTTAGTACTGTTACTCTACTGAAGCCTGTTACACGGTTGGACAGGGGTCTGTTGAATGCAACGTCTTCAGCCCACCAACAATGGTGCCATTCACTATGAAATACAGCCAAACAAGGCAAAAACCTAGATGAAGTGAATAACTGATTAGTGAAAAATACCTCTTTAGTTTGCATGTAAGCTATTCCATTATAAAAGGATATATAATATCATTCTATACACAAATATTATTTCATACATGTCGTTTATTATGTTTACACAGCTTCTACTTCATATTGATGATCCAGACCTTTTGGAGGGTATGTTTCAACTTAACTGGTCAAACAGAGTGATAAGTTATGGTGTATGCCAAGACCTGGCACAAATCAATTCACACACATCTCACAAGACCTCACTGGTCAACGTTTAACTTAATTCATCTGGATATAATGTCAAGGGCCATTGTACAACTTTTCCCTCATGGCACAATAGTGGAAAGACCAGACGACACATAGTCTGTCTTGTGATCCCACACTGGAGTCATGCCATACCATAATGGGATTTCACATGGGATTTCAAGCTAGGGCATTCTTTAATATTGGGTCCACAGATATGACATCACTGCAGGTCACGAGACAGGAACTATTAGCTAGTCACAGATCGATTTCTGTACCATAACACTCAGCACAATGGGACTTCATATAGCAGATTTGGAGTGATGTGCTCCATGGCTTAATTGGCTAAGTCTTAGTCAATGGCATAGCTAGAAACCAGGAACACAACTCACCATCTAGTAGTTCATTAATGAGGACTAATATGCAATGCAGAAGTAAAAAAGAATGTGTGAACACGTATTTCCCTTAAAAGGCAAACCTTACTAAACCCTAGGCCTCTGGAAACAGGACATTCAGTCAAATGCAAAAAAAATCTACTTCTAAAAAAACATGTACATTTCCATATTTGACACGATGACAGATATATTAATGTATGCAATACATAATAAACTGAGAACAGGGATCAGTAATCTGGTGTCAAGTCAATAGTGAAGGAACCCCTATCTTATTGCTGTGTTGTAAGACAATCACCAAACCAGGTCACTGTGTCAACTAGAACTACTGCATGTTAACAGTTTGTGACCCTTCTGCTTTAGTTTCCGTTTGTGACCCTTCTATTTCTGTTTCTGTTTGTGACCCTTCTTCTTCAGTTTCAGTTTGAAAACTAACCAGATCCCAGGTTAGGTCTGAATATTAACAGATAGATAAGCCACACCAGCCAGTAAACGATTGACTTTTGTTACCCTATTGCCCTGAACAAAATTAGATTGCCAAGGGAGGCCTTGCTTCCACTTTATGGACAACCCAAAAGGAGACAGTGGCCCCACCTCCCCACACTGTCCAGCCTATGGCAATGATCAGTGTCAGGACAAGGGTTGCCCTTATCGCTATACTCATCCAACATAGATTTGAGACAACACCCTTTTTGTCATTCTACTCCGGGGTAGCAAGAGAGGCGTGTGTATGACACTACCAGAGAGACAGGAGAGACAGGATAAGAGAAAGTAGAGAGAGAGCATGTGACACTCACATGTTGGCTGTGAGGGAGAACACTGATAGCGGTGACTATTTGTAGGTGTACCTGTAGGTTACATGTTCCTGACTACAAAACTTTGACACAAAATTTGCATTCCTCTTTGGGTTGGCAGAACGAAGTGTGGGTGAGTTATTGTTTTGCCTCAGCCTGAACATTGGTAGAATAACAAGTAGCCTGCGTTTGTAACCTATGTGTGCCATTTCATGCATTTCACACGTTTTAAGACAGGTAAACGTAGAGCCTCTAGAGGAGGGTCTAAAAATGATTTTGACCTAAAATTGCTATTACTATTTGAGTACCGTTAGTGCAGTTAATACATGAGGGGTGAGTGTTGACTTTGGTACAGGAAGAACAAGCAGGAATCAAAGCCCATCAGACAGCTGTAATGAGGTTATGATGGGACACAACGATAAGATTTAATCTTCTGTTTACTGCTACCGTTAAGGGTTATCATCCCACCGGGCACAACGTCTGTTGCATGTTGGTGCAACCTAAGTTCATTGAAATGACATGTAAACAACATTGATTCACTCAGTGTGTGCCCAGTGGGACAGTTATCTACTGCATAGTTTAGGGCTTCTGAAGACATGATAAGACATGATGAGCTCTATGCTGAATGTCTGGATCACTCATTCATCTCAATCTAGAGATGTTCAGACTGTCCACAGTGGGAAATGTAGGAATTTCTTTCTTTCTACTGATTAGAGGCATGCTTTATATCATTAGAGGCATGCTTTGATGCTTGATATTTCCGGTTAGGTCGCATTTAAGATATATTGGAGTTTTAGATGGTTTGTCAATACATTGTCTGCGTTTGTCTTTGAATTAAGGGGCAATCTGAGATGGGTTGCCTAAGACACCTGTATATTTTCACTGTGGTCCTTGAGTAAGTGTTGCCACGGTTATCACCATTCAGGTAAGACCCAGATGCAGACAACGTCTATGTAACAACAGTTTATTAATCGAACAGGGGCAGGCAAAAAGCAGGTCAAGGGCGGGCAGAGGTCGGTAATCTAGATTGGTGGTGCAACGGTACAGGATGGCAGGCAAGCTCAGGCTCAGGGCAGGCAAAATGGTCAACACCGGGAAAACTAGGAAACAGGCCATATAGAGAGACAGGAGCAGAGGGAAAACCACTGGTAGGCTTGACGAAACAAAACGAGCTGGCAACAGACAAACAGAGAACACAGGTATAAATACACAGGAGATAATGGGGAAGATGGGCGACACCTGGAGGGGGGTGGACACAATCACAAAGACAGGTGAAACAGATCAGGGTGTGACAACGATGCTGAATGTCTCTGTGTAACATTGAACTTGATGTGGGAGCACATTAACAGCAAGCAGGAAGTTTATTTGACGATAGCCTAACCAATCTCTCACAGATCCCGACATGTTTATTGCTTTTCAATGTTTTCATTTTCACTAAATCACTCCTTGACTGAACCTCTGTTACAGTTTCAATGATACAATAAACTACGCATCAAAGTTTAACGAGAGAACTATGAGTAATGCAACACCCCTTGAATGCAAATGCTTGTTGGGAAGGTGTTTAATCATTGTTTCCTTCGGGGAGGACACACTATCTAATGATCAATGAGTGTCATGATGAGTGAAGATTCTCTGTCTGATTCATTCCAGGAGCACAGCTAAGCACCCCACCCCCACCCCCACAACCCACCCCTTTCAGAGGCCATGGAGGAAGCCAAGGTCACTGAAGTTCCCCACCTGGAGCGGAGGGTCCGGCAGCGGAAAGAGCCCATGACCGTTCTGAAGACCAAGCTGAGCCGTAGCCTGTCCTGCTCTGTGCCCAGGGTCAAGAACACCTTGACTGGGTTCTTCCCTGTGGTGCTCTGGCTTCCCAAGTACAAACTGAAAGAGTATATCTGGGGTGATCTCATGTCAGGCCTCATCATAGGCATCATCCTGGTGCCCCAGGCCATCGCCTACTGCCTGCTGGCCGGAGTGGACCCTATCTATGGCCTCTACACCTCCTTTTTCGCCAACATAATATACTTCTTCATGGGGACCTCCAGGCACGTGTCTGTGGGCATCTTCAGTCTTATGAGCCTCATGGTGGGCCAGGTTGTGGATAGAGAGGTGTATATGGCAGGGTTCGAGCTGGATGACACCAAAGCAGCCACCATAGATGGATTCTTAAACGTAACAGAAGACTCAGACAGCTCAGCCGTCAACCTGACAATAGGGGCCTTCGGCATGGAGTGTGGGAAAGAATGTTATGCCATCAGCATTGCAGCAGCCTTGACGTTTTTGGCTGGGATTTACCAGGTACAGTTTCAACTACTCTGATTGATTCAGCACTCTCATAACTGCTTTCAACATGTAGTGGAACAGATTTCAACATGTAGTGGAACAGATGTAAATCAGTTAGACTTGATTACTCATGTCCTAAACATCATAAATTAACTCACATCAAAGATGACTGTGCTGAATATTGACCTTTAGATTAGATTAGCTATCTGATAAACATGGTTACCTCCTTTCAGGTATTGATGGCTGTGTTCAGACTGGGCTTTGTCTCCGTCTACCTCTCTGCTCCCATGCTGGACGGCTTTGCCACAGGCGCATCGTTCACCATCCTCACCGTCCAAGCCAAGTACCTACTGGGGCTCAAGATCCCTCGCCACCAGGGCTACGGCACTGTGGTGGTCACCTGGATCAATATCTTCAGTAACATCCAGAACACCAACTACTGTGACCTCATCACCAGCGTCATCTGCATCTCTGTCCTGGTGTTGGGGAAGGAGCTCCAAGATCGCTACAAGGATCGTCTGAAGATCCCTCTGCCCACAGAGCTGGTAGTGGTGGCGGGCGCTACACTGGTGTCCCACTTTGTAGACTTCCACGGACGGTACGACTCCAGTGTCTCTGGTGCTATCCCCACAGGCTTCATCCCCCCTAAGGTGCCCAGTTTTGGTCTGATGCCCCGGGTGGCCTTCGATGCCATCCCACTGGCTGTGATCAGCTTTGCCTTCACGGTTTCCCTCTCTGAGATGTTTGCCAAGAAGAACGGCTACACCGTCCGGCCCAACCAGGAGATGTTGGCCATTGGTTTCTGTAACATTATCCCTTCCTTCTTCCACTGTTTCACCACCAGTGCTGCCCTGGCTAAAACTATGGTGAAAGACTCCACGGGCTGCCAGACTCAGGTCTCCAGCATTGTAAGTGCCTTTGTCGTTCTCCTGGTCCTGCTCTTCTTCGCCCCCTTCTTTTATTCCCTCCAGAAGTGCGTCCTGGCCTGTATCATCATCGTCAGCCTGAGGGGAGCTCTCCGTAAGTTCAGAGACGTGCCCAGTAAGTGGCGCGTCAGTAAGATGGACGCTGTCGTCTGGATGGTGACTATGGGTGCCTCAGCACTGATCAGTGTGGAGATGGGGCTGGTGGTTGGAGTGGTTTTCTCTATCCTCTGTATCATCGTCCAGACCCAGAAGCCCAAGGTTTCTCTGTTAGGACAGGTCCATGACACTGTCTACTACGAGGATTTGGAGGAGTATGAAAACCTCATGTCCCTCCCTAAAGTGAAGATCTTCCGCTTCCAGGCCCCGCTCTACTATGCAAACAAGGACTTCTTCCTGAAGTCGCTGTACAAGGCCGTGGGCGTGGAACCCTTCCTGGAGATGACCAGGAGGATGGAAGCAGAGAAAAAATCTGAAAAAATGGCAGCGAAGGAAGTCGGGAGAGACGACAAGACTAATGGAGAGGTGAATGTAGGGCTGGTATCCAGAGAACTTGACTTCCACACTATCATCTTAGACTGCTCTGCCATGCCCTTCGTAGACTCCACAGGGATGCAAACCTTCAAAGGGATCATTAAAGACTATAAGGAGGTGGGTGTTACAGTGCTGCTAGCAAGCTGTAATACAACGGTCATAGATTCTCTCAGACAAGGCTCTTTCTTTGGGAAGGCTGACAAAGACATGGAACGCTTGTCATTCTATACTGTACACACTGCAGTTCAATTTGCCAATGACAGGGCAACATCTGCATTTATTGGTGACACATTGGTGTAGACCAGAGCCGTATATTTCCAAATAAATGGATATGTAAATAAATGGCTCTGGTCAGGGATGGACTGGCCTTCTGGCAATTCTGGAAAATGCCAGATAGGCTGGACAATTTTTCTGTTGGGTGGCTTGGTCAAAATTGACACACACACAAACCTTTTTTTTCATATCAAAATAAAACAATTAAAAAGGTGACATCGCCGGCGGTCCATAGGCCTGGTAGCCCTTCACACTCACAGCCCCTGTCATCCCCTTTACGGGTTGAAAATGGCAGATTTGGTCACTCATAAGCATCTAAATCTGAATGCAGTGGCTGTAATACAGTAATGTACTATATATGATGTCAGAACAAGCTCTTTACTTTACAGCTCACTTTACAGCCCTGTGTGCGATTCAACTGACAGTCATTCTAAACATGTGTACCACGCACAATAAAAGAAATGCCCCCAAACCCTCCTGCTAATTGGGCTAGTAGTTAAGCAACATTTTTGTGGTCTGAGTGAGGGGACGCTGTAAATTGAGAGGAGTCAATGTGTTCTGACAGATGACACTTGGAGGATTATAATAAACACTGCTTTGATGTCATACAAGCAAACCACACACCCATAAGTCCAAATGTGCACTTCACATTTCCATATTTGAAAACTGATGTAATTTTACCGTATCAACAATCATGATATCTATATTTGATGTACAGTTACACGAATGACAAGCGTCATACCATGGTTGTCCTGAACAGAATGTTTGTCATATTGTGAAGAAAATTTGCTGCGGAACACACACTTGAAGGACTCCATTCTATGCGCACCAAAATTACAATATGTTTGTCTGAAGTGCCTTGTGAAAGCCTAACACTGTAAGATCCTATTTTATAACTAGTCATGTTGGCAATAGAATAAGCTTTCAAATGATGTCCACCTGACCCAGATTGTGATTTATAATGGAAAGTTTTTTTTTTACGTAATTGTGTGATGGTGGGGACGCAGGGCTGTGTTCCAAACAAAAGACTGTAAGTGTGCTTGCTTCAGTTCCTCAACGGCAAAGCTAGGAGATCTAAAAAAAAAAACACCTTTAAGTTGAAGGCTCTTTCCTTGTGTCACAAAAGTGCATTGAAATGACTTAGGTACTGTGCACAGTTTGGAGAGGTGTGTGTCCACATGAAGACACCAGTTAGACCTCTCACTCAAGCCCTTGTAATAATGTTTGCACCTACCCCAAAATTGCAGTGAATATTCTTATCTTATGAGTGTATTTGTTATCAACAAATGCAGCGAAAAGTACAGTAAATGTTAAACGCAGATGAAATCAACAGCGTAATGTTTGGATTTGTTTGGTCTTGTGTCAGGTGAACTGTTGTGTTCTCACCTTTGGTCTGATCATTTCCTTCAATTTATACCATGGTCATGAATATAATTTTTATATTTCTTCTGTTAGAAACTATCCATATAGGTGTAAAGGGTTAAAGATATACCAAGCAGAAATCTCTCCGACATTTCCTGGTTGCTAAAATTCTAATAGTTCACCAAATTTCAGTTTGTGACAAAATAAGCAAGTATAGAGTAGAGAATCATTGTACAATCATTGAAACATATTTTCCATAAGCAAAAGTATTGTATTTTCAGCTGTTTGAAGCTGGTGTATAAAACCGAAAGTAAAAGACACAAAAATTAAATTTAAGACTGGGAAGCATAGAAATGGAGGTCATAGAACAGATCTACTGCTTCTTAGACTTGCTTTCAAGAAGAATGACAAATCTATAACTCACATTTCTATCAAATTTGCCTTTGGTTGTTCTGTGGGCAAGGGCCGGCCCGGTTTTCTGATCGGCTGAGCTGAGGTCACGCAAACTCACCTTCAAGGTCAAACGTGGCATCAGCAAAGAGACCTTCCCCGACTCTGTCATTAGTTATACAGCCAAGATCATGGATTGTAAAAAACGGAAAGGTGTTTATAAACGTAGCAAGAGCAAGTTGTACATTGTCACCTCACTCAAAATATCCTATTTTTTTGGCAGCTAAACCTATGATTTGGTCAAACAGTAAAGTGTATTATCCTCATGATTCCTGTAATTTTTTATTTTACCAGGTAAGTTGACTGAGAACACGTTCTCATTTGCAGCAATGACCTGGGGAATAGTTACAGGGGATGAATGAGCCAATTTCAAACTGGGGATTATTAGGTGACTGTGATAGTTTGAGAGCCAGATTGGGAATTTAGCCAGGACCTCGGGGTTAACACCCCTACTCTTACAATAAGTGCCATGGGATCTTTAATGACCTCAGAGAGTCAGGACACCCGTTTAACATCCCATTTGAAAGACAGCACCCTACACAGGGCAGTGTCCCAATCACTGCCCTGGGATATTTTTTTAGACCAGAAGAAAGAGAGCTTCCTACTGGCCCTCGAATACCACATCCAGCAGCATCTGGTCTCCCATCCAGGAACTGACCAGGACCAACCCTGCTTAGCTTCAGAAGCAAGCCAGCAGTGGTACGCAAGGTGGTATGCTGCTGGCAATGAAAGTGTTGACCATGTGCCTGTGCCCTTGCTGGTGTCTGCCTCCGTGATGAGCACTCTCTTCTCCCCCATGCACTCGAGAGAAGAAGAAAAAAACAGCTTTGGAAGCTTCGTGCCGTTCGCCCCCTTCTTCCGGTCGAAGGGAGGAAGGACTCAGGTTTCTGTAGGTATACTTTGATTTTAAACAACCAACATGAGAGACTCAGCTTTCGATGGTGGTGTCAACCATTCAGACGCTACAGACAGAAGTTGGCACATCGGACTTCAGATGATTTTCGGGGATGTCTCCTGGTCGGACAAACACCGCTGTAACTCTGCCACCTCCCACCACAGATGTGGAAGACCAACACAGGTGGATTGAGACGCAGCCCATGCAAAAAAAACATTATCTCTAGCTTAAACAGAAGGATTTTCTTTATCATGCTAATGGTGGTGGTGGTGGGGGGGGTTAATGTTATTTGAATAATAAAACTAGCAAGCTTTTGTACAGTGATGAATGTGTCAGTGATCATGTTATCCGCTGGTTGTTTTATAGGGGATTTATGATTGACCATCTAACTACTAATCAAGGGAGAATCAATCTATTTTATGTTTCATTTTGAGTTTGACCAGGACAGATTCACCATAATATATTGATGGTGACTTCACCAGTTATTTTGTAACACACAAACTCCATTTTCTATTCCAACAAGGTGCTGGTATCTAAAGATTTACAATAGAAGTTGATGTTTCAGATGAACTTTTAAAGTTTGGAATCTTATCAAACTATTCTTAAAATCGTATTTTATATTACTTTGTAGAGTTGTTGACGGTTGAATGTTTTTATATACTGTGCATCTTAGTTATCAATAGAAACAACGCTTTTGTATAAAGTATAAGTAAATTCATGGTTTAATAAACTACTACAATACTAGCTATGTGTAATTTAAATGACTAATGATTTTGAGACTATGAAGTTATATTGAATGCTAGTCCTTTTCAGTTGCCAATTCACTTGACAGCAGGTGTGTCAATGATTAACTGGCAAAATAACAGAATGCAGCATTGGAACAATTCCTCTGCGCTCAGCCATTACAGGCTTACTACCGTTTAGTCATTTCACAATTTGCTGTGTCAGTTTGATAGAAATAATCATTTACTTTGGACATTGGCATGAATTATGCTGACTTTTCATATTGCAGGTTCAAACATCACTCCAGAGCACTACAGACATTGAGTACAATGTGAGCTTTCCTGACTCTTCATTCAACATGATTGAATGTATAGACTTATATGTATCCATCTAATCAGCAACATCTACCAGCAAATAACATTGATATGGCGTGTGGCGTAATTCTATAAAAGTATTTTGACTTTCTTGGTATAGTACTGAAGTGAAAATGCAATGTAGCCTACTGTCCACTTGATGACGGCAGAGAGCCTCCCGACCAAAGTGAGAAAATGGGAGTGCCATTGGTGAGTGAATAGCCTATTACAGCGCTTCTTGAACAAGGACGTCTTTTTTGAATTTTTTTGCACAAGCAGCTGAAAGGGCACTGTTTCCGCACCGCTGTAGTGACAAATGAAACTAGCCAGCCATCTACGTCTTTTTGTATAAATAATATTCCTCAACAGCTACCTATTTTTCCTTTATTGTTTTCGGGGAAAACTATGTCAAGTCGGAGGAGGTAAGTTCAAGTTGACTTGGCTTGCTAAAGTATGCTAACCTTAATACAGACGGTAGCACCACAGTTATACGAAATCTTTGGTAGTACCAGTTAGCTAGTTAACTGGTACTGTCTCTTAGCTAGTTAGCTGCATCAATGTTTGGTTGATTACCATTAGAAATTGCTTCCGCAATAGAAATAGCTAATGACATTGCAGCATTGCCGAGATAGGGGGAAATGTTCAAACCGTTGGTAGCTAGCTAACAGAGGTAGTATCTTTGATACCCTTACAAACTAGCCAGCTGTGTGTTAGCGCTGGTCCAGGGTGTAATTTTTACATTCGCCCCTAGATGGATTTCCACCTTAATATTGACAGACTTTAACATACATCTGCTACTCGCCAAAGTAAAGATGTTGCTAGAGTAACGGTTGCTGACGAACCTTTATTTGCCTGAACCGCGAAAATAGTTATGTGTGGTCCATCCGTTGTAGTACAGATCTAACGCATACGCTTGGACCAGAGCTAGTCTGGCAGTAAACAAAGTGTTCAAAATACCTAGTTATATGTTTGCTAGCTACTTAGCCAGCATATGTTACCAAATTTGATTGTCTTGTCACTCATCTCTGCAGTGAAGCCCTGGCTTTCTCGCTAGTGACGGGTATAAACCATGCCATGGCCAGGCTGGTGGACATCTGGGACAGCATGGGCATCATGGAGGAGCAGAGGGTGGAGCGAATGGAGACAGTGAAGAAACACATTGAGGTGAGGCTTTAGAAAACAGTATATTCAGATGAACTGCATGTTACTGAATCCTCGTTAAGTAGTCAATTAAATTAACCAACTCTGACACTATTTTCCTAAGGGCCTTTTGAATGACATGATCACCGAGGAGGAAGCCTTGAGGCACCGCATCCGGGCCAATATCATCACTTTTCAAAAACAGCTGGATACCTTGTGCCTGGAAATGTCGATGGATCCATACAAGGTAAGTGGTACTTTAAGGCTTTTTATAATCAACCTCAACATTGTTTGCTGATTCCTTTCCTTGACTCCATTCCTTCCTTTGTACAAACCTCATGTCTCCGTCTTGCCCACCTGTCAGATGGAGGAGGGCCTGACAGTCCTCCAGATTGAGAAGAACCTGCGTCTGCGTGTGGAGGTTCTGACCAAGGAGAAGGGGGAGCGTTTGAAGGAGCTACACAGACTGCAGCAGCAGGATAAGGAACTGTGTGTGGAGCTGTGCGTCACCCCCTATTACATCCCCACTGGCAGCATGCCATCTCGCACGCAGCTACAGGAACTCCGGGAGCACATCCAGACCCTCAGTGAGGAAAAGGTACTGTAATGGCTGCAGGCCAGGTTGAAGATTTGGGTTTAGTATGAATGTCATTTTGAACTTCCTATTGTCTTTAAAAAAGCAACATTATTATTCAAACTATACATTTGTCATAACTGCCCATTACTGGTATTCTGGAGAGAAACAAATCTAAACTCTTGTCACTCAATCCTGTAGAAGAGTCGTGCAAAGGTGTTCTCAGGTCTGCGTGAGGACATCAGGAAGCTGATGGAGGAGATGGGTCATGAACCAGAGACTAGCCTGGAGAAAGAGTCTGTGGGCCACGATGAGGATATATTCCTGCTCACTCATGAAAATATCAAAGCCCTCAAACTGCTGCTCTCCCAGGTACTGAAAATAATCTAGCCGCGCTACTAATGATTACTTAAATATTATATTGTAGTCTTTTATTGTATCTGATGTGACTTCTAGGTCTGGGCCAATAGTATTTGTATCATTTTGTGTAGATGGAGGTCAAGAAGGAATCACTGACAAATACTCTAGCTGAGCTGAAAGAACGATCCATGTGCCTGTGGAATCGTCTGGATGCGCTGGAGCAAAACTGCAGTGTGTTCCAAGAGAGTGTGCAGGGTACCCTCTCTGACCAAATCACACAGGTTGGAACTCTCTCCTCCTTCATACCTCTCCTTCACCACTGTGTTGGACAAAGCTTCACATGCATACCACACACCACTGTTCAAAACAGTAAACCTTACACTATGACTATAATGTTGCCCCGGACTTAGCTAACAAGGAAACAGAACAGAGATGGTGCTAGTATCCCACAGTGTTTGAGACAGTCCTTACCCGGGTAATGTTCATTGGGGACCACTGAGGAAAAACGTGTTTCTTATAGTACCTCCTCGTATCACTGTTTCTAAGCGTTGTTTTCCTTTTTCTTCATACTGAACCTGACCATGTTGTCCGGTCCAGTGGCAGGGGGAGGTGGACCGTCTGACAGACCTGCAGAAGACCAGGCTGGGGGATGTGATTGAAAAGGTCAGACAGGAACTAGTGACCTTCTGGGACAAGTGCAACCTGGGCCGTGAGCAGAGGGAACCCTTCAATGCCCACTTCTGTGACAGTGAGTTGAACAACACTATGAAATCTCACTCTCACAGACAAAATACACATGCATCTGATCGAACCCATTTGTTTTTCCCTAGATAACTTCACAGAGGAGTTGTTGGCGCTGCATGATGCTGCGCTATTGAAGGTGAAGAATTATTACGACCAGGTAAAGCCCTTACTGGAGGCCCTGCAGAGATGGGAGAAGTACTGGGCCCTCTTCCAGGATTTTGAGGTACTGCTGGATTTTGCGGTCAGGCTATGTTTCTATGAAATTGCAACGTTTTGTAAAATTGTGCACTACTTGGTGCATGTCATCTAGGACTGTCCGTAACAACAAAAAATCGACCAAGAGTTGACTTCTTTCGACCAATCGATTGGTTTAAATTTCAAAAGGTGTATTTTTCCCTATATAGAAATCAACTAGCCTATATGTAGGCTAATGAGCTTGTCTTATGTTTTAAGCACAGTGATTAAATAATTAAGACACCAATGACTCAAGAAGGAGCCAGAGATAACCTACCCTCTTCCTCCCCTTGCTGCTGGCTTTCTGCAGTTAAGCTCCTGAAGTTGCTGGTAATAGCCTGTAGAAACAAAATAGCCTACATAAAGTTAACAAATAAAATGTTGAAGCCTGCAGGTAGAAAATATCTTAACTAAAAATAAATATCCTATAAATCACATTGGCTATGCATGGTTTGTCTGCAAGGAACATTGTATCAACTTGGTCCGGCCTGAAGCTCGCGCTAGCAAACTTGCAATATTGTATAAAAATATTCTGGGCCCTTAGTTTCCCGCAAATTAGCTCCAGACCGACAAGGCTGTAGATACACAGTTGTAGACAGTTTGTGCAAGGGATGAGAAGTAATCAGGTAGGCCTATTTTACAAGGTTTCCACCGGATCACAGCACAAGTGGTTATCGAAAGAGCTGGAAAGATTTTTCAAATAGGCTACGTTGAGGAACTATTGTCTTTCTCAATGGATGTAAAAACAGACTTTATTTACTTGCTGTTTGAGTTGAAGAAAGAAGGAAGTTCTTACTGACTTTATTGTCCCAATGGGTAAATGTTGTTGCAGTGTCATTTACACTTTTTAATGTGCTTTTAAATACAAATACAAAACAAAATTGTCAATACAACTTTCATAACAGTTACATACCAATACATAAACATTTTTAAAAAAGACTAGCCTGCCGGCCTTACTGAGTCTGTAGGAACATTAGCCCAAGCTATTTAGGAGTGATATCACACCTGGCACAAATGATTGTCTGCTTCTGTTTGTCCTGCTGATGGCTGCCCTTTACCTGCACCCAGAGGGGAGTACGTCAAAGTCCGGGTACAAGGGGTGGCTTGGGTCTAAAATGATTTTGTGAGCCTTGCGCCGGGCCCTGACCTTAAAGATCTCATCTAGACCTGTCTGTTTGACTCCAAGTACCTTGCTTGCTGTGGTGATAATCCTTCTCAGCATATTTCTCTGGCTGACAGTGGCACTGCCAAACCAACAAACAATAACAAGTTCCACAGTGGTGGTGAGGTAAGACAATCAGAAATACTATCATATCCCCAAATGGGCACGTTTATAGGCCTACATTTGCACGAAGGCCAGGCAGCCTAGGCCTATTTCTCTGCATAATCCAGTGTGAGTTCTCAGTTAACGTTGATAGGAGAGCTACAAACAAAAGACAGTTCATGAATTGACAACTCGGAAATGGTATGAAATAAACCAAAACTTGTTCCTCTTAACTGTAGCCTAGGTTGTGTGGTCCTTAAACAACGTGTCCACTCTGGTAAATGTACTACTGGTAATACTACCGCAATGGATTAGTCCACTGAGACAGGTGTGAGTCAGGCGTTGTCTCGTGTGAGTCAGGCGTTGTCTCGTGAGTCAGGCGTTGTCTCGTGAGTCAGGCGTTGTCTCGTGAGTCAGGCGTTGTCTCGTGAGTCAGGCGGTGTCTCGTGAGTCAGGCGGTGTCTCGTGTACCATACGTATTTTTTTTTACAAATTTTTACAAAAATGTATACACTACCGTTTAAGTTTGTTCACCTAGAAATGTTCTTGTTTTTGAAAGAAAATGCAAAAAAATTCCATTAAAATAATATCGAATCAATCCGAAATACAGTGTAGACATTGTTAATGATGTAAATGACTATTGTAGTTGGAAACGGCATTTTTAACAATGTTTTTTTAATGGAATATCTACGTAGGTGCACAGAGGCCCATTATCAGCAATCATCACTCTTGTGTTCCAATGGCACATTGTGTTAGCTAATTGAAGTTTATCATTTTAAAAGGCTAATTGATCATTAGAAAACCATTTAGCATTTGTTAGCACAGCTGAAAACTGTTGTGCTGATTTAGACTAGTTGATTTAGACTAGTTGAGTATCTATAGCATCAGTATTTGTGGGTTCGATTACAGGCTCAAAATAGCCAGAAACAAAGTGCCTTCTGAAACTCGTCAGTCTGTTCTTGTTCTGAGAAATGAAGGCTATTCCATGTGAGAAATTGCCAAGAAACTGAAGATCTCGTACAGCGCTGTGTACTACTCCTTTCACAGCACAGCGCAAACTGGCTCTAACCAGAATAGAAAGAGGAGTGGGAGGCCCCGGTGCACAACTGAGCAATAAGGGAAGTATGTTAGTGTCTAGTTTGAGAAACAGATGCCTCACAAGTCCTCACTGGCAGCTTCATTAAATAGTACCTGCAAAACACCAGTCTCAACATCAACAGTGAAGAGGCGACTCCGGGATGCTGGCCTTCTAGGCAGAGTTGCAAAGAAAAAGCCATATCTCAGGCTGGCCAATAAGATGGGCAAAATAACAGACACAGGACAGAGGAATATTTGGGGTAAAAAGTGTTATGGATAGATTAATCTAAGTTTTAGGTGTTCGGCTCACAAAGAAGAACATTGTGGAGGCAATGTGATGGTCTGGGGGTGCTTTGGTGGTGGGAGATTTGTACAAGGTTGAAGGGATCTTGAAGAAGGAAGGCTGTGACTCCATTTTGCAATGCCATGCCATACTCAGTGGACAACGCTTAATTGGAGCCAATTTCCTCCTACAACAGGACAATGACTCAAAGCACAGCTCCAAACTTTACAATAACTATTTAGGTAAGAAGCAGTCAGCTGGTATTCTGTCTATAATGGAGTGGCCAGCATTGTCACCGGATCTCAACCCTATTGAGTTGTTGTGGAAGCAGCTTGACCTTATGGTACATAAGAAGTGCCCATCAAGCCAATCCAATTTGTAGGAGGTGCTTCAGGAAGCATGGGGTGAAATCTCTTCAGATTACCTCAACAAATTGACAACTAAAATGCCAAATGTCTGCAAGGCTGTAATTGCTGCAAATGGAGGATTCTTTGATGAAAGCAAAGTTTGAAGGAGATGATTATTTCAATAAAAAAATATTTATAGCCTTGTCAATGTCTTGACGATATTTCTTATTCATTTTGCAACTCATTACATGTATGTTGTCATGGAAAACAAGGACATTTCTAAGTGACCCCAAACTTTTGAACGGTTGTATGTATACACACACAGTGCATTCAGAAAGTATCCAGCCCCCTTCTCCTTTTCCACATGTGTTTTACATTGCAGCCTTATTCTAAAATTGATTAAATAATATTTTTTCCTCATCAATCTACACACAATACCCCAAAATGACAAAGCGAAACCAGGTTGTTAGAATTTTGGGCAAATTTATTACACATTTTTAAAAAGATGCTTTGTTATGACACTCGACAAACACCTGTCTATATTAGGTCCCACAGTTGACAGGGAAATAACCACGCCATGAGGTCGAATGAATTGTCCGTAGAGCTCTGGGACAGGATTGTGTAGATGTACAGATCTGGGGAAGGGTGGCAACTTTGCGGCAGCATTGAAGGTCCCAAAGAACACAGTGGCCTCCGTCATTCTTAAATGGAAGAAGTTTGGAACCACCAAGACACTTCCTAGAGCTGGCTGCCCGGCCAAACTGCGCAATCGTGAAAGAAGGGCCTTGGTCAGGGAGGTGACCAAGAAGTCGATTGTCACTCTGGTGGAGTGCAACAGCTCTGTCATTCATGCCTTTATGGTAGAGTGGCCAGACAGAAGCCACTCCTCAGTAAAAGGCATATGGCAGCCTGCTTGAAGTTTGCCAAAAGGCACCTAAAGGACTCTGACCCTGAGAAATTAGATTCTCTGGTCTGATGAAATCAAGATTGAACTCTTTGGCCTGAATGCCAAGAGTCGTGTCTGTAGGAAACCTGGCACCATCCCTACGGTGAAGCATGGTGGTGGCAGCATCATGCTGTAGGGATGTTTTTCAGCGGCAGGGACTGGGAGACTAGTCAGGATTGAGGAAAATATTAACCAAGAAAAGTGCAGAGACATCCTTGAATAAAGGCCTACTATAGAGCGCTCAGGACCTCTGAGGTAAAGGTTCACCTTCTAACAGGACAACGACCCTAAGCACACAACCAAGACAATGCAGGTGTGGCTTCGGGACAAGTCTCTGAATGTCCTTGAGTGGCCCAGCCAGAGCCCTGACTTGAACCCGATCAAACATCTCAGGAGACCTGAAAATAACGGCTGCAACGCTCCCAATCCAACCTAATAGAGTTGGAGAGGAGCTGCAGAGGAGAAACTCCCCAAATACAGGTGTCCCAAGCTTGTAGCGTCATAAAGAAGACTTAAGGCTGTAAGTGCTGCCAAAGGTGCTTCAACAAAGTACTGAGTGAAGGGTCTGAATACTTATGTAAATTTTATATTTCAGTTTTGCATGTTTTATAAATTTGCAAACATTTCTAAAAAATAAAAAAAAAACATTTTTTGCTTTGATATCGTGTGTAGATAAATTATTTAATCAAATTTAGATTAAGGCTGTAACATAAGAAACTGTAGAAAAAGGGGTCTGAATACTTTCCCGAATACACTGTGGATATTTTATTTTTGTTTCCAGCAAATCCTAAACAGATTACATTAGGGCTGACCCCATGTAGTTGACTGGTTGATGGTCAACCAATAGCCTATCAACCAGTTGACTAAATGGGATCAGCCCTAATGTGATCTGTTTTAGATTTGCTGAAAACGAAAAATAAATTTGCATTCTTGATACTAGACAACAATCTGCTCATTTTCTGAAAGATGTTCAGTGTGTTGCTAATTTTGATATTCTATATAATTTGACAAGAAAATGTATAATCTATTACTGAAACTTCTCTTTGCAGAAAAAGGCAAATGATCCAAACCGTTTCTCCAACAGAGGAGGAGCCCTTCTTAAAGAGGCCAAAGAGAAGGTCAAAGTTCAAAAGATGCTGCCAAAGGTAAGACTTAATTTGATTTAAGTCATGTCCTTCTATACATTTGTATGGCAGTTGGCTTCACAGTCTGAAGGAATGTTATATACCATTCATTCATCTCTGACAATTATTTTCACCTGCTTAAAATCTGTTGTAAGTTGTAGAAATTATAGTCTTTACATTTTTACATATAAAATATGTTTATGAAAAGTGACAGACATGGTTGATGATGGTAATCAAACAAACTCCTGCTAAATTAGTTGGAGTGCAGCGTTATATCGCCACAGCTTCTATTCACAACCACTCACTGGAGCATCCAATGATCGGTTCAAGGTCATTCTCATTCTTATATGGCGGTGTCATTGATGTTGTACTCTGATGTAAAATGCCAATGACGTATACAGTGCATTTAGAAATTACATCATTCTTAAATGGAAGAAGTTTGGAACCACCAAGACTCCTAGAGCTGGCCGCCCGGCCAAACTGAGCAATCGGTGGAGAAGGGCCTTGGTCAGGGAGATGACCAAGAACCCGATTCTCACGCTGACACAGCACCTGAGTTCCTCTGTGGAGGTGGGAGAATCTTCCAGAAGGACAACCATCTCTGCAGCACCCCACCAATCAGGCCTTTATGGTAGAGTGGCCAGACGGAAGCCACTCCTCAGTAAAAGGCATTTGACAGTCCGCTTGGAGTTTGCCAAGAGGCACCTAAAGAACTCTCAGACCATGAGAAACCAGATTCTCTGGTCTGATGAAACCAAGATTGAACTTTTTGGCCTGTATGCCAAGCATCACGTCTGGAAGAAGCCTGGCACCATCCCTATGGTGAAGCATGGTGGTGGCAGCATCATGCTGTGGGGATGTTTTTCAGCGGCAGTGACTGGGGACTAGTCGGGATCAAGGGAAAGATGAACGGAGCAAAGTACAGAGAGATCCTTGATAAAAACCTCCTCCAGAGCACTCAGGGCCCCAGACTGGGGTGAAGGTTCACCTTCTAACAGGACAATGACCCTAAGCACACAGCCAAGGCAATGAGCGAGTGGCTTCGGAACAAGTCTCTGAATGCCCAGCCAGAGCCCAGACTTGAACCTGATCGAACATCTCTGGAGAGACCTGAAAAAAGCTGTGCAGACACGCTCCCCATCCAACCTGACAGAGCCTGCAGAGGATCTGCAGAGAAGAATGGGAGAAACTCCCCAAATACAGGTGTGCCAAGCTTGTAGCGTCCTATCCAAGAAGACTCGAGGCTGTAATCGCTGCCAAAGGTTCTTCAACAAAGTACTGACTAAAGGGTCCGTATACTTATGTTAATGTGCTATTTCAGTTTTGTATTTTTAAGACATTTGCAAATAATGTTTTGTCATTATGGGCAGTGTTGCAACGATATGACACTTTTTTTTGGCCGATAGCGATATCCGATATTTTCCTTGCTAAAAAAACACGATATTGGTATTTTAAAATTTTAGCTGCCTTTTAAGCATTCTAGCACAGTTAAATAGTTAACACACACACATGGACGCAGCACTCTAAGGCACTGCATCTCATTGCAGGAGGCGTCACTACAGTCCCTGTTTTGAATCCAGGCTGTATCACATCCGGCTGTGATTGGGAGTCCCATAAGGGCTGCGCACAATTATACATATGTATGTACTGGTATGTCCCCATTACCAGTAAAGCATAATCGAAGCCTATTTCTTTCACTTACTTGCTGTGCTGTTTCGTTCAGTCGTTTCATTCTCAACCAGGATTTCTATGGGATGCCATTTGGATCTTTGCGTGTCAAAATAGAAAACAATGACCAGTAGATAACACAATTTGACGCGTTAAATAAGCTTGCTGACCAATCAGGACCTGAATATGACTGCACGTCACATCATCATTTAACGCATTCATAAATGTTTTACGTAGTGTAATCAATGTGTAATAACTATCACTTGTATTTCATGTGACAATGATTCATCGATACGTATGCTATGATGCTGGTAAAGTTGTCTTGTGCACCTACAGTGCTGGTCATAAAAAGAAAAGCTAGCTTAGCTCATGGATGCAAACAATGTTCTTCCCCAAAAACGACATCTGTTTCAGTAGCCATTGTTAGCTAGCTAACTATATAGCTAGGTGTTATCATTCATAAGACAGATTTTATTTGATTAATGGTGGTCGGACCCATCTATGTGAAGCCAACCACAATAATAATTAGCCACAATAGTGGACTTTGCGGTTAGCCTTCAAAATAACAGTATGGCATAATTCTACTATTTGTATTCATTTGTATCACTTTCAATTATTTATTTTGAAGGCAAACCGCAAATTCCACTATTGTCCCTAATCCTTATTGTGGCTAGCTTCACCACACATAACCATATCCGGTCGAGCCTCACTAGCCAGATGAAGCTAGCTGGCTTCTTATAACGTTAGCTTTGGGCAACAGGGTTAAGTAGCTGGCTAGCTATTTATTTTCATGAACTGAAGTTAAATTTCAATAGGTGAACAAGTGGCAACCTAGCTAATACTTAACTCACAAGGATTCCTAAATCATTGCTAAGAATAATGAAAATGACTGCAGTTTCTACGGGTCATTGTTTTCAGGCTGGTTGTATTGCTGCCAGCTAGGTACCAAGCTAAACCTAGCTAGCCCAGAAGTTGCGCTCAAACAAATTATGCTTTATTACCAACGTGGTATTGTAAACACATCGTTCGTGGCCGGTGTTTGCTGGTTTGCAGACTTTTGACAGTGCTACTGTATCTTTTTTTGACACGCAAAGACCCAAACGGCGTTCCATAATATGTATGTCTTGACGCTAATTGCAGTGACACTATTACTGTGTAACTCCGGTAGGGCAACATCTGAAAAATAGCGCGCTTGGTAGTGTGTACCGGTGCTCGAACAGTCGGCGAAAGCCAACATCATTCATGACAGAGAACGGTTGATTGTCAAGGGCAATGAATTCCATAATCTTGGATTTTGCCTTTTGAGTTGTCTCGCTAAAATGTTCTTACTCTTACTCTTTACATGGCGTGATTACGGCATGTACCTACGTTATATAGGTATGCACGTCAACTTTGACATTGGTTTCTCACATCAGCGTTAAACTAGACATCAGTTGATTCCGATGTTGGCATTTTTAGCTAATATCGTCCGAATCCGATATGTTCACCGATATATCGTACATCCCTAATTATGGGATATTGTGTGTAGATTTTACAAGGGGGAAAAAACTATTTAATCAATTTTAGAATACAGCTGTAATGTAAAAACATTAAGGAAAAGGTCAAGGGGTCTGCATACTTTCCAAATCCACTGTAAATAACAGTAAGGTGTGTTTGTGTGTTTGTGTGTGTGTGTGTGTGTAAAGGCTTTTTACAAAGGAAAAGTGACATTGTTTCTCCCTGTTATGTGATGTGACCAGTTGGAGGAAGAACTGAAGAAGGGGGTTGAAGCCTGGGAGAAGGACCAGGGTTCTGCCTTCCTGGTTCAGGGCCGCAGAGTCATGACCTACATCTCCAGCCAATGGGAGGAGTACAAGCAGCAGAGGGACAAGGAGAAAAGTGAACGTGCCGCCGTAAGTCCAGCCCCTCCTAATTCTCACCCATAGATTACCACAGTATGAGTCATAATCCCCATAAACCCTAGCAGTCAAACAGGGAATTGGTTCCAATTGTTTTCCCACCATGCATTTTTCCCATAGGGGATTTTAGAAACACTTAAATGAAGGGCTGTGTTTCGTCTAGGCTTACTCTGGCATAACGTTTTGATACCTGTGTAAATCTCTCTTACAAGGTGACTGTTTTTCATCACAAACTATCGTAAAGCAATATCTCTCTGTTCCCATGTGCAAAAGGCCGATTCTAAAACTTACTGTGCTGAACGTAGATTAAAATAGACTTGTACAGAGTAGCGTGGTCAACATGTGTAACTGCCAAATGGCAATGCTGAGAAATGTGGATTTGACCATTCTGGGGCACTGATCGTTTGTTACTGACTGGTCTGTGACTGAGGCTTTGTTTGTCTCTGTGTTTAAGTTGCAGACATCAAAGAAGGGGGAGATGACGACTCCATTCAAAACTCCCACTAAGAGGGCCCATGGAGGGATAAACGGCCCTACCCCCAACAAGATCAGAAAGGTACTAGGGCTGGGAATTGCCAGGGTCCGAACAAGCTATGAAGGAAAAATACTGGAGTTTTGGTACAGGGACAGCTGACTAGCGCAAACATAATATTTAGATTTTTTTGTCAAAAAATAATCTCCAGATATGTAGCTGTAGAAGGTACAGTAACTAGCACTTACAGTGGTTCACTGGCCTCCGAAACCAACTCGAGCACTTTATTATTGTGGTAACACTTATTTTGATATAATTGCGTAATGTAAGAATCTCATTAAGTACCTTACATAGGTGGAAAATGTAAGAAATGTGTCACTAGTCTTACATGACCTTGACCCACATAGCCCTTCTTTCAGAAGACTCCTAGCCAGGTTACCAGGGTGCGGTCAGCCAACACCTTCATAAGTGTGCCCAGCAGCAAGCCTCCTCTCTCCCAGGTTCAGATGCAGGTACACACCCAGCACTCACTCCAAACTGTGGACCATTGTTGGTTCTTGTCCTTGGTGAACAGCTTCCATTTATATAGCGCAATGACTATTAAGAGAACTACTAGGTGATTGCTGTTATAGAGTTTTTCCTGTTCGAGCCATAAACCACTTTCCAAAGTCTGCCTAGCTTGTGAAAGACACAGTATTGACAGCAAAATCCAAACTCGTCTTTAGAATCTAATCTCTTTCCAAGTTAAGAATTCTATTAAAGAGATGTAGAAATATAATACTTCAGGTGGATTTGATAGGTAAGCAGGGAAGGAAGTGTGCTGCATGTTCAGTATGTTGACTCTGATGTGCCGTGTTTGTTTGTGTCCACTCATTGGCTGTGCAGAAAATTAGGCCCCTGGAGAGCAGCAGCAGTCAGAGAACGCCCCTGCTGGAGTGCAACAGTACAGAGAGGAAACAACCTGTTGACATCAGCTACCTTGACTTCACTGTGAGACCAGCCTTTTAAACTATACTCTGACTTTAAGACCAGCTGTTAATGATTTATTTATTTTTACAAATATTTGAATAGGATTTTTCTCTCGGCTCTATAGTCAACCAATTAAATAAACATGGCACTTTACAAAACAAAAGCAATTCATACATTCTCATAGCTCATCATATATTGTTAGTTGCGCATTTTAAACTACTCTGACTTCACTGTAAGACTAACCCTTTAAACTAAACTCTACAACCGTCTTGTCTGCAGAAACATTTTGCTCTCAAAATCACATTTCCTGCAATTCTACACATTTTGTCATGGGGTGGAGAGAAAATATTAGTTTTAACGCAAATTTCCTGCAATTTATATATTGTTAAACCAGCCTTTTAAACTATATTCGGACTTCACTGTGAGACCATCCTTAAGACTGTGTCACTGTGTACTTCAATAATCCGGACACATGAATTTACAGTACATTCGGAAAGTATTCAGACCCCTTGACTTTTTTTCAACATTTTGATACGTTACAGCCTTATTTTAAACTGTGGTGAATGCAATTGATTTGGAAAAACACACCGGTCTGTATAAGGTCCCACAGTTGACAGTGCATGTCAAAGCAAACACCATGCCATGAGGTCAAAGGAATTATCCGTAAAGCTCTGAGACCGGATTGACGTGCAGATCTGGGGAAGGGTACCAAAACATTTCTGCAGCATTGAAGGTCCCCAAGAACACAGTGGCCACCATCATTCTTAAATGGAAGAAGTTTGGAACCACCAAGACTCCTCCCAGAGCTGTCAGCCTGGCCAAACTGAGCAATCAGGGGAGAAGGGCCTTGATCAGGGAGGTGACAAAGAACCTGACGGTCACTGTTACAGAGCTCCAGAGTTCCTCTATGGAGATGGGAGAACCTTCCAGAAGGACAACCATCTCTGCAGCACTCCACCAATCAGGCCTTTATGATAGAGTGGCCAGATGGAAGCCACTCCTCAGTAGAAGACACATCACAGCCCACTTGAAGTTTCCAAAAGCCACCTAAAGACTGTCAATGAGAAACAAGATTCTCTGGTCTAATGAAACCAAGATTGAACTCTTTGGCCTGAATGCCAAGCTTCACATCTGGAGGAAACCTGGCACCATCCCTACGGTGAAGCATAGTGGTGGGAGCATCATGCGGTGGGCATGTTTTTCAGTGGCAGTGACTGGGAGACTTTTCAGTGGCAGTGACTGGGAAAAATGAACGGAGCAAAGTGCAGAGAGATCCTTGATGAAAATCTGCTACAGAGTGCTCAAGACCTCAGACTGGGGAGAAGGTTCACCTTCCAACAGGACAACGACCGTAAGAACACAGCCAAGGAGTGGCATTGGGACAAGTCTCGAAGTCTAGGCTGGGCCAGTAACCGAGAAGTTGCTGGTTCGAATCCCCGAGCTGACTAGCTGAAATTTGTCAACGTGCCCTTGAGCAAGGCACTCAATCCTAATTGCTCTTGTAAGTTGCTCTGGATCAGAGCGTCTGCTAAATGTAAAGTCTCTGAATGTCCTTGAGTGGCCCAGCCAGAGCCCGGACTTGAACCCAATCAACCATCTCTGGAGAGACCTGAATAAAAGCTGTGCAGATACGCTCCCCATCCAACCTGGCAGAGCTTGAGAGGATCTGCAGAGAAGAATGGGAGAAACTGACCAAATACAGGTGTGCCAAGCTTGTAGCGTCATACCCAAGAAGACTCAAGGCTGTAATTGCTGCCAAAGGTGCTTCAACAAAGTACTGAGTTAAGGGTCTGAATACTTATGTAAATGTGATATTTCTGTATTTTTGTTGTAGATTTGCAAAAATATTGAAACCTGTGTTCTTTGTCATTATGGGGTATTGTGTGTAGATTGATGCGTTGGAAGAAAACCCTTTTTTTTTTAAAAATAGATTTTAGAATAAGGCTGTAACGTAACAAAATGTGGAAAAGTCGAGGGGTCTAAATATTTTCCGACTCCACTGTAAGTTAAATGTTGACCTAAGTTTTTCCTCGCTTTCTACTCCAACAGTGCTTTTTTTGGGGGGGGGGGGGGGGTTATTGTATCAGTTACTGAAATATGTCTTTCATTCCCTCCAGAGTGCGTTGTCCAAAAAGTCAAGTGATGCAGTTTTCAATTCCACAGCAAAGGACCCCGCGTTTTAAGAGGTGCGTGCACAGTTCACTCCTCAGAGGTTGTGTTCTGTCCACTTGGCACTCTTCTCCTGGCTACACGGCCGGTGTTTTAATCAAATTGGTTAGATTTCAAAGTAACAGCAACACCAATTAGCTCAAATTAGTTACATCAAAGACTTGCCGTGGCTACACGTGTCTTGATGCAACTAATTTGAGCTAATTGGTGTTGCTGTTACTTTGAAATCTAACCAATTGTATTTATGTATAGTAATACTACAACCTGCATGGAAGTGGATAGGTCAAAGGGGACTCTTAGTGTAATTTGCAACGTATTGTAATAGTAAAGGTGTGGATGAAACTGTCATAAAGCCATGTTTTCCAGTGATTAATATTCTGCTGTCCAGGGCAGGTATTTCACGAGTTTGATACTTTTTTAAAGGTAGAGTCCCTTAGATGTTAGACATGCAGTACTTTAATATTAATTTTAAATGTTTTACTTTATAATAAATGACCAGGTAACACCAGAGGAAGCATCCTGTTTTGATACAGACCTTCCAGCAGATCTACATGCTACTCTTTTTTTTTTTCAATTTAAAGTTTTATAAATATTTCTGTTTGTAAATATTTCTTTCTTGTAATGCTACTTCTCATTTGTTTTGTCCTTGTGTCAACATGTGAATTTTACTGTTTCTTGTATACCTATTAATAAATGTCACCTGTCTTTTAATTACAGTAGTGCATGCATTTTCATACTGGTCCCGCGCTGGATTTGAACTCCACAACCATGGCATTGCAAGCACCATGCTCTATCAACCGAGCTACATGGCAGTGTTTGAACTTTTATCTACACATGAAATGATGGCATGGGAGAGTTTAGCTTTATTCATGATAGGGAATGTTGGTTTAGAGCCAAAGTCCTAAGATTGATTCAGACCCTGTAAACTTGAATGGTTATAGAGAATGAATGATATTCCTCTTCTGCTCCATCAATCCTGGATTGTTTCATTGACCTTGAGCCAAAACACTCCTTTACCGTTGACCGACGAGTGGGATTGTAGAAACCATGTAATTGTCATGGATAATCAAGTTAGTCATTTATGAACATGGAGAAGAGGATTTTTGGCTGTATAATTGCCTCACTCAAACAATGGCATGATGGTCAAGAACGTTTAAATGCTTTCAAGGCAACACAGTATTACACAATTAAAGCTGTTTGCTATTCAACTGTCTCCATTGAAGCCCGTCACGTTGTCTATGCTGCATGATTACAAATCTAAGGCTAGATTAAACTGACTGCAACGAGTTTGAATAATACCCTGATCCAGTGGGAAAGAATTTGTTTAGACATTCAGAAGCACATTTTTAGTTGCCAAATTACATGATAGTTACATTTGGTACATCCCAACTATGCAAAACATACATATATACATGAAATATTTGTCAAAAGATAATGTAATGTTAAGTTGATTGACATATTTAAACGTAGTTGTCCTTAACACACAGGTCACTAGCAGGAATGGGAGTGACCCCAGTCCACACAACTGCTTGGCCAACTGATTACATGTACAATAGCTTTTAACTTCATAGGGACTCTTAGAACATCAATCGCAAACAATCTTGGCACAATGCTGAGTCATTCCACAGGCACACTAGCTTTTGATCTCTTCCTGTATCTTCATTGTCTGAGTCTTCACTTGGGGGGGGGGGGCTCGACTGGACAGTGTTTTTTTGCATCAAATTCCATAAACCTTGACCTGCTAATTCAATAATCAGACTGCAGTCCTCTCAAGTCCTTCAGCTCAGAATCTCAATGTCGTGACCATACGTCCCCATTTAATACCTACTGTATTTCACTTGTTCGACTTGTGTGAGACAAGCAGGTTAACACCATTATTTCTCTGGGCTATAGTCCACCCATGGAGTCTTGAGATCCTACCTCATTGGATAAAATCTTTGTGCTGTTCACTGTGGCTTCGGTTGGGAAGGAAGGATAATCTAGAAGGAGGAAATGAAAAGAATGCTGTTAGTTACCGTTTATAAGCTGATGAGGGTCAAAGTGAAATACTAACGATATCCTGTGGAAAGGTGAATCTAATGTAGGTGTAGGGAATTTGTATACAAGTGCTGTTTCTCATGAGTTATAATGCTGTTCTGCTTGTATAGAAAAGTGCACTGTAGTTGGCTTCTAGCAGGCAGGGCAGATACCAGATAGTATACCTGGTTGCGTAACACTAACAAAAGAACAATTGACACATATTTCATGCCTCAAGACATGAATTCTTAATTACTAAACAAAAATACCCCTCTTAGCCAGTGAGTAAACACGTCATATTTGGAATATTGGATAGATCATGTCTTAGGTGGTTTAATCACATGTAGGGTTAGCTGAGTTATGACTGAGCCCCTCAGGCAGGAATAAGGCTCATAAGAAGTGAAAAATAAGTAGGACTAGTGCTGCTAGGTTTTACTGCTGCCCTGCCTGAGTTCCAGGGAGTCTACTGAAGCCAGTCTCAGGAGGCCAAATGTCAGTTGTCCTCATTATCAGACCACCAAAGCCCTCGATGAGAAACCTGAGGGGGAACAAAACAAACAGCAATGTTCCTCCACCTCCAAATGCACTCTGTTCTCTCAGGAGACCCTTTACTGTCCAAGTAGAGCTCTGTAAGTACTTATCATACTCCGGCAAACAATGTCAGATGCCACCTGGCTTAGCCGGTACAGTATGGGAGGTAATTGTCATGTCAGGCATCAGAAAATGTCACCAATCAAGTTTGTCACGTGAACATCCATCAAACTTGGGAATGTGTTATCACTCCTACACTGATGTATGTTACAAGCAAGAATGACAAATGGCTTATGGCCACTGTTCTCTGGGCGCTAAAGATGTCGGTTAAGGCAGCCTCCCGCACCTCTCTGATTCAGAGGGTTGGGTTAAATGCAGAAGACACATTTCAGTTTAAGGCATTTAGTTGAACAACTGACTAGGTATCCCCCTTTCCAATGAGTAAGCTCTTTCCAATGAGGAACTCTTTTGACACCTCGTAGAGTCCATGCCCCAACGAATTGAGGCTGTTCTGAGGGCAAAAGGGGGTGTGCAACTCAATGTTAGGAAGGTGTTCCTAATGTTTGGTATACTCAGTGTGCAATATGTGTGGCTAAATTCACTGTGACTTCCTTGTCTTTGAATGTAATTTAATCCTGTTTATACCTGGTGCTAACATGGGTCCTTTGTCCTGATCTTGTCTACATTCTGATTGTATCCACATTTCCAGAAAGACACATTTCTTGGAAATGTACTTGTGCTATGTCTTGTGTTTCTCCTTAATTAAGCAAACATTTAAAAATAAATATGATTCTTGAAAATAAAGTTTTGGAATTTGTTCTTAATTCCAAGATAGCTTAACCCTTTTCGTAAACGAAGGGCAGTGAGAGAATAAGCTCATGAAAGCAATTGAACATGTTTAATTCACTCACAAAGTTAATCTGAAAGTTTCAGTGTTGATTTCTTTAAACCTGTTTTAAACATGTTTTAGAACAGTAATCTCTGTAGGAAATATGCTAACATGATTGCCATTGCTAGCTAGAAAGCTAGATACATCGGTTGACTAGCAACAAACATCCTAAGAAAATTCGTAAGAACATATTTGAGAAGTTCGTAAGAAAATGATTCAATCTTAAAATATTGTTGAGGAATTGCACATACAAACTTTGTTATGAACTTCTTCCTTTTTCTTCTTAAGAAGCTTCTTACGTTTGAGTAAGAAGTGTTTTGTGAATCTGGGCCCAGATGTTTATTATCCACTTTTCTCCGTGGGAACTTCAACATGTCTGTGACGTGGATTAAACCTGAAGCTTAAATCTGATACACATGAGGTCTACATCAACGAAGGGCGACCATTTGAACATGGCCATGGGAAGATTTTATTGACTAGTTTGCTGTTTAATTTCATCTTGATTCCTCAGGCGCTGGTCCATATGGTTGTTCTTGCCAACATATAATGTGATCAGTCTTAAAGTATAAACTCTGAAACCTGGAGGACTCTGGGTGGAAATCAAACCCAAACACTGGACCTGAGACACCTACTAGGCAGACATGAAGAGCCATGGAGATCACATGTTGATTGGCTTAATAATAATAATATGTTTTTCTTCTGACATGACATCAAAGAATGTTGAAATTGAGCTACAGTATATGATACAAACCACTTCTACCTTATTTCACAGGGGTCAGAAAACAGAACCTGGCATGAGTCCATGGGGTACTTGAGTATGCTGAATGTCTTACTGCCAAAACATGCTACGAAGGATTTGTTCTGCCTCTAAAAACAAACAAAATTGCATTTTTTAAACTCTATCAAATCCCAAAGTCCCAGATAGTTTCAAATGTAGTACAACCAAAGCCCATCTCTGGTGCAACTTGTCATGGAATAGCAGCAGGCAATATTTGTACAAATGTAGAGCCATGGTACATTTAACAACTGTTTATTCCCAGACCAAAAAATAACAGAACAAAACATGTTTTTCTTTTTTACCTTTATTTAACTAGGCAAGTCAGTTAAGAACAAATTCTTATTTACAATGACCGCCTACACCAGCCAAACCTGGACCAATTGTGTGCCGCCCTATGGGACTCCCAATCACAGCCAGTTGTGATACAGCCTGGATTTGAAACAGGGTGACTGTAGTGACTGAGATGCAGTCCCTTTAGACCGCTGCACCACTCGGGAAACCAGGTACCCCAAAGGAAATTAAAATACCAACTTTCCAATCACCAGACCATTTTTCCGGGTATTATGCCACCGGTACAGTAGGTATGTTTATGTGCCCCCAACCGATTGTATTTTTTTATCTGCGTTGTTTTTAAATATTTATTTTACTCATTTTGTGCATAATGTTGCTGCTACCGTCTCTTATGACCGAAAATAACTTTGAGATATCAGGACTGCGATTACTCACCACAGACTAGCAGAATCCTTATTCTTCTTTCACGACTCTGATGAGCCTGAGGCGGAGGATATACGGCTTCCTCGGGAACAGGCCACGACAACCGTGATCTGAGTGAAGATGAGACGGAGAAAGAGAGGCCAGAAAGCGGGCCGCCTTCTGAGAATTCGAAGGCAATCGAATAAACCCCCACTTCCCTCAATTCTGCTAGCAAACGTGCAATCTTTGAACAATAAAATATATTAGTTACGGGGAAGATTAAACTACCAACAGGACATTAAAAACTGTAACATCTTATACTTCACGGAGTCGTGGCTGAATGATGACAATATCAACATACAGCTGAACTGGCTGGTTATACGATGTACCAGCAGGATAGAACAGCGGCGTCTCGTAAGACAAGGGGCGACGGATTATGTATTTTTGTAAATAACAGCTGGTGCACTATATCTAAGGAAGTCTCGAGCTATTGCTCGCCTGAGGTTGAGTGTCTCATGATAAGCTGTAGACCACCCTACCTACTGAGAGAATTCTCATCTGTATTCTTCGTAGTTGTTTACATACCACATCAGTCAGAGGTTGGCACTAAGATAGCATTGAATGAGCTGTATTCCACCATAAGCAAACAAGAAAACGCTCACCCAGAGGCGTCACTCCTAGTAGCCGGTGACATTAATGCAGGGAAACTTAAATCAGTTTTAACAAATTTCTATCAGCATGTTAAATGTGCAACCAGAGGGAAAAGAACTCTGGACCACCTATACTCCACACACAGAGATGCATACAAAGCTCTCCCTCAGCCTCCATTTGGCAAATCTGACCATAATTCTATCCTCCTGATTCCTGCTTACAAGCTAAAATTAAAGCAGGAAGCACCAGTGACTAGATTAATAAAAACAGTTGTCAGATGAAGCTACAGGACTGTTTTGATAGCACAGACTGGAATATGTTCCAGGATTCCTCCAATGGCATTGAGGAGTAGACCACATCTGTCATCGGCTTTCTCAATAAGTGCATCGATGACGTCGTCCCCACAGTGACCATACGTATATAATCCAACCAGAAGTCATGGATTACAGGCAGCATCCTCACTGAGCTAAAGGCTAGAGCTGCCACTTTCAAGGAGCGGGACTCTTATAAGCTTATAAGAAATCTCGCTTTGCCCTCTGACGAACCATCAATCAGGCAAAGCATCAATACAGGACTAAGATTGAGTCGTACTACACTGGCTCTGACGCTTGTCGGATGTGGCAGGGCTTGCAAACCATTACAGACTACAAAGGGAAGCACAGCCGAGAGCTGCCCAGTGATATTAACCTACCAGATGAATTAAACTACTTTTATGCTCACTTCGAGGCAAATAACATTGAAACATGCATGAGAGCACCAGCTGTACCGGAAGACTGTGTGATCACGCTCTCCGCAGCAGATGTGAGTAAGACCTTTAGACAGGTCAACATTCACAAGGCCGCAGGGCCAGACGGATTACCAGGACGTGCACTGCGAGCATGCGCTGACCAACTAGCAAGTGTCTTCACTGACATTTCAACCTCTGCCTGTCCGAGTCTGTAATACCAACATGTTTCAAGCAGACCACCATAGTACCTGTGCCCAAGAACACTAAGGTAAACTGCCTAAATGACTACCGACCCGTAGCACTACGTCTGTAGCCATGAAGTGCTTTGAAAGACTGGTCATGGCTCACATCAACACCATCATCCCAGAAACCCTAGACCTACTCCAGTTTGCATACCGCCCCAACAGATCCACAGATGATGCAATCTCTATTGCACTCCTCACTGCCGTTTCCCACCTGGACAAAAGGAACACCTATGTGAGAATGCTATTCATTGACTACAGCTCAGCGTTCAACACCATAGTGCCCTCAAAGCTCATCACTAAGCTAAGGACCTTAGGACTAAACACCTCCCTCTGCAACTGGATCTTGGACTTCCTGACGGGCCACCCCCAGGTGGTAAGGGTAGGTAACAACACATCCGCCACGCTGATCCTTAACACAGGGGCCCCTCAGGGGTCCATGCTCAGCCCCCTCCTGTACTCCCTGTTCACTCATGACTGCATGGCCAGGCACGACACCATCATTACATTTGCCGATGACACAACAGTGGTAGGCCTGATCACCAACAAAGGCGAGACAGCCTATAGGGTGGAGGTCAGAGACCTGGCCGTGTGGTGCCAGAACAACAACCTCTCCCTCAATGTGATCAAGACAAAGGAGATGATGGTGGACTACAGGAAAAAGAGGACCGAGCACTCCCCCATTCTCATCGATGGGGCTGCAGTGGAGCAGGTTGAGAGCTTCAAGTTGCTTGGTGTTCACATCACCAACAAACTAACATGATCCAACCACACCAAGACAGTTGTGAAGCGGCACGACAAAACCTATTCCCCCTCAGGAGACTGACAAGATTTGGCATGGGTCCTCAGATCCTCAAAAAGTTCTACAGCTGCACCATCGAGAGCCTGCCTGGTATGTCAACATCTCAGCCTCCAACCGCAAGGCACTACAGAGGGTAGTGTGAACAGCCCAGTAAGATCCCTGGGGCTAAGCTTGCTGCCATCCAGGACCTCTATACCAGGCGGTGTCAGAGGAAGGCCCTAAAAATTGTCAAAGACTCCAGCCACCCTAGTCATAGACTGTTCTCTCTGCTACCGCATGGAAAGCGGTACCAGAGCGCCAAGTCTAGGTCCAAGAGGCTTCTAAACAGCTTCTACCCCCAAGCCATAAGACCCCTGAACATCTAGTCAAATGGCTACCCAGACTATTTGCATTGCCCCCCCCCCCCTCTCCACACCACTGCCACTCTCAGTGGTCATCTATGCATAGTCACTTTAATAACTCTACCTACATGTACATACTACCTCAACTAACTGGTGCCCCCGCACATTGACTCATCTATACATAGTCACTTTAATAACTCTACTTACATGTACATACTACCTCAACTAACTCGGCACCCCCCTGTGAATGTTGTTATTTTTTACTGCTGCTCTTTAATTACTTGTTATTTTTATCTCTTATTCTTATCCGTAATTTTTGAAACTGCACTGTTGGTTAGGGGCTCGTAAGTAAGCATTTCACTGTAAGGTCTACCTACACCTGTTGTAGTCGGCACATGTGACTAATAAAACTGTATTTTATTTTATTTAGTTCTACAATATACGATGCTGATAGATGAAAACACTGACAAGTGAAATTACCATCCGGATCAGCCTCCTCTGATCCCTGGTATGTGGATGTTACTTGTTTCAATTTGTATTGGGTTTATTGGATTGAGGCCGAGACACACTGTTACATTTTCCAAAAATGCGGTTCTAAACTCAAAACCTTGATCATAACCAGATGACCATCAGTATGGTCAGAGCAGGACAGGAGTGAGAGGGACTATGTGAGAGAGAAGGTGGTCTGTCTGAGGAAATGGACCCTGCTATTGGAGGAGCCTTGCCACAGTCCCTTCAGAGAGTATTCACACCGCTTGACTTTTTCCACATTTACAGCCTGAATTTAAAATGGATTAAATAGAGATGTTTTGTCACTGGCCTACACACAATACCCCCATAATGTAAAAGTGGAATCATGTTTTTCAAAATATGTACAAATTAATAAAATATGAAATTGAAACATCTTGAGTCAACAAGTGTTCAACCCCTTTGTTACGGCAAGCCTACATAAGTTCAGGAGTAAAAAGTTGCTGAACAAGTCACATAACAAGTTGCATGAACTCCCTCTGAGTGAAATAATAGTGTTGAACATGATTTTTTAATGACTACCTCATCTCTGTACCCCACATACAATTATCTGTAAGGTCCCTCAGTTGAGGGATGGTGAATCAGTACGCTTTGGATGGTGAATCAATACACCCAGTCACTACAAAGATACAGGCGTCCTTCCTAACTCAGTTTCCAGAGAGGAAGGAATCCGCTCAGAGATTTCACCATGAGGCCAATGGTGACTTTAAACAGTTACAGAGTTTAATGGCTGTGATAGGAGAAAACTGAGGATGGATCAACAACATTGTAGTTACTCTACAATACTAACCTAATTGACAGAGTGAAAAGAAGGAACCCTGTACAGAATAAAAATATTCCAAAACATGCATCCTGTTTGCAACAAGGCATAGTGCAGGAAAGTGGAAATGTGACAATGCAATTAACTTTTTGGGATAAAAAAGAAACAGAATGGACCTAAGCACAGGCAAAATGCTAAAGGAAAACCTGGTTCAGTCTGTTTTTCACCAGACACTGGGAGAAGAATTCACCTTTCAGCAGGACAAATAACCTAAAACACAAGGCCAAATCTACGCTGGAGTTACTTAACAAGAAGACAGTGAATGTTCCTGAGTGGTCGAGTTAAATCTGCTTGAAAATCTATGGCAAAACCTGAAAATGGTTGTCTAGCAATGATCAACAATCAATTTTACAGAGCTTGAAGAATTTTGAAAAGAATAATGGGCAAATGTTGCACAATCTAGGTGTGGAATGCTCACAGCTGTACTCGCTGCCAAAGGTGCTACTACAAACTATTCACTCAGGGGTGTGAAAACTTATGTAAATTAGATATTTATGTACTTCATGTTCAATACATTTGCAAAAATGTAAAAAAAAATATATTTAATACATTTTGAATTCAAGCTGTAACACAACTAAATGTGGAATAAGTCAAATGGTATGAATACTTTCTGAAGGCACTGTATCTCAGAAGGTAGACAAATCACCACAGCTTAGCTCACTGAAGGGATCTAGGAAGCATCAAGCATCAACCAGGTCTGGTAAAATGAAGTAACACAAAATATCTGTTATATGTGAAAAATGTTAATAAAAAATGACTGTTCAAGTTTCAAAACATGCAGATAAATTACACATGAATACTACACTTTGCATTTTTGAAAATGTATTGACAATTATATACAGAAAACAAATTAACAACATACTTCCAGCATGCTTATAAGGAAGGGCACTCAACATGTGCAGCACTGACACAAATTACTGATGATTGGCTGAAAGAAATTGATAATAATAAGATTTTGAGAGCTGTTTTGTTAAACTTCAGTGCAACCTTTCATATCATTGATCATAACATATTGCTGAAAATAATTAGGTGTTATGGATTAACATTTTCTGCCTTATCATGGATCCAATAGGGTTTTCTTTAATGGAAGCCTCTCTAATGCAAATGTGGTTCAGTGTGGTGTACCACAGAGCAGCCAGCTTGGACCATTATTGTTGTCTGTGTTTACTAATGACCTTCCACTGACCTTGAATAAAGCATGTGTGTCCATGTACGCTCAACAACTCAACAGTATACATGTCGGTGGCAACAGTAAAATAAATAGCTGACGCTCTCGACATATCGCTCCAATCAGTTTTAGAATGGGTAACAAGCAATTGGCTGATGCTAAATATTTGAAAAATGAAATGCACAATTTTTGGGAAAAATCACTCACTAAACCTAATCTGGATCTATTATTGAATCTATTACATAAATCTGTCGATGTGCCTTTGAGCAAGGCACTTAACCGTAATTGCTCTTGTAAGTTGCTCTGCATGAGTGCATCTGCTAAATGACAAAAATGTAAAATATCCAATTTACATATGTATTTACACCCCTGAGTTGTTACATGTTAGAATCACCTGTGACAGTGATTACAGCTGTGAGTCTTTCATGGTAAGTCTCTAAGAGCTTTGCACATCTGGATTGTACAATATTTGCTTCAAGCTCTGTCAAATTGGTTGTTGATCATTGTGAGACAACCATTTTGATGTCTTGACATAGATTTTCAAGCAGATTTAAGTCAAAACTGTAATTCGGCCACTCAGGAACATTCACTGTCTTCTTGGTAAGCAACTCCAGTGTAGATTTGGCCTTGTGTTTTAAGTTATTGTCCTGCGAAAAGGTACATTCATCACCCAGTGTCTGGTGGAAAGCTACTGAACTGGGTTTTCCTCTATGATTTTGCCTGTGCTTACAGTAGCTCCATTCTATTTATTTTTTACCCAGCCACCACTATGCTTGAAAATATGTAGAGTGGTACTAAGTAATGTGTTGTATTGGATTTGCCCCAAACATAACACTTTGAATTCAGGATCTTCACTCTGTCAATTCATTTAGTATTGTGGAGTAACTACAATGTTGTTGATCCATCCTGTGTTCTCCTATCACAGGCATTACACTCTGTAAATGTTTTCAAGTCACCATTGGCGTCATGGTGAAATCCCTGAGTGGTTTACTTCCCCTCTGGCAACTGAGTTAGGAAGGATGTCTGTATCTTTGTAGTGACTGGGAGTATTGATTCACCATCCAAAGCCTAATTAATAACTTCATCATGCTTAAAGGGATAATCAAGCATCTACAAATAGGTGCCCTTCTTTGTGAGGCATTGAACCCCCCCCCCCCTAGTCTTTGTGGTTGAATCTGTGCGTGCAATTCACTACTCAATTGAGGGACCTTACAGATAATGAAGTAGTCATTCATAAATCATATTCACCACTATTATTGAACACAGAATGAGTCCATTCAACAGATGTGATTTGTTAAGCACATTTTTTACTCCTGAATGTATTTAGGCTTGTCAAATCAAAGAGGTTTAATTCTTATTGACTCAAACATTTTCTACAAACAAAGTTCCACTTTCACATTATAGGGCATTGTGTGTAGATTAGTGACACAACATCTAAATGTAATACATTTTAAATTCAAGCTGTTACACAACAATATGTGGGAAAAGTAAAGGGATGTGAATATTTTCTGAAGGAACTGTATATGTATATTTTGTACTCTGGTCTGGAAGGTCATTTCCTGCAATTTCATCCATTTTGCCATGGGTGTTTTGTACTGTGTATTTAAATACTGTATTCTCAACATACAGTACCAGTCAAAAGTTGACACACCTTCTCATTCAAAGGTTTTTCTTTATTTTTACTATGAACACTATGAAGTAACCAAATAAGTGTAAACAGATCAAAAGATATGTTATATTTTAGATTCTTCAAAGTAGCCACCCTTTGCCTTGATGACAACTTGCACACTCAAAGGCATTCTCGCAACCAACTTCACCTGGAATGCTTTTCCAACAGTCTTGAAGGAGTTCCCACATATGGAGGTGTGTTTTGGGTCATTGTCCTGTTGAAAAACAAATTATAGTCCCAACCAGATGGGATGGCATATCGCTGCAGAATGATGGCATATCGCTGCAGAATATTGGTTAAGTGTGCCTTGAATTCTAAATAAATCACTGACAGTGTCACCAGCAAATCACCCCCACACCATCACAACTCCTCCTCCATGCTTCATGTGGGAACCACACATGCGGAGATCATCCGTTCACCTACTCTGCGTGTCACAAAGACACAGCGGTTGGAACCAAAAATCTAAATTTTGGACTCATCAGACCAAAGGACAGATTTCCACCGGTCTAATGTCCATTGCTCGTGTTTCTTGGCCCAAGCAAGTCTCTTCTTCTTATTGGTGTCATTTAGCAGTGGTTTCTTTGCAGCAATTCGACCATGAAGGCCGAACGCAGTTATAAGGGCACAAGGCGGGACCCAAATGCAGACACAGGAGGCAGATGATTGAGCTCTGAAATGTATTATGACAAAAGGGGTAGGCAAAAGGCAGGTCGGTGTACAGGCGAGAGTTCGTAAACCAGGTCAGAGTCCAAACAGTACCAGCAGATAGGCAGGCTTGAGGTCAGGACAGGTAGGGGTTCTGTAACTAGGTCCGAGTCCAAACAGTACCAGGTGATAGGCAGGCTCGAGGTCAGGGGCAGGCAGAGTGGTCAGGCAGGCAGGCTCAGAGTCAGGACAGGCAAGGGTCAAAACTAGAGAACTGAGAAACAAAATTGCTGGTTGACTTGACAAACAAGACGAACTGGCACAGAGAGACAGGAAACACAGGGATAAATACACCGGGGAAAACAAGCGACACCTGGGGGGGGTGGAGACAAGCACAAGGACAGGTGAAACAGATCAGGGTGTGACAGCAGCAGTCTCCTCTGAACATTTGATGTTGAGATGTGTCTGTTACTTGAACTTAGTGAAGCATTTATTTGGTCTGCAATTTCTGAGGCTGGAAAGTCTAATGAACTTATCCTCTGCAGCAGAGGTAACTCTGGGTCTTCCTTTCCTTTGGCGGTCCTCATGAGAGCCAGTTTCATCATAGAGCTTGATGTTTTCTTCTTGAAATGTTCCGTATTGACTGACCTTCATGTCTTATAGTAATGATGGACTGTCATTTATTTTTGTTATTTCAGCTGTTCTTGCCATAATATGGACTTGGTCTTTTACAAAATAGGGCTATCTTCCACAAATTAACTTTCAACATGGCACACCTGTTAATTGAAATGCATTCCAGGTGACTACCTCATGAAGCTGGTTGAGAGAATGCCAAGAGTGTGCAAAGCTGTCATCAAGGAAAAGGGTGGCTACTTTGAAGAATCTCAAATATAAAATATATTTTGATTTGTTTAACACTTTTTTGGTTACTACATGATTCCATATGTGCTATTTCATAGTTTTGATCTCTTCCCTATTATTCTACAATGTAGAAAATAGTCAAATTCTAGAAAAACCCTTTAATGCGTAGGTGTGTCCAAACTTTTGACTGGTACTGTAGCTCATTCTAATATTTCTACTACTGTACAATGCATTTTAGGTACACTGTTTATACACAATGCATATTTATTTATATACTGGATTCTTGACATAGCTTACTCTAATGTATCTACTACTATACACATCATTCTTAGTATAACTGGTGTAAATTCATCTGTTGTATATACATATAGATCACATTTGGATTACTGTTACACTGCTGTTTGGATTGTTAATTGGATTCATTTTTGACATTTCTAGATCATTTTTTGTATTATTTGTGTACTTGTTTGACATTTAACTCAATTGTTAGGAGCTAGTAACATAAGCATTTAGCTGCACCGGCTATAACATCTGCTAAAAGTTGTACACAACCAATACATTTTGATTCTGATTTGTCAAATGGTACAGGGGCCCACTCAGGCCGTGAAAAGAAAACCGGTCATGTTACATCATGAATAAATGTTGTTTGTAAAAACAAGTTCCTAGTCGCAGCTGTTATTATCTGAGTACAAAGTAGGACACTTTGCAAACTTTGTTTACAATTTCATTAAGAATTAATTATGAGTGTTGATGTGAAGGTGTATCATTTATGGAATGCATTTGATCTTTGTTATATGGAATGTTTGTCCAGAGTTAATTGTGTTGCTGCACAATGTGGAGGAGAGCTCGACTTAAATCAATTATCAACGCTCTATCAACAACTGTCAAAGCAAACACGCTGATATGGAATGCTCATATCAAGGCTAATTAAACGTAAATAAACCTTCAATAAACTTCATTTTAACTTAATCAAAACCAAGAGGTGATACAGTATCTGAACAATCAAAAGGTCTGTACTGAAGATCACCGACTCTCCAGACATTACCGCGGACTGACCAAATCAAGTGTTCACATACTTCAATAATCCACTCACATTGCCACTCCGTACTGTTCGTCAGTATTACTCAGTGTTAATGGAACAGTGCATATTTATACTGGCAATTTGCTTGTAAGCAAAATCCTCCAAACGCAGATCTTGCCAAACGCCTGTCTTGAACTGGGACGGGAAAGACTAATCAACATGATCATTTTGGACAGATCTGGCAGTATCACTACCGTGGTTAGATTTGAACACTGACATCAGACGATACACATGAGATGATGTACAAGTTGTTTTGCTGTTACTATACAAACAAACATAATGGAAAACAACTTCTTTGGTTGTGAGTATCATTCTGAAAATACATGGGACCATGTCACTGAGCAGACATTTATTGTAATCAAATTAGTCCTGCAAGCTGGAGAAGAGACTGGAACCTTTTCCAGGTTACACGTGTTACAATGATGATTACTGAGATTGTCAAAATACAAGTCTACCACAAAGCTGCTCCTCTGGAGATGAAACCAACTACATTTCCAGAATTAGCTAGATATTTCAGTATGCTGTATTGGGCAGACACGAGAGGCAAACCTGAAAAACAATGGATGTTTACTAGGACTAATCAATGTGACTGCCTGACAGCCGTAGTCAACAGACTGACAAGGCTGGCCATCAACCTGAGATGAGTTGATTTGGTGCTTCATAGACAAAACTTTACCCAAGTTTGACCAAATATGGAGATATCCTTCTAGGAAATGGATCACTGTAGCAGGTGATATCGGCACACAAATGGGTATTTTCTTGGTAAGTCACCATGGTGATAAACGCTGATAGGAAGGCTGATCATTTGGAGACAAATTGTTCAAGACAGCCTCATTCAATCCACTATTATAATCAGCATAACAAAATGCTCTGTGATTTTAGAAAAAACAGGATTTGATTAATTCTAGTGGTATATCAAAAATATTGATCTCACTACTAACAGTGCAGTTGACTGTAAGGGCCGTAATACTATGGGGGGGGGGGGGGATTGTATATTTACTTTTGATCTCACACTCACAGGTTCTAACACCCAATATCCCTGATCAAGCCAGAACATAAATAATACCTTTCATCTCCTGATTCTCCTCATACATAGAAACAAGTGGAGACAGAGTTTCCCATGTACAGTAATGTAGTCAAGTCAGAGTAGGAATAATAGAACATGGCAATGTGATTCCAGAAGGTAACTTACCCTCTTCATGCAACCTCATTTCACTTCCATACAAAGAATTGTATTTAGGCGTTCAGGTCAGCAAAGTACAGCTGTTGGTGATTAACATTGGCAGCATGAGGGTACAATATACAATAGACTGCAACACGACAGTCTCTACAGAACACCTTCTACACTAGACAGCAGAAGCCCAAAGGGTGTCCACCGAACCAGACCTTCACAGCGCTATCAACATATACATTTCATTAAACATTGTAGACATTTGCAGGCTTTCCCCACACATATAAATTGCAATGTATAGACTTGTTGAATTCTTTGTCACACACAACATAGTATAGGCACGTGTCTTTTTAAAATATCACTCTCTCTAAACCACGGAGGCTGTTAGTTGACATTTTAGGGTACTACAGCGACTGGGTTCCAGATCCATACAGTTAACATCTGCAGATATACATACACACATGCACAAACACACACAGTGCACACAGCTAAACACCTGTAATGTACCAAAGGTCAAATCTATGTAGCACTTAGCCTGCTTCTTTAGTGAGCTTCTTGAAATGCCTCAACCCTTCTGTCGGTCTACCTGGAAGGAAGGTTAATAGTAGTGTGCCAAATGGTGTAGTGATTACATTGAACATATCTTCTATTCTGTTAGGCCTACCCTTTACCAGAATGAAGATGCACAACACAAAGGACGGTGATCATCATCTTTGTATCAGTTCATGACTGCAATGTTCATGGGAAAAGCTAATTGTGACAAAAGAAGCATCATGACCCGATGTAGGCTACAGTACGGCTGTGTCAGTGAGAGAATCAAAAAGAGTCCAGGTCTGTTTGAGGTGAAGAACATTAAACCCAGTGTTTCCCCAAGGATTGGTAGTGGTACTGTAGTGATAGTGGGTGTGGCCAATTGCACAGTCTTGGCTGCAGAGACAAAATGTTGCTGTTTTAAAGCTAATTTCCTTACATTTTTTCATGGGCCGGAGAAAAATATGTACAGTTTTAAAGTTGGTTTTCTGCAATACTACACATTTTATCATGGGCTGAGAGAAAATAAAACCGTTTTAGGGCTAATTTCCTGCAATTCTACACATTTTAAAGCTAATTTCCCATGGCTTATGCCATTCTTATGCTATCAGAGTGACTCAAACCTTACAACAAAATCAATGAAAAAAGTTCTTAGTAGCTAGCTAACTTTTTAATTTGGATACCGCGACACAGTTGGCATCAGTTGCTGAGACTGGTAGCTTCTGTCCAGTGATCCTGCCATCCAAGGACGGGTCTGAGGAGCTATTTGGGCTTGCAGCTAACCTAGCTGCTAGCTAGCTGCATATCAAGCTAGCAGGGTTTTCTTGAGGGCTTGAACACAGCCAGCGACGCGGTTAGCCATTGTGTCTGGGACTGCGGATTGTCCCGGGTTTGTGGCTGTCTAGATCCTTGATGTTTGTTGTTCTCAATCTGCCCTGTGACTTGCCCTGTCTCAAACTGTGAGGAGTAACAGAGTAACCTACGTTGCTAGCTACCATGACAAAGACCAAAGCCGACACCACCGTTGAGGACAGTGGTGTCTCTCTATCAAACGTGAAGGATCTTTTAACAAACAAAAAGAGTTCTACAAGCTGTTGTTACAACAACAAGGAAATAGCTTAAAGTGTTTTGTCCAAATACTGGTAGATTCAACTAATAAAATAATGGACAACCTGACCAGAGAGATCCAGGACCTGAAGAACAGTTTGCAGTTCTCCCAGGGTCAGCTCAATGAGTTGAAAAAGGAGAACAGCAAAATGACAGCAATCTGTAAGTCATTGAGAGAGGACATCAGTTATGTACAGTGCCTTGCGAAAGTATTCGGCCCCCTTGAACTTTGCGACCTTTTGCCACATTTCAGGCTTCAAACATAAAGATATAAAACTGTATTTTTTTGTGAAGAATCAACAACAAGTGGGACACAATCATGAAGTGGAACGACATTTATTGGATATTTCAAACTTTTTTAACAAATCAAAAACTGAAAAATTGGGCGTGCAAAATGATTCAGCCCCTTTACTTTCAGTGCAGCAAACTCTCTCCAGAAGTTCAGTGAGGATCTCTGAATGATCCAATGTTGACCTAAATGACTAATGATGATAAATACAATCCACCTGTGTGTAATCAAGTCTCCGTATAAATGCACCTGCACTGTGATAGTCTCAGAGGTCCGTTAAAAGCGCAGACAGCATCATGAAGAACAAGGAACACACCAGGCAGGTCCGAGATACTGTTGTGAAGAAGTTTAAAGCCGGATTTGGATACAAAAAGATTTCCCAAGCTTTAAACATCCCAAGGAGCACTGTGCAAGCGATAATATTGAAATGGAAGGAGTATCAGACCACTGCAAATCTACCAAGACCTGGCCGTCCCTCTAAACTTTCAGCTCATACAAGGAGAAAACTGATCAGAGATGCAGCCAAGAGGCCCATGATCACTCTGGATGAACTGCAGAGATCTACAGCTGAGGTGGGAGACTCTGTCCATAGGACAACAATCAGTCGTATATTGCACAAATCTGGCCTTTATGGAAGAGTGGCAAGAAGAAAGCCATTTCTTAAAGATATCCATAAAAAGTGTCATTTAAAGTTTGCCACAAGTCACCTGGGAGACACACCAAACATGTGGAAGAAGGTGCTCTGGTCAGATGAAACCAAAATTGAACTTTTTGGCAACAATGCAAAACGTTATGTTTGGGAAGATGGATGGAGCCAAATACAGGACCATTCTGGAAGAAAACCTGATGGAGTCTGCAAAAGACCTGAGACTGGGACGGAGATTTGTCTTCCAACAAGACAATGATCCAAAACATAAAGCAAAATCTACAATGGAATGGTTCAAAAATAAACATATCCAGGTGTTAGAATGGCCAAGTCAAAGTCCAGACCTGAATCCAATCGAGAATCTGTGGAAAGAACTGAAAACTGCTGTTCACAAATGCTCTCCATCCAACCTCACTGAGCTCGAGCTGTTTTGCAAGGAGGAATGGGAAAAAATTTTAGTCTCTCAATGTGCAAAACTGATAGAGACATACCCCAAGCGACTTACAGCTGTAATCGCAGCAAAAGGTGGCGCTACAAAGTATTAACTTAAGGGGGCTGAATAATTTTGCACGCCCAATTTTTCAGTTTTTGATATGTTAAAAAAGTTTGAAATATCCAATAAATGTCGTTCCACTTCATGATTGTGTCCCACTTGTTGTTGATTCTTCACAAAAAAATACAGTTTTATATCTTTATGTTTGAAGCCTGAAATGTGGCAAAAGGTCGCAAAGTTCAAGGGGGCCGAATACTTTCGCAAGGCACTGTATGTGAATCCATGATAAAAATGATGGATAAATCAGATGGAACAACATGGTTGTGGACGGAATTTCCACATGAGAATTGGACGGAGTCTGAGGACAAAGTGAGGGAAATGATCTCTGAGAAACTGAAGATGGACCACAGGAAGATTGGAGTGCACACACAGGACTGGAAAACCCACCCCCAGCCCAGGTGACAGGCCCAGGCCAATAGTGGTAAAATTCCTGAGGTTCAAGGACAAGGTAGCTGTTCCTGAAAGAGCCAAGAACTTGAGAGGAATGTATATCTTCCTCAACTAACCTGAAGCTGTGCGCCAGAAGAGGAAAGAACTGATCCCAGCCATGAAAGCTGCCAGAGCGCGTGGGGACATTGCTTACATCCGCTATGACAGGCTCATTGTCCACCCTCCCTCCCAGAAGCCTGGAGGGGATGAGAGAGCCAAGTCTATGGGTTCGTAGTTTCAACCCCGTAGCACGCGCGCGCGCGCGCGCACACACACACACACACACACACACACACACACACACACACACACACACACACACACACACACACACACACACACACACACACACACACACACACACACACACACACACACACACACACACACACACACACACACACACACACACACAAGTTGATTACAATGTACTGCTGAATGTATATTTTTGTATCTTGCTTTGTATGCTATTTTCAGTATTATGTCTATCTCTGATAAGCTACCCAGGAAAGGGCTGAACATATTAATATGTGTAGCCTTAGAAATAAGGTTAATGAAATCAACAACTTGATAACATCAGATAACATTCATATTTCAGCCATTTCTGAGACTCATTTTGATGATACAGCAGTAGCAATACACGGATATAACATCTATAGAAGAGACATAAATACTTATGGGGGAGGTGTTGTGGTATATATTCAGAGCCTTATCCCTGTAATTCTTAGAGAAGATCTTATGTCAAGTGTTATTGAAGTGTTGTGGTTGCAGGTTCACTTGGCACATCTAAAGCCTTTTCTTTAGGGGTGTTGCTATCGGCCACCAAGTGCTAACAGTCAGTTTCTAAACAATATGTGTGAAATCCTTGATTGAGTCTGTGATGTAAACAGAGAGGTCTACTTTCTTGGGGACCTGAATATTGACTGGTTTTCATCAAGCTGTCCTTTCAAGAGAAGGCTTCTTACTGTAACCGGTGCCTGTAATCTGGTTCAGGTTATTAATCAACCTACCAGGGTGTTTACAAACAATCCGGAACAAAATCATCCACATGTATCGATCACATTTTTACTAATTCTGTAGAACTTTGTTCTAAAACTGTATCCGTACCCATTGGATGCAGTGATCACAATATAGTGCCTATATCCAGGAAAGCCAAAGTTCCAACAGCTGGGCCTATAATAGTGTATAAGTGATCATACAAAATATTTTGCTGTGACTCTTATGTGGATGATGTTCAAAATATTTGTTGGTCTGATGTGATTAATGAGGAGCATCCAGATGCTGCACTTATTATTGATAAACATGCACCTAAAAATAAACTAACTGTTATAACTGTTAAGGCTCCATGAATTGATGAGGAATTGAAAAACTGTATGTTTGAAAAAGATGGGGCAAAAGGAGTCTGACTACACATCTGACTGGCTAAACTACTGCAAATTGAGAAATTAGGTGACTAATCTCAACAACAACAAGAAGAAACTTTATTATGAAGCCAAAATCAATGATATAAAGAATTATGGAAAAAAAACTTTGGAGTACTTTACATTAATTTATGGGCAGGAAGACAAATTCAACTCCATCTTTAATCGAATCAGATGGCTAATTCATCACAAAACCATTTGATGTTGCCAATTATTTTAATGATTACTTAATTGGCAAAGTGGGCAAACATAGGCAGGAAATGCCAACAACGAACAGTGAGCCATCATATTCATGCGTAAAAAAACGAATAATGAAAGAAATGCATTGCAGGTTTGAATTCTGTAAAGTTAGTGTGGGAGAGGTGGATAAATAATTGTTATCGATCAATAATGACAAACCTCATGGCATTGACAACTTAGATGGAAAGCTACTGTGGATGGTAGCTGACTCTATAGCCACTCCTATCTGTCATATCTTTAATCTGAGCCTAGAGGAAAGTCTTTGTCCTCAGGCCTGGAGGGAAGCCAAAGTAATTTCGCTACCTAAGAGTGGTAAAGCGGCCTTTGATACTATTGACCATGACCTGTTGTTGACCATAACCTGTTGTTGAAAAAACATACATGATGTGTTATGGCTTTTTTAGTGTGGATTCAGAGCTATCTATCTAATAGAACTCAAAGGGTTTTCTTTAATGAAAGCTTCTCTAATGTCAAACATGTAAAGTGTGGTGTACCGCAGGGCAGCTCTCTAGGCCCTCCACTCTTTTCTATTTTTACCAATGACCTGCCACTGGCATTAAACAAAGCGTGCGTGTCCATGTATGCTGATGATTCAAACATATACTCATCAGCAACACAGCTAATGAAGTCACTGAAACTCTTAACAAAGAGTTACAGTTTGTTATGGAATGGGTTGCCATTAATAAACTGGCCCTGAACATCTACAAAACTAAGAGCATTGTATTTGGTACAAATCATTCCCTAAATTCTAGACCTCAGCTGAATCAGGTAATGAATGGTGTGGCTGTTGAACAAGTTGAGGAGACTAAATTACTTGGCATTACCTTAGATTGTAAACTGTCATGGTCAAAACATACAGATTCAATGGTTGTAAAGAAGGGCAGAGTTCTGTCCGTAATAAAAGAGATGGTCTGCTTTTTAGACACCACACTCCAAAAAGCAAGTTCTGGAAGCTCTAGTTGTATCTAATCTTGATTATTGTCCAGTCATGTGGTCCAGTGCTGCAAGGAAAGAACAGAGCGGCATGTTTTGCTCTTAATTGTAATCAGAGAGCTGTTATAAATATTATGCATGCCGGTCTCTCTTGGCTAAGAGTTGAGGAGAGACTGAATGGATTCTTCTTATTTTTTATAAGAAACATGAATGTGTTGAAATTCTCCTTGTTTGCATAGTCAACTTACACACAGCTCTGACACACACACTTACCCCACAAGACATACCACCAGGGGTCTTTACACAGTCCCTAAATCCGGAACAAATTCAAAAAGGGTACAATATTATATAGAGCCATTGTTGCATGGAACTCTGTTCCATCTCATATTGCTCAGATAAACCAACCTGGTTTCAAAAAACAGATAAAGCAACACCTCACAGCACAATGCCTCTCCCCTATTTGACCTAGATAGTTTGTATGCATTGATATGTAGGCTACGTGTGCCTTTTAAAAAAAATGTATGTAGTTCTGTCCTTGAACTGTTCTTTTCTATTGATATTCTGTATTATGTCATGTTTCATGTTTTGTGTGGATCCCAGGAAGAGTAGCTGCTGCTTTTGGAACAGCTAAAGGGGATCCTAATAAAATACCAAAAATACCAAATATACAAATGGTTGGGGAGTAACGGATTACAAAAAAACGGTATCTGTAAATCTTTACGTTACCAGCAAAAATATTGTAATCAGATTATAGATACTTTCAAAAAACTAGATGATTACTTCGAGGATTCAATTTAAATTCAGAAAGGATGTGCGGGAAAAAAATAATTGACATTGTTTTCTCATTGACATTCAAATCAGCATTGAAAAAAGGCACAAGTTTAAGTTTATTCGACCTGAGCGAATCTGACCACAAGTCAGAGACCACTATGATGACACTCTATATTTAAAATGTATTTGGTGGATTGCGGGAAAAGAGCAGGAATGGGCTTTTGTGGGCTACAGTCTAAGCTGTGTCTTCCAATGGGCGACTGCTGTCGGCATCCAAAGATTATCCAACTGAAATAAACGCTTGGAGGTCAGGATGACAGCAGTGGTGTAGTGTACGGCGATACGGATATCACTTATTATTGATATCTACATAGCACATTGATGTGAATCACACTGCTGCTCTCTCATTTAGCTATTTGTGTCTTACGGATTGTGGTTGTTGTGGATGGCTGTTCTCAAATCTAAATGTGTATTTGAACCCAATAATGGTTGAATTAAAGAAGTTTAAGCTGCCTATCAATCATTGTTTTTGATACCAGTGGGCAGCAAGTGAAAAATGTGCTCTTGTAACAGCTGCATAGTTCAGATCCCAGCCTATGGAATAAACGTGGGGATTTTATTGCTCAGTCTAATTCATTTATTTATTTAAAAAAATGTAACCTTTATTTAACTAGGCAAGTCAGTTAAGAACAAATTCTTATTCACAATGACGGCCTACACCAGCAAAACCCAATTAAGCTCAGCCCTATGGGACTCTCAATCACGGCCGGTTGTGATACAGCCTGGAAACAAACCAGGGTGTCGGCTCTAACATTGAGATGCGGTGGTGATAATGCAGTACAGGGCAGTGCTGATAAAAAAATGGACACCTCCTCAAACTCGCACATTTTTGATAGACTTTAAGGGGCAATCTGTCGCTATATACATTTTTGGACTTATAAATTATATTTATATAACTGGTTTCCTTCCTCTCCGTCATATATATATATATATATATATATGACGGAGAGGAAGGAAACCAGTTATATAAATATAATTTATAAGTCCAAAAATGTATATATATATATATATATATATATATATATATATATATATATATATATATATATGGCCAGCAACTGTATGTACATTTTAACATTTTAACAAAGTTAAATTGGTAACATACATTTTTGTCTTCTTCTATTGCCTATTAAGGGGAACGTAATCTAAAAGTAACTGAATGTAATCAGATTACGTTACTGAGTTTGTGTAATCCAAAAGTTACCGATTACAATTTTGGACAGGTAACTAGTAACGGTACCGGATTACATTTAGAAAGTAACTTACCCATCCCTGCATTTACAGTGCCTTCAAATAGTATTCACACCACAACTTTGTCCACATTTTGTTGTTGTTACAGCCTGAATTTAAAATGGATTACAATTCGATTTTGGTCACAGGCCTACACGCAATGCCCCATAATTTTAAAGTGGAATGAAGAATTTCTAAATGTTTACAAGTGAATTAAAAACAAAAAGCTGAAATGTCCTGAGTCAATGAGTATTTAACCCTTTGTTTATGACAAGCCGAAATAAGTTCAGGAGTACAAATGTGCTAAACAAATCACATAATAAGTTACATGGATTCACTCTGTGTGAAATAATAGTGTTTAACATGATTTTTGAATGCTTACCTATGTACTATCTGTAGCTCACACATACATTTATCTGTAAGGTCCCTCAGTCGAGCAGTGAATTTCAAACACAGATTCAACCACAAAGACCAGGGAGGTTTTCCAATGCCTAGCAAAGAAGGGCACCTATTTGTAGACGGTTTTTAACAAAGCAGACATTGAATATCCCTTTGACCATGGTGAAGTTATTAATTACACGTTGGATGGTGTATCAATACACCCAGTCACTACAAAGATACAGGCATCCTTCCTAAATTGCCAGAGAGGAAGGAAACCTGTCAAGGATTTCACCATGAAGCCAATGGTGAGTATAAAGCAGTTACAGTTTGGCTGTGATAGGAGAAAACTGAGGATGGATCAACAACATTGTAGTTACTCTACAATACTAACCTAAATTACAGAGTTAAAAGAAGGAAGCCTGTGCAGAATACAAATATTCCAAAACATGCATCCTGTTTGCAATAAGGCACTAAAGTAAAACTGCAACAACAAAAAAATGTCAAAGAAATGTATCTTTTTGTCCTTGAATAAAAAGTGTTATGTTTGGGGCAAATCCAACACAACACATCACTGAGTACCACTCTTCATATTCAAGCATGGTGGTGGCTGCATCATGTTATGGTTATACTTGTCATTGGCAAGGACTAGGGAATTGTTTTGGATATAAGTAAATGAAATAGAGCTAAGCACAGGCAAAATCCTAGAAGAAAACCTGGTTCAGTCTGATTTCCAACAGATGTTGGGAGACAAATTCACCTTTCAGCAGGACAATAACCTAAAACACAAGGCCAAATATACATTAGAGTTGCTTACCAAGATGACGTTGAATGTTCCTGAGTGGCCTAGTTACAGTTTTGAATTAAATCGGTTTGAAAATCTATGGCAAGACTTGAAAATGGCTGTCTAGCAATGATCAACAACCAACTTGACAAATTTTGAATAATTTCAAAAATAAAAATATAGCAAATATTGTACAATCCAGGTGTGAAAAGCGCTTAGAGACTCACAGCTGAAAAACGTACAGCTGTTATCGCTGCCAAAGGGGATTCTAACACGTATTGACTCAGGGGTGTGAATACTTGTGTAATTTTAATATTTCTGTATTTCATTTTCAATACATTTTAAAACATTTCTAAAACAACATATTCTCTTTGTCATTAGGAGTTATTGTGTGTAGATGGGTGAGACAAAATATATTTAATAAATTTTGAATTTAGGCTGTGGAATAAGTCAAGGGGTATGAATACTTTCTGAAGGCACTGTATATTTATTGTCGTGGCGGCGGAGACTGTACACAGTTTTTGCTCAAGCTCTGAGGTAGAATAACTTAGTGTTCATTAGATTAACAGATACTGCATCTGCAGTTACTTTCCTCTACACCCTAAAATTGTAATCTAGGAATGTCAAATGCAGAAACGTGTCCCAATGGTGCAGAGCTGTTGACAGAGATGTAGAGTTGCTACAGGAAGTAGTGTTGGTGGCCATATTGAGAGCAGTCCCAGCTAGCACATTTGGTTTCTTGGAAGTAATGGTAGCGTACATTTTTGGTTTCCCATTGGTTCTGGGAACGAAGATATATGTTTCTGAGAATCTAGTGTAGCACATAGGGATGTGTGAAACTTGCTCCTCAGCCTTAAGTATCCCGCTTGCTTTGCCTCATTAGCTAGCTTTTGAGGTGGTGCGATCGGCTACCCTTGAGGAGGGCGGTCACGTGTGTTTTTAAGGCAGAGGTCCCGAGTTCGCGCCAGGTATGGGCCGAATCGGGAGGAGGTAGTACTCCCTAAGCAAACAGGGTGACGTCCTTTACAGTGGTTCCTAGTGACTCGAATCTACAGTTGCACTGAGTTCAGTGCTGGGGTCACTGTTAAGTAAGTTTGAGGGGTGAATGTAGCACATGGGGATGTGTGAAACTCACTCCTCACCCTGTAATAGGCTCATCTGCATCTTGTTTTGTTGCAGGCTTCGTTTTTAGTAGCCTAGCTAGGACTGTGTCTGTACACTTTCCCTCCGCTGTGCGCTGTAAATGGGACAAACAAAAGCAGCGTGATTGAAGTTGATTTCACCGATGCCAGGACATCAGGCTATAATTTGATCAAATAGATCTCAATTGTTGACTCGCTTATGTGTCCTGTTCGGCCCACGGGCCTTATGTTTGACATGTACGCTAGCCTATTAGCCACGCTATAACTACGTTATGACCGACTTGTGATCATTGCCCTGAAACAGTGCATCCCGCCCGAATGGGTGGAGGCAGCAAACAATGTACGGGGCGCCAGCTGTGATTTACAGCTATACATTTTTGGGAAAAAAGTGAATAAATGTATTGGTGAATTATATTAATCATGTATTGAACTGCATCCATCTATTCTGCCAATAATGCCTTACTGTACATCATGGATTTTTTAGTAAAGTAGAACCTATTTCAAACCTCTTATAAAGTTGGTTTTGTAGCATAAAGTAGGAATTTGATATTTTTCACTGATATTATGATTGTCTGTTTGTTTCATATCTGCAAAGTAGTTAATGCTGTCAGTTCCACTTTGACATTATCTGAACGTTCTGAGAACATAATTTAAAATAGAACCATAAGGAAACCTGTAGGAAACGTTATGCTGAAGTACTAATATTCCCACAGAAGAACGTTGTTTCTTAACGTTCTTTGAACTTTGAGAACATTCCCAATGCCAAACCAATTGGAGAACATTCCTAGAACAATACAAAAAAATGTAATTACATGTAACCATGTTTGAACTTTTAGGAACATTCCGTTAAAGTAATAACATTGTTTTGTCATGTTCCTTAAATGTATTGAGGATGTTCCAAAGCCAAGCAACTATCCTACACCATTCCAATAACATTTTGGGAAGGTTGCAGGCAACATAACCATAGGACAACCATACTCTCACGAAGCTCTAAGAAACATATGGTTCTCAGAACGGTATATGCTAGCTGGGGTAGGAGGCACTTATGTCTCTGTGGTGAACCAACACACTGAGAGTGAATGTATTTACTTTACAAATGAGCAACAGCAAACAAAGAAAGTAGGGGTGCTTGACAACAATGACAAAAATCCATCAAAGGGGCTTACCAAGAAACATTTCCAAAAGGACTAATTGCAGGCAGAAAGGAGCACTCAAAAAAAAAGGCAGAGATACATTTTTTATTTGCTCACTTTAATCCATTGTTCAGGGTAAGTACAGGTGATTTACTCATCCTGAACAATGGATTAAAGTGCTGAAACTCCTTTCTGCCTGAATTAGTCATTTTCTTGTAAGCCCCTTTGATTACTTTACAAATGTATTTCTCTCATACCACAGGAGGTTGGTTGCATCTTAATTGGGGAGGACGGGCTCGTGGTAATGGCTGGAGTGGAATCGGTGGAACGGTATCAAATACATCAAACACATGGTTTGGTGCCATTCCATTCGCTTTGTTCTCGCCATTATTATGAGCCATCCTCCCCTCAGCAGCCTCCACTGCTCTCAACCCTTGTGGGCAATAAAGATTCAATGGCACCTATAGAGTACACATTTTTATCCTAACCTTGTGGAATTCCCAGTCAAGCTAGGTTCCATTTGGTTGTGTTGACTCGTCACCTTGCCACAAAGAGAGCTTATACACAGGAAAGCGTATGTCCTGGTGCAAAATGGATTCTGTAGCTACATCACTTAGATATAGACATTTTAGATAAAACATAATCCATCCATGCTTTTATCTTTTTATTAACTTTTATTTATTTAAGTAGGCAAGTCAGTTAAGAACAAATTCTTATTTTCAATGACGGCCTAGGAACCCTAGTGGGTTAACTACCTTGTGCATGGACAGAATGACAGATTTGTACCTTGTCAGCTCGGGGATATGAACTTGCAACCCCAACACTCTAACCACTAGGCTACCCTGCCGCATCTTGGATGCAACAGTGATGACAAGAGAAGGCTACTTCTGGCAAGATGGTGGAATGCTTTCAAGATGCTAGAACATTGTGTTAGCGGTTAGCTTGAGGCAGTCTTGAAGATGGTGATATTGCTTTATTATGCGATGATGTGAAGTGTAGTTATTTCAGGTTGTAAAAGCCCAGGTAGCTACAGTATAGGGCTTGTAAATTGTTGAACAACATAGTGAAAGTTTTAACAGTGTTTCCACTATATATTCATTTTGAATCCTTCCCTATTTGCTATGTGAATAAAACCAGAGTGCTCAGCGAAGTGCATCAAGGTGGATGGTAGTCTGTGTGTGAACCAAGGCTAAACCTGCTTTTCAGCCACAAGTACTTAATTCTCTGTGTATATTATGACCTTGCTACACAAGGCTTGGTTTTTGACGTGTAATGTCCTTATGCCTTTTTCCTGCAGATGACTAAACACACACTCTCTATCGACACTTTGTTCTGCTGCTGAAAGCAGCTTCATAATAAACAAATACAAACTAGAGCAGCTAAAGCTACTAAGCAAAAGGAAATCCATAACAAATACTGAAAACAATGAATGCACAATTCAACACAGAATGTATTTTGACCATCCTATGTAGGCATTATAACATAACTAATAAAGTGTTATTCAACATCCTGAAACCTCGTGGAAAGACGACCAGTGCTCTATACTATGAATCAGGTTTGAGGAGTTAGCGAGGTCTAGGGAATACAAATTAGGAACTTCTTAATTTCTCCTCCCCAGGCACAATCAAATCAAATTTTATTGCTCACATGCGGCAAATACAACAGGTGTAAACTTTACAGTGAAATGCTTACTTAAGAGCCCATTCCCAAAAATGCAGAGTTAAAAAGTAAGACAAACATTTTCTAAATAAAAAAGGAAATAGTAACACAATAAAAACAATAACGAGGCAATATACAAAGAGTACCAGTAACGAGTCAATGTTCAGGGGTATAAGGTAGTTGAGATAATTATGGTAATACAGTATGTACATGTGATTATAGGGCTAAAAGTGACTAGGCAATCACTGAACAAAATATAAACACAACATGTAAAGTGTTGGTCCCATGTTTCATAAGCTGAAATAAAAGATCCCCGAAATGTTCCATATGCACAAAAAGCTTATTTCTCTCATTTTTTTGCATAAATTTGTTAACATCCCTGTTAGTTAGAATTTCTCCTTTGCCATCCACCTGACAGGTGTGGAAATTCAAGAAGCTGATTAAACAGCCTTATCATTGCACAGGTGCACCTTGTGCTGGGGACAATAAAAGGTCACTGTTTTTGTCACACAGCACAATGCCATAGGTGTCTCTAGTTTTGAGGTCATGTGATATTGGCATGCTGACTACGGAGTGTCCACCAGAGCTGTTACCAGATAATTTAATGTTAATTTCTCTAGCATAAGCTGCCTCCAGCGTCGTTTTAGAGAATTTGGCAGTACGTCCAACCGGCCTCACGTGCATGACGCCGTGTGGGTGAGCGGTTTGCTAATGTCAACAGAGTGCCACATGGTGGCGGTGAGGTAATGGTATGGGCAGGCATAAGCTACAGACAGCGAAAAAAATAGCATTTTAACGATATCAGGAATCAAGGTAAGGCCAAAGTGCAGACTATGTGAAGTACCAATATTTATTTGAACCACATGGGCAGGCAAACGAGGCCAAGGTACAAGACGTCAGGCAGGCTCAGGTCAGACAGAGGTCGGTAATCCAGAGGTGGAGCAAAGGTATAGGACGGCAGGCAGGCTCAGGGTCAGAGAAAGGCAGTGGTCAGGCAGGTGGGTACAGGGTCAGGACAGGCAAAGGTCAAAAACCAGGAGGACGAGAAAAAGAGACTGGGGAAAAACAGGAGCTGAAACAAAAAGCTGGTAGGCTTGAACAAACAAGACGAACTGGCAACAGACAGAAAACACAGGTATATATACACAGGGGATAATGGGGAAGATGGGTGACACCTGGAGGGGGGTGGAGACAAGCACAAGGACAGGTGAAACAGATCAGGGCGTGACAATAGACGGCAATTTGAATGCACAGAGATGCCGTGGCGAGATCCTGAGGCCCATTGTCGTGCCATTTATCCACCTCATGTTTTAGCATGTTGCTAATATCTCTCTGTCCTAACATTTTTCCTTACTAGGAACTAGAACGAGAGAATCCTTTCATAATGTCCTCCCAAAAAATGACCTGCCCTATCCAGTCTACTTCCTCCCTTTTCTGACAGCTGGAGCAAAAGTCCTTTCACCCTCTTCCATGACTACAAATGCATTTGGAGCTTGTGTTTTAATTCCAAATGATAAACATCAAGATAGATAGCTAATAAGACGTTTGCTAGCTGTTGATATTTGATTTACTTAGCTATACAGTAAAGTTAGCTAGCTAGCATCTCATCATATACACTGGTCTACCTGTATGCTAGTTAATAATAATATATACATGTATATTATTATTACTTTTTTTCAAAATGTATTTACTTCCATGAATAAGTTCTCCAACTACCTCTGTGTTTTGGAATCCTTATAAAAATCTCCAAAAAACCCTACCTCTCGCAAATATTCTGTCATCATCGCCTTCATTTGAGGAAGATGACTGCTTAAATATTTTATGAATCAAATATTTTTTTGTTTTGTAAAAAATAGTAACGTTAAAATAACTACCATATTACACGTGTAATAATGACAGCATTTGCTTCCCAAACTATACGTTTTTCACAAGACTGTTTTGGACATTTTCAAAAGGCAAACTGGCACCCACAACCAGCCATAGACATATTTATCCATAGATGTAAGTTTCCATTTAAGACAAAACTGTCAGCTATTCATAGTGTACCCAGGAGTTTAACAGTCAAATTGCCAGGGTTAGAGGTTCCAAAACCCTTCTATGGATTATTTCTATGGCCATAACACAACAAGCTTTTCCATCAACATGTTCTCTGAGCATTTCGTATTATTCTGTACGTAAATCCGACACACTCCATTTAGTGTGATATGTTATATTTATTATGGTATGTATTCATTTGTGGATGTCCATCACCCATTTCGTATGATATGTTACGAATTACAATTCATATTATATGTTACAAATTTGCTAAACTTACAGTATGTTATGAATTTGCAAAACATACAATATGTTACAAATTTGCAAAACGTATGATAAGTTACGAATTCTAGCTAGGTAGCTAGGTGGCTAACGTTGCCTAGGCTAGGGGTTAGGGTTAGGGTTTAGGAGTTAGGTTAAAAGGTTAGGGGAAGTAAGGCTGTCCCCAACTAAATAAAATCTTGGTAGACTGAAAGTGTCTGTTTTTTCGACCAATCAATTGGTTGACATTTTCACTATGTGACTGACTACTGACCACTTTAATGCTAGAAGAAAAAGTATCTTACGCAAAATCCGTAATGATTTTCCAACAGCTTCTATTAGTTGCAGTAATTTGATTCTGAGCGGAAAAAATAGACATCTGCTTTGTGTCTCAGACATTTTTTTAATAGAGAGACATTAGGGTGTCTCAAATACCGTTTCTTTTTCTGCCTACTATATTACACAAAAATGAATCCAAGGAGTAACCACTACAACTGTGAATATGGCCGCAGAGTTACCAGTTAAGAATGAAATGTTATTTCCCAAAACGTAATAAAATAGAAACACATGGACGGTAGACTTGTAACATTTTGTATGGAAACAAAGTCAATCATTATGTGAAAAACTCACAAACAAAACACTGAACAATAAAAAAAAAGGCTAAGTCACCCTGGAGAGAAGTATGTAAAACCAGCTACTTCTCTCTCTCTTCTCTCTTTCTCTAAACAGCCTTTGAGAAAGATAAATGATGACACAAACAGATCACAACATCCGGCACCTCATCCGATTTCAAAAGGAAAACATAATCATAAAAACATGAATAAACAAACACTATCCCATTTCAAAATGCCAATGTGGTTTAAAAAGCACATACATACTACTTCTGGGCCAATTGACAATCCAGGATATAGTCACATGCATTTTGTTTTCCCCCCTCTGTGTATCCAGTAGTGTTGATGAGGTCATATAGGCGCGGGCTGAGTGGCCTAAGTGCCTTCCTCACACATGGGCCGCTGAGTCTGGTAGAAGAGTACAGCACTGCTCAACGTGCCCAACCAAATTGGGTATGGAAAAAAACAGGGTATAAGAGCAAATCTAAATCTCCCTAATGATGCCCCATCCTTTACTTGTCTTCACTTGACGATAACCTATTCTGGCTTCCTGGTTGTCTAATTAAACATTTTTTTTTTTAATAACACACAGACATTCAACAGTTAAACAAACTCAAGCTTCTGAGTTTGAGTTAAACTCTCACTATGTTGTTCAACAATTTAAATATTAATTCTTTGATGACCCTGATTGGAGAATAACCAGGTTCTCTCTTCAGACCTCAAACTGTCACACCCTGATCTGTTTCACCTGTCTTTGTGTTTGTCCCATAATTTTTTAAATGTTTTTATTTAACATTTATTTAATTAGGCAAGTCAGTTAAGAACACATCCTTATTTACGGCCTACCTCGGCCAAACCCTAACCGGAAGACGCTGGGCCAATTGTGCGCCGCCCTATGGGAATCCCAATCACGGCCGATTGTGATACAGCCTGGAATCGAACCAGGGTCTGTAGTGACGCCTCTAGCACTAAGATGCAGTGCCTTAGATGTCAAATCCTACCTGTTTTCCGTGTTTCCTGTGCTATAGTTTTTGTTTTTCTTAGTCTTCCCAGGTCTGACCTCTGCCTGTCCTGACCCTTATCCTGCACGTCGTGCTGTACCTGCATGACTCTGATTTGGATTACGACCCTTTGCCTGCCTTGACTTATTTTGCCTGCCTTCATAAGGCATTGCAGTAACAAAAACGAGAGCACAGGAAACACAGGAAAACGCTGGTAGGACTCGACGGGACAAGCACAAAGACAGGTGAAACAGATCAGGATGTGACACAAACATCTTGGGCAATATCTCATCTCAGATGAATCAAAAAGTATTAGAAGTAAGATAGGGCAACAGAGACTCAGCTTAACCCACCTACCTGAGAGAACATTATGTGTCTGTACCTGAGAGAGAATGATCTTAATTCAAGGCTAAATGATAAAAGGTAGGACACGTGTGGGTGGTCCAGTATCAGTTCCTTACCTGAGTGCGACGGAGGTCCCATTGACAGATCCAGAGTAGCGTCTGGTGGGGCCGTAGCTCCCCTGGCGTACGTATCTCTCACCACCACAACACAGTACCATGAGGAAGGCCCGTCTGAAGGCCCTGTTCAGGAAGGCGTAGAGAAAGGGGTTAAGGCCAGAGTTAATATAGCCAAGCCACAGCCAGGCGGTCCACATCTGCCAGGGCACACTGTAGTGGATGAAGGGGTCCACCACGTTGGTAATGAAGAATGGGGCCCAGCAGAGACAGAAGCAGCCCATGATGACAGCCAGGGTCTTGGCAGCTTTAGTCTCTATGCGCATGCGACTGGAGCCCTGCTGCTCGGAGCTGAGGTAGTGATGGGGGGGCGCCGAGTAGTGGGCGGAGCCTGCCCGCTGCAGCGTGCCGATCTGCCGCGCGTGGCCCATGGCGGTGATGTAGATGCGCTGGTAGGCCAGCACCATGAGGCCCAGGGGAACGTAGAAGGCCACAGCGGAGCAGATGAGAGCATGCGGACGGTTCACCACGAATACACAGTTGGTCTTGTTGCTGCTGCTGCTGCTGCTGCTGCTGAACTTCCTCTCCTCAATCTGGAGACAGACAGCATGCAGAGAGAGAACAAGCAATGAACGAGCAGATCCACATACAGGAAGAGGCATGTGCGTTCTGTTGTATCCACATATGGAATAGTGACACGCTTGTATCCCCTTCAACCCGAGAGTGTAACGATTGCCTAATGTCCATTTACTGACTCTCTTAAAACAAACTATGAACGGGTAGACATTGACATATAGTATTATTTGTGTTCATAAACTGGTAGCTGTGAATTGTGCTCAGCACTGACTCCAGTGTTTAGATCTCATTGCGCTTGGAATTTTCTTGGGTGTTTATGTCTATGTAAATGATAGTGGTAGCTTTAGCCTAGGATGGCTGAGTGCACTTGGACGGCACTTACACTGAGAGAACAAAACATTAGGAATACCTGCTCTTTCCATGACATAGACTGACTGACCAGGTGAATCCAAGTGAAAGCTATGATCCCTTATTGATGTCACCTGTTAAATCCACTTCAATCAGTGTAGATGAAGGGGAGGAGACGGGTTGAAGAAGGGTATTTAAACCTTGCGACAACTGAGACATGGATTGTTTATGAGTGCCATTCAGAGGGTGAATGGGCAAGACAAAATATTTAAGTGCCTTTGAACAGGGTATGGTAGTAGTTGCCAGGCACACCGGTTTGAGTGACAAGAACTGCAACAATGCTGGGTATTTTCACACTCAACAGTTTCTGTGTGTATCAAGAATGGTCCACAACCCAAAGGACATCCAGACAACTTGACATAACTGTGTGAAGCATTGGCGTCAACATGGGTCAGCTTCTATGTGGGACGCTTTTAACACCTTATAGTCCATGCCCCGACAAATTGAGGCTGTTTTGAGGGGACAGTGGTGTGCAACTCAATATTAGGAAGTAATGTTTTGTACATTATGGATAATTTGAATTTTGTAAACAATAATCAATGTCATCATTTGACAGAGATACGTTTTTTCAGATGTCAAAGGTGAAACAATGAGTCATTGTACTATTTTTAGAACTAAAAGAGGGCTTGTGTGTTTGCTCTCCCCAAAGAGCTTGATGCATGAACAGTTCATGATCTCAGCAGCTCAAAATCGGCACTATGGCAAAACATTTTTTTAACTATTCAAACATACTGTAGGTCTCCAGTTTGATCTGTTGTGCTTGTTGCTGAAAAGGGCTGTGAATAGTGCAATTGTTTTATGACTACTACAACACCATTCTACGAGATTGAAATGTTATTCAAATATAAAAATGTAATTCTTGATGTTTTAACCATGTGTCCTTCACTTAACAATATCTGTCCACATTTTCAAGGATCAACAAAGCAATTCATGGTAGCTCAAAACATCTAGCATGTAAATTGATTTGGATCAAACGATTTAGACGACAGAGCAAGACTCTGTCTGTAGTAGAACCATCGGATAGACAGGCAGGCCACAAGCTGCTTACAGACTTACAATGTCCTCTATGCCGATGGCATGCCAGCTTTGCATGATGGGAAGGAAGGAGATGAAGGAGGCGATGACCCAGCATCCCCCCAGCATTAGGGCCACTCTGACAGGAGTCATCTTAGTCCTGTACACCAGCGGCTGGCAGCAGATCGCATAGTACCTACAGTATCAAAATAATATAACAACATTATAACATCAACATCATAGATTCAACAGAGGACAAAACCTGTAATTTATTGATAGTGGTTTTCTGAATAACATTTATATCTACAGGCCACAAATATCTACCTGCTATTTACACACCAAACTATTGCCAATGATGACTCATTCCTTATTAAGATAATCTCATTACTTGCAATACCAAATAATAAACTAAACGGACACCCTCTATTAAATGCTTTAGTCCTATATAGGTGGATAAGAAAGACAAGCAGTGACTCATCACTTCAAAGACTACTTTTAAAAAAGAAATATCCTTCTAATGATCAATTGCAGTTTTATAAATGTTACACAAAAAAAATGTGGGTCATTTCTGTAACCCTGCACTGGGTCAATATAGTACCTACCGTGCTCCTACATCTACATTGCTTGCAGTTTGGGGTTTTAGGCTGGGTTTCTGTACAGCACTGTGTGACATCTGCTGATGTAAAAAGGGCTTTATAAATACATTTGATTGATGGATACCTGGCACTAGGTTATTTTGACCCAGCAGTGGGTTGGTTTTTACTCTTGCTGGGTTATTGTTATTCATGTATTTTTAACACAGCCGAGGATTATTTATTACTTTATGGCTGGGTTATCATTATTTGTATGTTTATTTACCCAGCAGTGTTCATTTCTTAGTTTCTTGCTGGGTTCTCTTTTTCTACCTTCTCTCTATTACAGAATCTGCTAATTTTCTTAAAGTACAAATACTGTTAACAATCAAAGTTACAACGTTACTACACAAATGTTTATTTTTCAGCTCTTAATTTCAACTACAAAATGAAGTCATGCAAAAGATAAAAAAACAAATAAGGAACACACAAATCAACCAATTTTTTAAAGCACAATCCATCATTTGAATATCTCAGCAGCCCTACCAATTAAAGCTGAGGAATGGGGCTGAAAAAAAGTCACCACCCCACAGCTCCTACCAGGTATACATTTTCAACATGATTTTATGTCAAACAACAACAACAAGGAAACATAATGTCTTCTGCTCCAGAGCCTGCCCATTCATGATGGTGAATGCCAGGGAGTAGAGGTGATTTGTCCCCGAGAGTCACAATGAAGGGTTCGGGTCGCTTGTTCTTTTGGTCGCCTGGCAGAGTTATTCAGCCATATTTGTAACAACCTGGGGATTAGAGAATATTATAAATGTTGAAAAATGATCGACACTTTTGCACAAGCCCGTGCACGCATGCACACACACACACACAAATTGTGGCCTTTCCTATTTCTCAGAATATGCTCTACTCTATACAGTCTATTATTTTTTTTATTTTTTTTTATTTCTCCTTTATTTAACCAGGTAGGCTAGTTGAGAACAAGTTCTCATTTGCAACTGCGACCTGGCCAAGATAAAGCGTAGCAAATTCGACACATACAACAACACAGAGTTACACATGGAATAAACAAAACATACAGTCAATAATACAGTAGAACAAAAGAAAAAAACAAGTCTATATACAGTGAGTGCAAATGAGGTAAGTTAAGGAAATAAATAGGCCATGGTGGCGAAGCAATTACAAAATAGCAAATAAACACTGGAATGGTAGATCGGCAGAAGATGAATGTGCAGGTAGAGATACTGGGGTGCAAAACAATTGCTGTGTGCAGGACGTTAATCTGCATTGAGTTGAGTCCAGCTCCTTTGTGCATGGTTTACAGTGTTACATATTAAATATAATTCAATATTCCACATGTACAGCGGGTCAAAAAAGTATTTAGTCAGCCACCAATTGTGCAAGTTCTCCCACTTAAAAAGATGAGAGGCTTGTAATTTTCATCATAGGTACACTTCAACTATGACAAACAAAATGAGAAAAAAAAATCCAGAAAATCACATTGTAGGATTTTTAATGAATTTATTTGCAAATTATGGTGGAAAATAAGTATTTGGTCAATAACAAATGTTTATCTCAATACTTTGTTATATACCCTTTGTTGGCAATTACAGAGGTCAAACGTTTTCTGTAAGTCTTCACAAGGTTCACACACTGTTGCTGGTATTTTGGCTCATTCCTCCATGCAGATCTCCTCTAGAGCAGTGATGTTTTGGGGCTGTTGCTGGGCAACACGGACTTTCAACTCCCTCCAAATACTTTCTATGGGGCTGAGATTTGGAGACTGGCTAGGCCACACCAGGACCTTGAAATGCTTCTTACGAAGCCACTCCTTCGTTGCCCGGGCGGTGTGTTTGGGATCATTGTCATGCTGAAAGACCCAGCCACATTTCATCTTCAATGCCCTTGCTGATGGAAGGAGGTTTTCACTCAATCTCACGATACATGGCCCCATTCATTCTTTCCTTTACACGGATCAGTCGTCCTTGTCCCCTTGCAGAAAACAGCGCCAAAACATGATGTTTCCACCCCCATGCTTCACAGTAGGTATGGTGTTCTTTGGATGCAACTCAGCATTCTTTGTCCTCCAAACACGACGAGGTGAGTTTTTACCAAAAAGTTATATTTTGGTTTCATCTGACATTCTCCCAATCTTCTTCTGGATCATCCAAATGCTCTCTAGCAAACTTCAGACGGGCCTGGACATGTACTGGCTTAAGCAGGGGGACACGTCTGGCACTGCAGGATTTGAGTCCCTGGCGTTGTAGTGTGTTACTGATGGTAGGCTTTGTTACTTTGGTCCCAGCTCTCTGCAGGTCATTCACTAGGTCACCCTGTGTGGTTCTGGGATTTTTGCTCACCGTTCTTGTGATCATTTTGACCCCATGGGGTGAGATCTTGCGTGGAGCCCCAAATCGAGGGAGATTATCAGTGGTCTTGTATGTCTTCCATTTCCTAATAATTGCTCCCACAGTTGATTTCTTCAAACCAAGCTGCTTACCTATTGCAGATTCAGTCTTCCTGGCCTGGTGCAGGTCTACAATTTTGTTTATGGTGTCCTTTGACAGCTCTTTGGTCTTGGCCATAGTGGAGTTTGGAGTGTGACTGTTTGAGTTTGTGGACAGGTGTCTTTTATACTGATAACAAGTTCAAACAGGTGCCATTAATACAGAGTGGAGGACAGAGGAGCTTCTTAAAGAAGAAGTTACAGGTCTGTGAGAGCCAGAAATCTTTCTTGTTTGTAGGTGACCAAATAGTTATTTTCCACCATAATTTGCAAATAAATTCATAAAAAAATCCTACAATGTGATTTTCTGGATTTTTTTTCTCTAATTTTGTCTGTCATAGTTGAAGTATACCTATGATGAAAATTACAGGCCTCTCTCATCTTTTTAAGTGGGAGAACTTGCACAATTGGTGGCTGACTAAATACTTTTTTGCCCCACTGTATACTTACAGTATGACTTTCGGGAATCATCAATGCTTGGGCAGGCAATCTTCTTTCCAACTTGTCACACACGTCTTTAGTATCTGTATCTGGGGAATACAGACGTAACAAGATTTTAGGGGGCAGTCAAAATGGACAAACGTGGATAAACATTTGAGATGCTACTTTAATTTCCATATGTAGCTGCCTGCACTCTGTACACTGGTGGTGGGATAAGTACTCTCAGGGCCATGCCGCCTTTAGTATCTGGGGGACAAAGACAAGACAACATTTAAGTGGAGAGTCTAATTGGATAGTTTAAATTTGGCTGAACAATTGAGACACTCCTTTAATTTCAATATGTAGCTAGCTAGCTATATCCACCTATCGTTAAAGTAACTGTGCCTGCATCCAGACTGAGACTAGCTAGCTAGCTAGCTAACTCATGGAAATAATTAGGCTAAAAACCATACAGTAACTGAACCACTATAAAAGCATGAATTATAAGCTTGACAACTACTGTAGCTACCAACCATGTTAATGTTACTGCAATGGGCACACACAGAATTCTTGGTACAAATCTACTTTGAACAAAAGTATACACCTTACACACATGGGTATGGGCTTAAAAAAGAAGAGACCTGCAACATGTCAGATATAGAATTGAAATGTATTTAATTTTAAGTTTGCATCCCAATACTATACTTGATCTACATCATATAAGACTGAAATCTAACAGAACCATTTGACATAGAAACACCAGATTTTTGGCAGTTAAGAAAACCCAATGTTTATTAATTATGAAATTATGAAAAATATTAATAATATTGCACCCATGAGGCCACTAGAGGGTGATTTGGTAATTTGACTACAGGACAGGGCTACATTAACTCAGAGAGAGGGAATACTCCTAGCTAAGTAAAATCTAACGTTTGGCTAGATAGATAGCTAGCTAAGATACATTTGCTAGATACCTGAGAGGAAACAATGCCGCACACAGTAGGCCTACAGAAGAAAGCTATATCAGTGTCTGAATAAAACCTATCTTCAACAAAAACCTTACATTTCTGCTTTCACACACAGCACATGAAAATAGCTTGCAGCATCATATGATGCAAAATGGCATTATACAGGGGATGATTTCTGTATTTTGAAAGTTACATATCTTGAAAACTTGAGTGCTGACAAGTAAAACATTTTGGGACTATGTCAACAATCGACTAATGAAACAAATACCAAAAGATAATTTGGGGGTGGAATTTTCCATTAAGACCATCAAAACATTAAATACATTACACAAAATCAACTACTTCTATCAAAACATACAAATATGTCACACAATAGCCCATTAAATACAGGGCCTTCAGAAGGTATTCACATCCCTTGACTTTTTTCACATTTTGTGGTGCTACAAAGTGGGATTAAAATTGATTTAATTGTCATTTTTTTGTTAACAATCTACACACAATACTCTGTAAAAGTGAAAGAAATATTCTAAAACATTTTTTTAAATTCATGAAAAATAAAACACGAATATATCTTGAGAAAATAAGTATTCAACCCCCTGAATGAAAACATGTTAAGCCGAAACCACAGACAGACGTCGTCAACGGCATCAAAATTTGCGTGCGAGAGTAGAGTCAATTCACATTGCACTGCCTAGTGTATGCCAACTTAATGGTCATGAGAATCCATAATAGACTGTTGTAATATGTTATGTTCGCTTTGTGAATTATTGTTGTGTGTTCCTTTTGACTCACCTTATACTGTATGTCCTATGGGAACCCTTTACCTGCCTCCTGTTACATCGGCTCACAAACATGAGGAGAGTTGTAGCTAATACACCCTAGCAGTTGATAAAGAATTTAGCTAGTCTCATTCTTTCTACATAACAGTATTCTCTCGAACAGAGTTCTGTGAGTTTCCCAGCCGTAGCCTGCATAGGCCATATGCCTGTGCTCAAAATCAACAAAGGTAGGCAAAACATTATTGTTTTTAAATATGCATTATTGGCACTGGCAGCTAAATTTATAAACACAAAATAGACACTTTTTAAAAGTCCAGACATAACAATTCACAAATTCACATAACAATTCACTTTACCAGCATTGCTTCGCGTACACGAAAGAAACATTGACTTGCTTTCTAATTTGAAGCGCATGATACCGTTGACGGCATTGAAGCTCGCGCCAGGTCTGTTTTCTCTCATTCACTACCGTGCATTCTAATTCCAGCGTGTACGCGCTCATTCACGCCGTAAACAAACTAAATGCTTTTCCTTTGATTTGGGCTTTAGAATCACCGTTGGCAGCGATTATAGCTGTGAGTCTTTCTGGATAAGACTCTAAGAGCTTTCCACACCTGGATTGTGCAACATTTGCCCATTACTCTTTTCAAAATTCTTCAAGCTCTGCCAAATTGGTTGTTGATCATTGCTAGACAACCATTTTCAGGTCTTGCCATAGATTTTCAAGCATATTTAAGTGAAAACGGTAACTAGGCCACTCAGGAACATTCACTTTCTTATTGGTAAAAAACTCCAGTGTAGATTTATCCTTGTATTTTAGGTTATTGTCCTGCTGAAAGGTGAATGTATCTCTAAGTGTCTGGTGGAAAGCAGACTGAACTATGTTTTCCTCTAGGATTTGCCTGTGTTTAGCTCCATTCTGTTTATTTTTCTTCCTGAAAAACTCCCCAGTCCTTAATGATTACAAGCATAAAATGATGCAGCCACCACTATTCTTGAAAATATAGAGAGTGGTACTCAGAAATGGTTGTATTAGATTTGCCCCAAAGATAACACTTTGTATTCAGGACAAGAAGTGGATTGCTTTGCCATATTTGTTGTAGTATTACTTTAGTGCCTTGTTTAAAACAGGATGCATGTTGTGGAATATTTTTATTGTGTTCAGGCTTCCTTATTTTCACTCTGTCAATTAGGTTAGTTTTGTGGAGTACCTACAATGCTGTTGATCCATCCTCTTTGTTCTCCTATCACAGCCATTAAAGTCAGTTTCCTTCCTCTCCGGCACCTGAGTTAGTAAGGAAGCCTGTATCTTTTTAGTGACTGGGTTTTATTGACACACCATCCAAAGTGTAATCAATATATGCAACTTCACCATGCTCAAGGGGATATTCAATGTGTGCTTTTTTATTTTTATCCATCTACTAATTGGTGCCCTTCTTTGCGAGGCATTGGAAAACATCCCTGGTCTTTGTGGTTGAATCTGTGTTTGAAATTCACTGCTCGACTGAGGGACTTTAAAGATAATTGTATGTGTGTGGTACAGAGATGAGGTAGTCATTCAAAAATCATGTCAAACTCTATTATTCTCCTGAACTTATTTAGGCTTGCCAAAGGGGTTGAATACTTATCGACTCAGGACATTTCAGCTTTTAATTTGTTTTACATAACAAAAAAAAACATTATTCCACCTTGACATTATGGGGTATTGTATGTAGGCCAGTTAATTTTGTATTGATCCATTTTAAATACAGGCTTTAACACAACGTGAGAAAAGCCAAGGGGTGTGAATACTTTCTGAAGGCACTGCACTAACTACAACTATCAATATACCCTAACCTGGTTAACCGTCTTTTATATGGCTGTGCCATTTGTTGATACTATAATTATAGTATGCACCATAAAAGGCAAGTAAATTATATTATCACAGCATGAACTGTATTATTTTGTCCTCAAATGTAATTCAGAGCATGAATATCCAGAAACAAAAGGCTTTATTTACCCTTTTCCATTTTAACTGAGAGCTGAACTATCTTCTTCTATGGGTCCCTCTACAGTACCTCTCCTTTGTCCTTTTCCTTGGCCTCTTACTTGGTCCATTCTTGCAAACAGCAACTCAGATTTGACCTCTTTTATACATAAGGACTGATTGCTGATTGAAACATTGTGCATATAAGTTTTGCACACGTTTAGAAGAGGTTCGCATTCATGGGAATAATTTGTATCAGCTGTCACCAAATGTTAAATTTTGTTTTTCATTTTTCATGATTTACTCAACTTGCACCTTTTGTAGAGAGTTGTGTTTACTGTTTTTCAATAATGTGCTTAGCATTTGCATTGTGTGCGAAAGCAATAAGAAATGACTTGGAGATTAAGTGGACTCCAGTTTCATTAAAAGTGTCTTAGCAATCGAGAAAAACTGTAACCTGAATGGATGATCAGTAACGTTAGCTTTTTACTCACAGCTTTCAGTCAGCCACATCGCCTTGCCCATTGGTCCGTCAAAAAGTAATTCCACTCAGTGCCTGGCTGCACTGGTAGACTTGCTACAGCTGCAACAGTCCTCATTCACAAGCTTGCCGGATACGTTTATTCTTCTGGATTTGCCGGGAAAATTAACCCACTCACTGGGTCATCATATGTCAAGAGTACCAGTACCGAGGTGATGTGCAGGGGTACGGGATAATTAAGGTAACTATGTACAGTAGTAGGGGTAAAGTGACTCGGCAACAGGATTTTTAAAACTTTCACAACAGGAGTGTGAAAGTGTCTGTGTGACTGTGTGACTGTGTGTAGTCAGTTGACTAGCTAATTAGCAGTCTTGTTCAGCAGTCTTATGGCCTGAATTCTTCGGGGCATGGATTCTACAAATTGTGTTAGTTTCAGTGATCGCGTGCCCGCTGGAGCCGCTTCTTCTTGTTTTTAACTGATAAGCGTGGATCCTGTTGGGGTCGTGGTTGTCTGCTGCAATAGCCCATCCGTGAGAAGGACTGACGAGTTCTGCGTTCCTAGATACTGAGGTACTGAGACGGGCACGTCTGGCACCGACGATCATGCCACGCTCAAAGTCACCTAGGTCACTCGTTTTGCCCATTCTAACGTTCAATTGAACAGCAACTGATTGCTTCAATGTCTGTCTGCCTGCTTTATATAGCAAGCCATGGCCACGTGACTTACTGTCTGCACGAGCAAAGCATTTTTTGAATGGGGTGGTGTACCTAATACACTGAGTGTATGTCCAAACTCTGAATCAAATAGGTTTCCCCAAAATAACATGGTCGCTGTGGTAAAACTTTTATTTTGATTGTCGATCTTGTGCATTTATCAACATTTCATCAGGTAGACTGACTTCAGATGTGTCATGTAAACAAGATTATTAGGAAATGGTTCTTCTTCCACATAACATGTAAACGTTTAAATCAAACTATTATATTATTCTGACTAGTCACAATAATCATATTATTGTGTGCCAATCGTGTTCTTATTGGTCAGTCACCAGTAGACCTAGACCCTGTCACACTGGCCCGCAAACTCCCCCAAATTAAAAATAATAATAATTTGTTAAAGGCCCACTGGAGGTCGGGGGCCCGGGGCCCTGCATACCTGTTCGGTAATCCGGCCCTGGTCCTGTAGAGAAGCATACATTAGATTTGTTTGTAGCGAGGGGGTGAGCTAGCAGGTGACTTACTCCAGTGACTTTTGACTGTATGGGGCAGGTGCAGGACAGGACAACATATCTGCTCATGTATCAGCCATGACAGGCTGCCATATGCTTAAGGACAGAGAAGGACAGAGAGGTGCTAGAGAAGGCCCTCCAAGACATGTGCTAATGCTAACAAAGGTGTACGGCTATTAGGCTGAATGGATGTATCAAGGTGACTGGGCTGGGGGGGGGCGTGGCAACAGTTTGCAATAGTTTTGCAATAATTACCAAAGTGAAGGGATGTTTTTCACTATGTTCATTGCTCACCTGTCTAGTGCTATGCAGCACAGGTGTAGGATAGATGCAGTGGTCAGAAACACATCCAACGAGGTCCTGACCAGACAGAAGATCTCCCCATACCTCCACTGACCTGTGGTCAGCTCAATGGCTGCAAATGGCATGACAACCACAGCAACCAGGAGGTCTGCAAACGCCAACGACACTATGAAGTAGTTGGTCTTCTTTTTCCTTGAGGCAGAAGGGGAACAAAAGCATTTTCATTCATTTCCAGAAAGGCGCATGAGTTGAATGCAAAGATAATTATATATTTTTTATCTAGCTTTTAAAATGATCGACTGATCTGCACTAGACAGAACCTTTTTTTTCTCATAATTATTTAAAACCATACCGCATAAACATAAAACATGACAGAAACAATGCCCGTGTCTAATGTGAGAACAGCTGCTTTGTTGTCACCCAATAGCCAGAACGTGGCATATTCATCAGTCTGTCAATCACACATCTCCTACTTCAATTAAAATCTTATTTTTTTATTTTTTTTTATTTAAAATTTTACCCCTTTTTCTCCCCAATTTCGTAGTATCCAATTGTTGTAGTAGCTACTATCTTGTCTCATCGCTACAACTCCCGTACGGGCTCGGGAGAGACGAAGGTTGAAAGTCATGCGTCCTCCGATACACAACCAACCAAGCCGCTGCTTCTTTAACACAGCGCACATCCAACCCGGAAGCCAGCCGCACCAATGCGCCGGAGGAAACACCGTGCACCTGGCCACCTTGGCTAGCGTACACTGCGCCCAGCCCGCCACAGGAGTCGCTGGTGCGCGATGAGACAAGGACACCCCTACCGACCAAGCCCTCCCTAACCCGGGCGACGCTAGGCCAATTGTGCATCGCCCCACGGACCTCCCGGTCGCGGCCGGTTACGACAGAGCCTGGGCGCGAACCCAGGACTCTGATGGCACAGCTGGCGCTGCGTACAGCGCCCTTAACCACTGCGCCACCCGGGAGGCACTTCAATTAAATTCTGTCCAATATTTTTTTTGTACATGACATCATATGTAATTTTATAGAAAACAGTGCGCTTAACAAAAGGCCCATATGAGAATCCCCTAGAAGCAAATAGACAGACTTGTTGACACACAGCAACAAGATAATGTTCTCTAGAGATGTTGGGACACAGGATGTAAACACAATTATACTATCCATCTCTGTGCTAAAAAAGCACACTCTAAAGCAGTGGTTCTCAACTCCAGCCCTTGAGTACTTCCAACAGCACACATTTTTTGTTGTGCTTTAAAGGGGTCACATTTCCTCCTTTGAGCACTTAGGCAATTTCTCATTTGGATTTGCTCCTGAGTCCTCTCTCCTCCGTACTCTCACCTCCTTTTGAAAAGGGTCAAAGGGAATAGAGGAGAGGCGGCGAGGAGTGCTTGTATGAAATGAGACTCTCCTTCTCCGCTCGCACATCATCAGGAAACCTACGTTTACAGGGATGGATCCCGAAATAAATGTGTGAAGTGATGAAAACAAATTCAGTTAGTTGTGCAAGACATTTTATAAATAAAACAATAGGTAGAACATTGTTTTAGAACGTGTGCATGGTTTTCTCCTTCGACAAAACAAAAGCTGATTCAAAGGTGGTGTGGCAGATTTCAAAACTCTTCCGTGAAGGACACATGACTTTCCTCAATGAAAGGTGGCTATCGAAGAAGGGAGGACACTTTTTCGTTCGCAACTCTGGGTCACGGAGGAGAGAGGAAAGAGGGTGGAGCATGGACATTTGCCCAAATGAGAAAAAGCCTTCGATTTGACAGGACGTGACCTACATGTAACAGGAAGTGGGCTTACCGAAGATGTCTGTCCTTGCAGAGCGCCACCATTACCAGCAGGTTTCCCAGAACAGTCATGATGATGATGATGGAGAGGAAGATGGTGAGAATGACCCTCTCCAGTGAGTTCAGTACATGCTCCATGTTTACCACGTCATCGACTGAACTACACAATCAAACAATTACTGTTATTAAGGTCATCATCATAACATCATTGGAATATGACTGATAATCATAAGACATGTATGAATGAAGACCTTTCATAACATAAAAAATATATATATTTTCAATAACAGAGAGCATTTGATGTGTGGGCTGTGTCGCCTCTAAATGGTATTTAGTTTAGATGTTTCATATAGACCATCATATCACAACAATGAATTATGTTCCCTCTCAGGAAATAAAAGTGATTTGAATTTAAATGAATTACTCGTGTTCCACTGTGTGCTCGTACTGTTCAGGTGGGTGGGATTCTGTGGCCATCGCTGTTCATCTGCATAGAGGGTGCTAAAGGAGAGTCCTCCACACCAGTCGCTGTGGACAAACACAACTAGGCAGTTCATCACAGCTCTAATACTAACACTGTGAATTGTTCACATCTACAGCTGTATTACTGTACGATGTTACAGCTGTAATACTGTACGATGCTACAGCTGTATTACTGTACGATGCTACAGCTGTATTACTGTACGATGTTACAGCTGTAATACTGTACGATGTTACAGATGTAATACTGTTACGATGCTAAAGCTGTATTACTGTACGATGTTACAGCTGTAATACTGTACGATGTTAAAGCTGTATTACTGTACGATGTTACAGCTGTAATACTGTATGATGTTACAGCTGTAATACAGTACGATGTTAAATATGTAATACTGTACAATGTTACAGTGTAATACTGTACGATGTTACAGATGTAATACAGTACGATGTTACAGATGTAACACTGTACGATGTTACAGCTGTAATACTGTACGATGTTACAGCTTTAATACAGTACGATGTTACAGCTGTAATACAGTACGATGTTACAGCTGTAATACAGTACGATGTTACAGATGTAATACTGTACGATGTTACAGCTGTAATACTGTACGATGTTACAGCTTTAATACAGTACGATGTTACAGCTGTAATACAGTACGATGTTACAGCTGTAATACAGTACGATGTTACAGATGTAATACTGTACGATGTTACAGCTGTAATACTGTACGATGTTACAGCTGTAATACTGTATGATGTTACAGCTGTAATACTGTACGATGTAACAGCTGTAATACTGTACGATGTTACAGATGTAATACTGTACGATGTAACAGCTGTAATACAGTATGATGTTACAGATGTAATACTGTACGATGTAACAGCTGTAATACAGTATGATGTTACAGATGTAATACAGTACGATGTTACAGATGTAATACAGTACGATGTTACAGATATAATACAGTACGATGTTACAGATGTAATACAGTACGATGTTACAGCTGTAATACAGTACGATGTTACAGTTGTAATACTGTACGATGTAACAGCTGTAATACAGTATGATGTTACAGCTGTAATACTGTACGATGTTACAGCTGTAATACAGTACGATGTTACAGCTGTAATACAGTACGATGTTACAGCTGTAATACAGTACGATGTTACAGATGTAATACTGTACGATGTTACAGCTGTAATACTGTACGATGTTACAGCTGTAATACTGTATGATGTTACAGCTGTAATACTGTACGATGTTACAGCTGTAATACTGTACGATGTTACAGATGTAATACAGTACGATGTAACAGCTGTAATACAGTACGATGTTACAGCTGTAATACTGTACGATGCTACAGCTGTATTACTGTACGATGCTACAGCTGTATTACTGTACGATGTTACAGCTGTAATACTGTACGATGTTACAGATGTAATACTGTTACGATGCTAAAGCTGTATTACTGTACGATGTTACAGCTGTAATACTGTACGATGTTAAAGCTGTATTACTGTACGATGTTACAGCTGTAATACTGTATGATGTTACAGCTGTAATACAGTACGATGTTAAATATGTAATACTGTACAATGTTGCAGTGTAATACTGTACGATGTTACAGATGTAATACAGTACGATGTTACAGATGTAACACTGTACGATGTTACAGCTGTAATACTGTACGATGTTACAGCTTTAATACAGTACGATGTTACAGCTGTAATACAGTACGATGTTACAGCTGTAATACAGTACGATGTTACAGATGTAATACTGTACGATGTTACAGCTGTAATACTGTACGATGTTACAGCTTTAATACAGTACGATGTTACAGCTGTAATACAGTACGATGTTACAGCTGTAATACAGTACGATGTTACAGATGTAATACTGTACGATGTTACAGCTGTAATACTGTACGATGTTACAGCTGTAATACTGTATGATGTTACAGCTGTAATACTGTACGATGTAACAGCTGTAATACTGTACGATGTTACAGATGTAATACTGTACGATGTAACAGCTGTAATACAGTATGATGTTACAGATGTAATACTGTACGATGTAACAGCTGTAATACAGTATGATGTTACAGATGTAATACAGTACGATGTTACAGATGTAATACAGTACGATGTTACAGATATAATACAGTACGATGTTACAGATGTAATACAGTACGATGTTACAGCTGTAATACAGTACGATGTTACAGTTGTAATACTGTACGATGTAACAGCTGTAATACAGTATGATGTTACAGCTGTAATACTGTACGATGTTACAGCTGTAATACAGTACGATGTTACAGCTGTAATACAGTACGATGTTACAGCTGTAATACAGTACGATGTTACAGATGTAATACTGTACGATGTTACAGCTGTAATACTGTACGATGTTACAGCTGTAATACTGTATGATGTTACAGCTGTAATACTGTACGATGTTACAGCTGTAATACTGTACGATGTTACAGATGTAATACAGTACGATGTAACAGCTGTAATACAGTATGATGTTACAGATGTAATACTGTACGATGTAACAGCTGTAATACAGTATGATGTTACAGATGTAATACAATACGATGTTACAGATGTAATACAGTACGATGTTACAGATATAATACAGTACGATGTTACAGATATAATACAGTACGATGTTACAGATGTAATACAGTACAATGTTACAGCTGTAATACAGTACGATGTTACAGATGTAATACTGTACGATGTAACAGCTGTAATACAGTATGATGTTACAGATGTAATACAGTACGATGTTACAGATATAATACAGTACGATGTTACAGATGTAATACAGTATGATGTTACAGATGTAATACAGTACGATGTTACAGCTGTAATACAGTACGATGTTACAGCTGTAATACAGTACGATGTTACAGATGTAATACAGTACGATGTTACAGCTGTAATACAGTACGATGTTACAGATGTAATACAGTACGATGTTACAGCTGTAATACAGTACGATGTTACAGCCAATGACAGACTGCCCGCCTGGAGCACCGGGAATTTTCCCGATGGGCCGCTTGACAATTGGGGTCGTTGCAACGCAAAATATAAATAACCCCAGTCCGCTTAAATAAAAATAACCAAGTGCTGTGTGTCTGACTGGCCTAGGCGAGCGGGCTGCCGGCCCACTGCCACTGCTGTTGGGTATTACATCTCTCCCAGCCAATTACTTTTGGTCCAGTCCATTCTAACTTTACCTGAGCCCTACCCCATTTCCTATCTCTGTTAAGTGGTGACATTTGGATAAATAGTGAAGCGGAGCAAGATGGACAACCAAAAAGAGAAAAACGTAAAGCTGGTGCTGAAAAGCAGAGAGAGAAGAGGTTGAAGTCCCTTGAGACTGATGCAGCCAAATGTTTTAAAATAACAAATTATTCATTTGGCGCCGTTACCAGTCAATCATCTCAGCCTCGTGGGCCTGAAGGCACTGGCAGCAGAGGGGAGAGAGAGCAGAGAGAGCAGCCCATTGAGCCCAGCGATACCAGTTCAACTGTACGTCAATGTTTTGGAGGTGAACTGGTAAGACAATAGGGATAAGATAAGCAATGTTTGGGTTTAGCTAGCTGGCTATTTAGCTATATCAGTTGCCTTTTGTTGAAACAAGCACTCGTCAATGTCACTTTTCGTGAACCGACCAATCACAGCCTGGATGGGGCGGGACATTAAAAAAAGGTTGACGTGCTACAGGAAACTTTTGAAATGTTGAACTCATTGTTATGCATGAATGGTTATGATTATTGACAAGTTAGTACTTGGCATTATCAAATTAGAGACTAACCACCAATGTAGACCATTTTTCTTGCACAAGGATTTAATGACGGAACAAAACCTACAAAATTATAAATGTTGGATGTGTAGTTCATAAACTGCTGTATTGTCCAATTGGAATTAATATTATACTAGTGGTATACAGTATACTATTATATGAAATTATATGAATATATATGAACATTATATAATTCATATATTAATATTATACTAACATTATACTATTATGTTATAATATTATACTAATATACTAATTTATACTAATTACTCATCCAGGTCGAGGATAATGCATCTGCGGTGGACAGATGTAGATTGAGCCAAAGCCAGGATTCCCCTGCCACCCAAATTTGTGATTATTTTAAGAGGCCGAAGTCAGGGAACCTAGATATGTTTTTTAGCTTCCACCTCCAACAAAAGTGTGAAAAGTCTGTGGTGCAGAAGGTTTTTATTTTATAAAGATGAGACCAACAGGAAGTGGCTGTCATACAGTGAAGAAAACCATGCTTTATTCTGCTTCATTTGTATGGCATTTGCAAAGCCCACCGAGAACAGCCCTTTCACGAATGGAATGGCAGACTGGAAGCATATCCATCAGGGAGTGGGAGAGCATGAGAAGAGCGTTATGCATAGAGGTCATGCTGAGGCCTACTTTCTAAGGTCCTCCAAAGGTAACATTGAGAGCCTGTTCATCAGCAGTCAGACGTCTGCTCATAGAGAGCAAGTGAACAGAAGTAGGCAAGTGCTAGAGAGCATTATAGATGTTATTATAGTCATAGGCAAGAGGGGTCTGAGCTACAGTGGAACGCAGTCTGAAGCAGCTTATACGCTAGATGACAACAGCATTAACTATGGCAACTTTTTAGAGATGATCATTCTGCTGGGAAAGTACGATCTGTGTGTGAAAGAGCATCTCACTGCCTGCATAGAGAAAAGCAAAAAACTGCTTGAGTCTGGGTCAACCAATCACTCTATTATCAAAGACTACCATCGATAACGTCATTACCACCATCCAACCCACAATACAGGCCACCATAGCAAGTGAAATCCAGGAAGCTGGTATGTTTTCAGTCCAGATTGACACTATGCAGGACATTACAACGCAAGATCAATGCTCTGTCATAGTCAGATATGTGACGAACGTCATCCATGAGAGGTTTGTGACTGTTATGAAATGCGAGGCATCCACTGGACAATACTTTGTCCAGGCACTGAGTGAAGTACTGGAAAACATGAAGCTTGACATCAACAAGTGCCTTGGCAATTCTACTGATGGAGCCTCCAGTACGCAAGGCCAGTATACAGGCTTCCCTGCCCTGCTCTCTGCAAAGTCAACCAATCAAGTGCATGTGTGGTGCTATGCATACAATTTGAACCTTGTTTAGGCAGACACAACAGAGAGTGTCTTAGCAAGTGGGTCACTTTTTTCTCTCGTTAACAGCACAGCTGTGTTCTTCCGTGAATCCTACCAGAGGGTGAACATTTGGGAGAAGGAGAACAAGGACACAAGACACAGACATCTTGCTCCAATTGGAGAGACACGCTGGTGAGATAAAGACAGTGCCTTAAAGAAGGCCTTTGGAGCTTTTGGAAATCCAGATGAGAGTCTGTATGTTGATGTCCTTCTCACTCTTTCAACCATACAAGATCAGAAAAACATCAACACTACTGCACAGTTCAAGGCACAAGGATACATAGAGGGGTTGCTGAAGTATGAAACAATACCTAAAGCTCAGATATTCCTCAGAATATTTCAGGCCACCTCACCAGTCTCAAAATATCTTCAAACAAGTGGAATGGACATTCTGTCTGCGCATCATATGTTTGTGTCTACAGAGGAGCTGCTGAAAGGAATGGCAAGAGATGTTGAAAAAGTCAAGGCAGCCGCAGACACATTTGTTCTGTGGGCCAACAGGAAGTTGCAGGAACGGGATGAGGAAACAGAGCTGTAGTTAGAGACCACTCTGCCAACGAAAAGGGCTTGAAAGAAGAAAACCATGCCTGGAGAGATTGCACTAGATGAGACTTTTACTGGGGCAGAGAGTGCATACAGGATTGGTGTCCATAATCAAATTCTGGATAGTCATAGATAGCATCCATCGGCGATTTCTGAGTAATGACACTTTGTATGCCGACATGGCTCTTCTGGACCCTAAACACTTTAGTCAGCTAACATCCAGTGCCAGTGGCCTTCCACAGACAGCCCTTCAAGAACTAAGCAAATGTTTGATCAAATCTGACAGCAGAGCAACGGTGGCCAATTTAAAGAGTGAGCTCATGAGTCTGGCAGAACAGTGGACTAGGTTAAAACAATCGGGATTTGAAGAATACACAACCAGGACAATGGAGGGTCATGGACCTGAAGGAAATGAAAACGAGGTGGAGATGGTGAACAAGAGCTGTTCATCTTGCAAGGACTGTCCAGCGTGTTGCTACCGTATTCTTAGTCAGTACAACCTATTGACTGACGTATACCACATCATGGGCCTTGTTTACAAGTTCCGACTTACACTGTCAGTAACCCAGGTAGCTTGCGAGCGGAGCTTCTCTACTCTGAAATTCATCAACAGTAGGCTCAGCACTCTAGCTCAACAGCACCTGGAGGATTTTATGCTCATGGTTACTGAGCGAGATATTTTAATGGCCCTGGACAGTGACCTGGTTATAGATGACATTGCTGAGAGAAGTGAGCTGCTGCAGAAATTGTTTAATTTAAGGAGGTAGGAAATATGTTTATTTAAATTTTATTCTACGACACCAGTCTTTTCACCAACAAATGTATTCTTGTAATATTTATTTCACTGGTCAGATTGCTGCCAGTGCCATTGTGCCAGTATCTGCTCCTTCTAGCCAGCCTCCTCCTAAGACCCTTGTTCTTTTTTTACATCTATTTTACTAAACTTATTGTTTTAAATATTGTTCATGAATCTTGTTTAAATAAAGTGTGGCGTCGGTTGTGTGGGTGGTGGTGTATCGCTGGGGGGCTTTTGGTGGGCCGGTCTGAGTCAAAAAGTCCAGGGCCATTTTTCATTCCCAGTCCGTCCCTGGTTACAGCTGTAATACTGTATGATGTTACAGCTGTAATACAGTACGACATTACAGATGTAATACTGTATGATGTTACAGCTGTAATACTGTATGATGTTACAGCTGTAATACTGTACGATGTTACAGCTGTAATACTGTATGATGTTACAGCTGTAATACTGTGTGATGTTACAGCTGTAATACTGTACGATGTTACAGCTGTAATACAGTGTGATGTCACAGCCGTAATACTGTATGATGTTACAGCCGTAATACTGTATGATGTTACAGCTGTAATACTGTATGATGTTACAGCTGTAATACAGTACAATGTTACAGCTGTAATACAGTACGATGTTACAGCTGAAAAACAGTACGATGTTACAGATGTAATACTGTACGATGTTACAGCTGTAATATAGTACGATGTTACAGCTGTAATACTGTACGATGTTACAGCTGTAATACTGTATGATGTTACAGATGTAATACTGTACGATGTTACAGCTGTAATACTGTATGATGTTACAGCTGTAATACTGTATGATGTTACAGCTGTACGATGTTACAGCTGTAATACTGTATGATGTTACAGCTGTAATACTGTACGATGTTACAGCTGTAATACTGTATGATGTTACAGCTGTACGATGTTACGATGTTACAGCTGTAATACTGTATGATGTTACAGATGTAATACTGTACAATGTTACAGCTGTAATACTGTACGATGTTACGATGTTACAGCTGTAATACTGTATGATGTTACAGCTGTAATACAGTACAATGTTACAGCTGTAATACAGTACGATGTTACAGCTGTAATACAGTACGATGTTACAGATGTAATACTGTACGATGTTACAGCTGTAATATAGTACGATGTTACAGCTGTAATACAGTACAATGTTACAGCTGTAATACAGTACGATGTTACAGCTGTAATACAGTACGATGTTACAGCTGTAATACTGTACGATGTTACAGCTGTAATACTGTACGATGTTACAGCTGTAATACTGTACGATGTTACAGCTGTAATACTGTATGATGTTACAGCTGTAATACTGTATGATGTTACAGCTGTAATACTGTACGATGTTACAGCTGTAATACAGTGTGATGTCACAGCCGTAATACTGTATGATGTTACAGCTGTAATACTGTATGATGTTACAGCTGTAATACTGTACGATGTTACAGCTGTAATACTGTATGATGTTACAGCTGTAATACTGTATGATGTTACAGCTGTAATACTGTACGATGTTACAGCTGTAATACAGTGTGATGTCACAGCCGTAATACTGTATGATGTTACAGCCGTAATACTGTATGATGTTACAGCTGTAATACTGTACGATGTTACAGCTGTAATACTGTACGATGTTACAGATGTAATACAGTACGATGTTACGGCTGTAATACTGTACGATGTTACAGCTGTAATACTGTACGATGTTACAGCTGTAATACAGTACGATGTTACAGCTGTAATACTGTACGATGTTACAGCTGTAATACTGTACGATGTAACAGCTGTAATACTGTACAATGTAACAGCTGTAATACTGTACGATGTTACAGCTGTAATACTGTATGATGCTACAGCTGTAATACTGTACGATGTTACAGCTGTAATACAGTATGATGTTACAGCTGTAATACTGTATGATGTTACAGCTGTAATACTGTACAATGTTACAGCTGTAATACTGTACGATGTTACAGCTGTAATACTGTACGATGTTACAGCTGTAATACTGTATGATGTTACAGCTGTAAAACAGTACGATGTTACAGATGTAATACTGTACGATGTTACAGCTGTAATACAGTACGATGTTACAGCTGTAATACTGTACGATGTTACAGCTGTAATACTGTATGATGTTACAGCTGTAATACAGTACGATGTTACAGATGTAATACTGTACGATGTTACAGCTGTAATACAGTACGATGTTACAGCTGTAATACAGTACAATGTTACAGCTGTAATACAGTATGATGTTACAGCTGTAATACAGTATGATGTTACAGCTGTACTACTGTACGATGTTACAGCTGTACGATGTTACGATGTTACAGCTGTAATACTGTATGATGTTATAGCTATAATACTGTACGATGTTACAGCTGTAATACTGTATGATGTTACAGCTGTAATACTGTATGATGTTACAGCTGTAATACTGTACGATGTTACAGCTTTAATACTGTATGATGTTACAGCTGTAATACTGTACGATGTTACAGCTGTAATACTGTATGATGTTACAGCTGTAATACTGTATGATGTTACAGCTGTAATACTGTACGATGTTACAGCTGTAATACTGTATGATGTTACAGCTGTAATACTGTATGATGTTACAGCTGTAATACAGTACAATGTTACAGCTGTAATACTGTATGATGTTACAGCTGTAATACAGTACGATGTTACAGATGTAATACTGTACGATGTTACAGCTGTAATACTGTATGATGTTACAGCTGTAATACTGTATGATGTTACAACTGTAATACTGTATGATGTTACAGATGTAATACTGTACAATGTTACAGCTGTAATACTGTACGATGTTACAGCTGTACGATGTTACGATGTTACAACTGTAATACTGTATGATGTTACAGCTGTAATACAGTACAATGTTACAGCTGTAATACAGTACGATGTTACAGCTGTAATACAGTACGATGTTACAGATGTAATACTGTACGATGTTACAGCTGTAATAATGTACGATGTTACAGCTGTAATACTGTATGATGTTACAGCTGTACGATGTTACAGCTGTAATACTGTATGATGTTACAGATGTAATACTGTACGATGTTACAGCTGTAATACTGTATGATGTTACAGCTGTAATACTGTACGATGTTACAGCTGTAATACAGTACATTGTTACAGCTGTAATACAGTACGATGTTACAGCTGTAATACAGTACGATGTTACAGATGTAATACTGTACGATGTTACAGCTGTAATATAGTACGATGTTACAGCTGTAATACAGTACAATGTTACAGCTGTAATACAGTACGATGTTACAGCTGTAATACAGTACGATGTTACAGCTCTAATACAGTACGATGTTACAGATGTAATACATTACGATGTTACTCATGATTGAACAATGACTTTATAGAGGAATTCTATATCAGTCGTGAATATTTTTAACTCAGAAGTCCAGGAAAGTCCATCAAAGTCTAGGAAAATGGTGTTGTCATATTGGCAACAGTTAAAAGTTCATGTCATAACCCGCTATATCTAGTGTGTGTGAGGTTACCCTCATGTTACAGTATGATGATTCTGTGTCAACATATTTGAGAATATCCCTCTATGGTCCACATTTGGCCTTGATATAAGACAGCTACATTAGATTACAACTACAGGCTGAGAAGGGATTTCCGGATGGAGATCAACAGGTATGGTCTGAATCCCTCAGACATTGACGAAGCAATTGTGAAAAAGCAAACAGAGGGCAGTGTCTGCACACAAATCTCCCCTGCCGCACAAAGCTCAGTGGCTCGACAACAAACAGAGACACATAAGCACACGTGCATACTGTGCACCCACACACACCTTACAGAACAAACACAACCCACGCAGCCAATGGAATAACAAAATATCTGCTCTATCTGTATTTAATCACATAAAAGGGAGCAGAGAAAGCTTTTAGACAACGCCACCATTTTCTTTGACAAACTATTGCTCTAGAGGTGTCTACATTTCCGAACATAAATGTGTCATCTTTCAGACTGGGAGTTTAGTTAAACAGGAAGGTTCCCCTACACAACGCGAGGAAGGGAGGCGAGTTTTGGCACATTGTTATTAACAGGGAGTCCTCTGTGGCCAAATTACATCTCAGCCTCCTAGGAGGGGGGGGGGGGGGGGGGGGGACTTCTTTGCCTGGAGCCCCTGCTGGGTAAATACATGGGGACAGTGAGAGTGATGTGGGAGTATGCCGAGATCCAAGTGGGTAAATACATGAGAAGACTATGGTGTTCACCATTCTAGAAGACTCCTCATTCTAATATAGATCACACCCTAAGCACTGCTCTTCAAAAGAAAAGCATGCCTCCCATATTGTACAATATTTCTCCATAATCTGCCAGGCTTCAGTACTCCATGAACAGCTTCTGATGGAATGACGGACTATTCCAGAGCAATTATATGCTCACAAGTTACATTTATAAGCGTGTAATCAAAGTGGAATGACTGTCATTCTATTGTATTCCTTGAAATACAACTCTGGTTTGGTTTTGTGTAAAAAGCAAGGCAAATGGTAAAGAAATGTTTAATTGTTTGACACTGTCTTCACAAATCACAGTATGAGATCCATTTATCCTTGGCCCTACACTAGAACATACAGGACACCTCTTACAAAGAGGAGATGCATTCCAGGAACACAAACATACATGGGGATGCCATCACAGCCTATTTCACAATGCTTACCCGGGGTCCTCAAAACACTCTCTGGGAATATCTTTCATGTATGGCTTCTATTTTGTGTTCAAATGCCTCAGAGAAGAATAGTTAATTTCCCATGAATAGCTTGCTGGAGAGTCAAAAGTCCTCAGCAATGCACTGCAAGTGTCTTCCGGCGCCAACAGAGATGGCCGCCTCGCTTCGCGTTCCTAGGAAACTATGCAGTATTTAGTTTTTTTTACGTGTTATTTCTTACATTGGTACCCCAGGCAATCTTAGGTTTCATTACATACAGTCGGGAGGAACTACTGAATATAAGAGCAACATCAACTCACCATCATTACGACCAGGAATATGGCTTTCCCGTGTTCTGCCTTCCACCCAGGACAATGGGCACATCGCGCACCACTCCCTAGCATACTACTCGCCAATATCCAGTCTCTTGACAACAAGGTTGATGAAATCCGAGCAAGGGTAGCATTCCAGAGAGACATCAGAGACTGTAACGTTCTTTGCTTCACGGAAACATGGCTCACTCGAGAGACTTTATCGGAGTCGGTGCAGCCAGCTGCATCGCGCTGACAGAAACAAGCATCTTTCTGGTAAGAAGAGGGCCGAGGGTTATGCCTTATGATTAACGAGATGTGGTGTGATCATAACAACATACAGGAACTCAAGTCCTTCTGTTCACCTGACTTAGAATTCCTCACAATCAAATGTCGACCACATTATCTACCAAGGTAATTCTCTTCGATTATAATCACAGCCGCATATATTCCCCCCCAAGCAGACACATCGATGGCCCTGAACTAACTTTATTTGACTCTATGTAAACTGGAAACCACATATCCTGAGGCTGCATTCATTGTAGCTGGGGATTTTAACAAGGCTAATCTGAAAACAAGACTCCTTAAATTCTATCAGCATATCGATTGCCCAACCAGGGCTGGTAAAACCCTGGATCATTGTTATTCTAACTTCCGCGACGCATATAAGGCCCTCCCCCGCCCTCCTTTCGGAAAAGCTGACCATGACTCAATTTTGTTGCTTCCAGCCTACAGACAGAGACTAAAACAAGAAGCTCCCACGCTCAGGTCTGTTCAACGCTGGTCCGACCAATCTGATTCCACGCTTCAAGACTGCTTCGATCATGTGGATTGGGATATGTTCCGCATTGCGTCCAACAACAACATTGACGAATACGCTGATTCGGTGAGCGAGTTCATTAAAAAGCGCATTGACGATATTAGACCCACAGCAACGATTAAAACATTCCCAAACCAGAAACCGTGGATTGATGGCAGCATTCGCGCGAAACTGAAAGCACAAACCACTGCTTTTAACCAGGGCAAGGTGACCGGAAACATGACCGAATACAAACAGTGTAGCTATTCCCTCCGCAAGGCAATCAAACAAGCTAAGCGTCAGTATAGAGACAAAGTAGAGTCGCAATTCAACGGCTCAGACACAAGAGGTATGTGGCAGGGTCTACGGTCAATCACGGATTACAAAAAGAAAACCAGCTCCGTCGCGGACCAGGATGTCTTGCTCCCAGACAGACTAAATAACTGTTTTGCTCGCTTTGAGGACAATACAGTGCCACTGACACGGCCCGCTACCAAAACCTGCGGACTCTCCTTCACTGCAGCCGAAGTAAGTAAAACATTTAAACGTGTTAACCCTCGCAAGGCTGCAGGCCCAGACGGCATCCCCAGCCGCGTCCTCAGAGCATGCGCAGACCAGCTGGCTGGTGTGTTTACGGACATATTCAATCATACCTTATCCCAGTCTGGTGTTCCACATGCTTCAAGAGGGCCACCATTATTCCTGTTCCCAAGAAAGCTAAGGTAACTGAGCTAAACGACTACCGCCCCGTAGCACTCACTTCCGCCATCATGAAGAGCTTTGAGAGACTAGGACCAGATCACCTCCACCCTACCTGACACCCTAGACCCACTCCAATTTACTTACCGCCCCAATAGGTCCACAGACGACGCAATCGCAACCACACTGCACACTGCCCTAACCCATCTGGACAAGAGGAATACCTATGTGAGAATGCTGTTCATCGACTACAGCTCAGCATTTAACACCATAGTACCCTCCAAAATCGTCATCAAGCTCGAGACCCTGGGTCTCAACCCCGCCCTGTGCAACTGGGTACTGGACTTCCTGACGGGCCGCCCCCAGGTGGTGAGAATAGGAAACAACATCTCCACTTCGCTGATCCTCAACACTGGGGCCCCACAAGGGTGCGTTCTGAGCCCTCTACTGTACTCTGTGTTCACCCACGACTGCGTGGCCATGCACGCCTCCAACTCAATCAGCAAGTTTGCGGACGACACCACAGTGGTAGGCTTGATTAACAACAACAACTAGACGGCCTACAGGGAGGAGGTGAGGGCCCTCGGAGTGTGGTTTCAGGAAAATAACCTCATACTCAACGTCAACAAAACAAAGGAGATGATTGTGGACTTCCGGAAACAGCAGAGGGAGCAACCCCCTATCCACATCGACGGGACAGTAGTGGAGAGGGTAGTAAGTTTTAAGTTCCTCGGCATACACATCACGGACAAACTGAATTGGTCCACCCACACAGACAGCGTTGTGAAGAAGGCGCAGCAGCGCCTCTTCAACCCCAGGAGGCTGAAGAAATCCGGCTTGTCACCAAAAGCACTCACAAACTTCTACAGATGCACAATCGAGAGCATCCCGTCGGGCTGTATCACCGCCTGGTACGTCAACTGCTCCGCCCACAACCGTAAGGCTCTCCAGAGGGTAGTGAGGTCTGCACAACGCATCACCGGGGGCAAACTACCTGCCCTCCAGGACACCTACACCACCCGAGCCACTGCCTGTTCACCCCGCTATCATCCAGAAGGCGAGGTCAGTACAGGTGCACCAAAGCAGGGAACGAGAGACTGAAAAACAGCTTCTATCTCAAGGCCATCAGACTGTTAAACAGCCACCACTAACATTGAGTGGCTGCTGCCAACATACCGACTCAACTCCAGCCACTTTAATAATGGAAATTGATGTAAAAAATGTATCACTAGTCACTTTAAACAATGCCACTTAATATAATGTTTACATACCCTACATTACTCATCTCATATGTATATGTATATACTGTACTATATATCATCTACTGCATCTTTATGTAATACATGTATCACTAGCCACTTTAAACTATGCCACTTTGTTTACATACCCTACATTACTCATCTCATATGTATATACTGTACTCAATACCATCTACTGCATCTTGCCTATGCCGTTCTGTACCATCACTCATTCATATATCTTTATGTACATATTCGTTATCCCTTTACACTTGTGTGTATATGGTAGTAGTTGTGGAATTGTTAGGTTAGATTTCTCATTGGTTATTACTGCATTGTCGGAACTAGAAGCACAAGCATTTCGCTACACTCGCATTAACATCTGCTAACCATGTGTATGTGACAAATCAAATTTGATTTGATGATTTTTGATTTGCAATAGTTTAGACATAGGAATGTCAAGCAGAATGCACTGCAATCCTGTGAAATAGTGCACAGGGGTTTGCAGGTATCTTTTCATGACCACAAACCAAAAAGATTACTAGTAAATTGATAACGACCATGTGATTACAGTTCCCTGGAAAGTTTGTGTGACCGACTTCATTAGAGGTCGACAGATTAATCAGCATGGCTGATTACTTAGGGCCGATTTCAAGTTTTCATAACAATCGGTAATTGCCGTTTTTGGACGCCGAATATGGCCGATTTACATTGCATTCCTTCGGGGAAACTGCGTGACAGGCTGACCACCTGTTACGCGAGTGCAGCAAGGAGCCAAGGTAAGTTGCTAGCTAGCATTAAACTTACCTTATAAAAAAAAAATCTATATTCACATAATCACTAGTTAACTACACATTGTTGATGATATTACTAGGTTAACTAGCTTGTCCTGCGTTGCATATAATCAATGCGGTGCCTGTTAATTTATCATCGAATTACAGCCTACTTCGCCAAACAGGTGATGTTTTAACAAAAGCGCATTGGGCAAAAAAAGCACAATCGTTGCACGAATGTACCTAACCATAAACATCAATGCCTTTCTTAAAAAAAATTGAAACCTGCATATTTAGTTCAAAGAAATTCATGTTAACAGGCAATATTAACTAGGGAAATGTTGTCACTTCTCGTGCGTTTATTGCAGGCAGAGTCAGGGTATATGCAACAGTTTGGGCCGCCTGGCTTGTTGCGAACTAATTTGCCAGATTTTTACATAATTATGACATAACATTGAAGGTTGTGCAATGTAACAGCTATATTTAGGCTTAGGGTTGCCACCCGTTCGATAAAATCTGGAACGGTTCCGTATTTCACTGAAAGAATAAATGTTTTGTTTTCGAAATTATAGTTTCCAGGTTTGACCATATTAATGACCAAAGGCTCGTATTTCTGTGTTTATAAAATTATAATTAGTCTATGATTTGATATTTGATAGAGCAGTCTGACTGAGCGGTGGTAGGCAGCAGCAGGCTCGTAAGCATTCATTCAAACTTTATTGCATTTGCCAGCAGCTCTTAGCAATGCTTGATTCACAGCGCTGTTTATGACTTCTTCAAGCCTATCAACTCCTGAGATTAGGCTGGCAATACTAAAGTGCCTATTAGAACATCCAATAGTCAAAGGTAAATTAAATACAAATGGTATAGAGAGAAATAGTCGACACGTCATAATTCCTATAATAACTACAACCTAACATTTCTTAACTGGGAATATTGAACAACCAGCTTTCGTATGTTCTGAGCAAGGAACTTAAACATTTTTTTTTTAAATGGCACATATTGCACTTTTACTTTCTTCTCCAACACTGTGTTTTTGAATTATTTAAACCAAATTGAGCATGTTTCATTATTTATTTGAGACTAAATAAATTGTATTTATGTATTATTTTAAGTTAAAATAAGTGTTCATTGTTCATTCAGTATTGTTGTAATTGTCATTATTACAAATATATACACTGCTCAAAAAAATAAAGGGAACACTGAAACAACACAATGTAACTCCAAGTCAATCACACTTCTGTGAAATCAAACTGTCCACTTAGGAAGCAACACTGATTGACAATACATTTCACATGCTGTGCAAATGGAATAGACAACAGGTGGAAATTATAGGCAATTAGCAAGACACCCCCAATAAAGGAGTGGTTCTGCAGGTGGTGACTACAGACCACATCTCAGTTCCTATGCTTCCTGGTTGATGTTTTGGACACTTTTGAATGCTGGCGGTGCTTTCACTCTAGTGGTAGCATGAGACGGAGTCTACAACACACAAGTGGCTCAGGTAGTGCAGCTCATCCAGGATGGCACATCAATGCAAGCTGTGGCAAGAATGTGTGCTGTGTCTGTCAGTGTAGTGTCCAGAGCATGGAGGCGCTACCAGGAGACAGGCCAGTACATCAGGAGACGTGGAGGAGGCCGTAGGAGGGCAACAACCCAGCAGCAGGACCGCTACCTCCGCCTTTGTGCAAGGAGGAGCAGGAGGAACACTGCCAGAGCCCTGCAAAATGACCTCCAGCAGGCCACAAATGTGCATGTGTCTGCTCAAACGGTCAGAAACAGACTCCATGAGGGTGGTATATGAGGGCCCGATGTCCACAGGTGGGGGTTGTGCTTACAGCCCAATACCGTGCAGGACGTTTGGCATTTGCCAGAGAACACCAAGATTGGCAAATTCGCCACTGGCGCCCTGTGCTCTTCACAGATGAAAGCAGGTTCACACTGAGCACGTGACAGTCGGCAGACGCCGTGGAGAACGTTCTGCTGCCGGCAACATCCTCCAGCATGACCAGTTTGGAGGTGGGTCAGTCATGGTGTGAGGTGGCATTTCTTTGGGGGGCCGCACAGCCCTCCATGTGCTCGCCAGAGGTAGCCTGACTGCCATTAGGTACCGAGATGAGATCCTCAGACCCCTTGTGAGACCATATGCTGGTGCGGTTGGCCCTGGGTTCCTCCCAAGACAATGCTAGACCTCATGTGGCTGGAGTGTGTCAGCAGTTCCTGCAAGAGGAAGGCATTGATGCTATGGACTGGCCCGCCCGTTCCCCAGACCTGAATCCAATGGAGCACATCTGGGACATCATGTCTCGCTCCATCCACCAACGCCACATTGCACCACAGACTGTCCAGGAGTTGGCGGATGCCACCTCATCAGGAGCATGCCCAGGCATTGTAGGGAGGTCATACAGGCACGTGGAGTCCACACATACTACTGAGCCTCATTTTGACTTGTTTTAAGGACATTACATCAAAGTTGGATCAGCCTGTAGTGTGGTTTTCCACTTTAATTTTGAGTGTGACTCCAAATCCAGACCTCCATGGGTTGATAAATTTGATTTCCATTGATAATTTTTGTGTGATTTTGTCAGAACATTCAACTATGTAAAGAAAAAAGTATTTAATAAAAATATTTCATTCATTCAGATCTAGGATGTGTTATTTTAGTGTTCCCTTTATTTTTTTGAGCAGTGTATATATAAATATCGGCCGATTAATCGGTATCTGCTTTTTTTTGGCTCTCCAATATTCGGTATCAGTATCGGCGTTGAAAAATCATAATCGGTCGACCTCTAGACTCCATAGAAGGAGCCAAAGTGACAAGAATCTGGGGACAGAATAAGTGGTGCTCATTTTCTCTCCCCTGAATCTGTACAACTGTCCCCTGGACATTCTAATAGAAATTACTAATCCAATTGAAAAGAAAAAGCATACAAATTTCTACCATGTGTTTCAAATTCCCAAGACAAAGGAAGATGAGCATTGTCATTATCAATTACAAGACTCAAGATAGCTTTAATATTTCCTAAAAAGTCTGAATTGAATTGATCTTGCAGATGATGTCACGTTCTGACCTTAGTTCCTTTGTTTTGTCTTTTGTTTTAGTATGGTCAGGGCGTGAGTTGGGTGGGTTGTCTATGTTAATTTGTCTATGATTTTCTATTTCTGTGTTTGGCCTGGTATGGTTCTCAATCAGAGGCAGCTGTCAATCGTTGTCCCTGATTGAGAACCATATTTACGTAGCCTGTTTTCCATTGTGTTTTGTGGCTGGTTATTTTCTGTTTAGTGTTGTGTTGCACCTTACAGGACTGTTCGTTGGTTGTTTATTGTTTTGTTTTCAGTGTTCTTTCAAATATTTAAAATATGAACACTTACCACGCTGCACCTTGGTCCTCCTCTCCTTCCCCAGACGACAAGCGTTATAGAACCACCCACCAAGAAAGGACCAAGCAGCGTGGTAACGGGCAGCAGCAGCAGTGGCCGGAATCGCAGGACTCCTGGACATGGGAGGAGATTCTCGACGGCAAGGGACCAAGGGCACAGGCTGAAGAATATCGTTGCCCCAAGGCTGAGCTGGAGGCAGTGAAAGCTGAGAGGCGGTGGAATGAGGAGGCAGCACGTCGGCACTGTTGGAATCCCGAGGCAGCCACAAAAATGTATTGGGGGGCGGGGGCACACGGGGAGTGTGGCTAAGTCAGGTAGGAGACCTGAGCCAACTCCCCGTGCTTACCGGAGAGCGAGAGGGACCGGGCAGGCACCGTGTTGTGCCGTGAAGTGCACGGTGTCCCCGGTGAGTGTGCAAAGCCCGGTGCGGTACATTGCAGCGCCTCGTATCGGCCGGGCTAGAGTGGGCATCGAGCCAGGTGCCATGAAGCCGGCTCAGCGCATCTGGTCTCCAGTGCGTCTCCTCTGGCCGGTGTACATGGCACCAGCCTTACGCATGGTGTCCCTGGTTCGCCCGCATAGCCCAGTGCGGGCTATTCCACCTCGCCGCACTGACCTGGCTACGGGGAGCATTCAACCAGGTAAGGGTCGGCAGGCTCGGTGCTCAAGAGCTCCAGTGCGCCTTCACGGTCCGGTCTATCCGGTGCCACCTCCATGCACCAGCCCTCCGGTGGCAGCCCCACGCACCAGGCTGTCTCTCCGTCTCCTCCCTACAGGTGCTCCCGCCTGTCCAGCGCTGCCAGAGCCTTCCTCCTGCCCAGCACTGCCAGAGTCTCCCGTCTGTCCTGAGCTGCCAGAGTCTGCCGTCTGTCCTGAGCTGCCAGAGTCTCCCGCCTGTCCTGAGCTGCCAGAGTCTCCCGCCTGTCCTGAGCTGCCAGAGTCTACCGTCTGTCCTGAGCTGCCAGAGTCTCCCGCCTGTCCTGAGCTGCCAGAGTCTCCCGCCTGTCCTGAGCTGCCAGAGCCGCCAGTCTGTCCTGAGCTACCAGAGCCGCCAGAGCCGTCAGTCACCCAGGAGCTGCCAGAGCCGTGAGTCAGCCAGGAGCTGCCAGAGCCGTGAGTCAGCCAGGAACTTCCAGAGCAGTCAGTCAGCCAGGAGCTGCCAGAGCCATCTGTCACTCCGGCGCTGCCGGAATCTTCCGTCCATTCGGGACCCGTGGCTAAGGTCCCCAGTCCGAGGTCGGCGGCAAGGGTCGCCGCTCTTAAGAGGCCACGGAGGCGGTTAAGGAGGCGGAGAAAGACTATTGTGGAGTGGGGTCCACGTCCCGCGCCAGAGCCGCCACCACGGACAGACACCCACCCAGACCCTCCCCAATAGGTTCAGATTTTGCGGCCGGAGTCCCCACCTTTGGACCTTAGTTCCTTTGTTTTGTCTTTGTTTTAGTATGGTCAGGGCGTGAGTTGGGTGGGTTGTCTATGTTAATTTGTCTATGATTTTCTATTTCTGTGTTTGGCCTGGTATGGTTCTCAATCAGAGGCAGCTGTCAATCGTTGTCCCTGATTGAGAACCATATTTAGGTAGCATGTTTTCCATTGTGTTTTGTGGGTGGTTATTTTCTGTTTAGTGTTGTGTTGCACCTTACAGGACTGTTCGTTGGTTGTTTATTGTTTCGTTTTCAGTGTTCATTAAAATATTTAAAATATGAACACTTACCACGCTGCACCTTGGTCCTCCTCTCCTTCCCCAGACGACAAGCGTTACAGATGATCATGCCATGAACGCAAATTTAACTTACTGTAAAAGCCTTGAATGAATCCCAAACCATTTACCAGCGCCTCCATATAAATAATTTACAAGTAAATATTCCAAAACAACTTCACACATCATGCTTTAAGAGGTCTGGCATGCTGTGGATTTACATGTGAGGAGGAGGAGTGTCAAATCTGGCCACTGGCCGCTTGGACGTCTCCATGTTAAAATATGATACCCCTGTAGTGCTCTCATTGCTCAATGAGTGATGGTCCTGCTATCATATCCACAACCTATGGATTTCAGAATACACTGATAGACATTTTATTGAAAATCTTAGAACTGCATGTCTTTGCATCCTAAAATAGTAATATAGTTAAACTAGAACTGGATAAATAAAATCCTATTTTTTACTACTAAAATCTAGGAAAATAACACTTGTCGCCTTCATTCATTTTCATCCATAGTCCCATGATGTAAAATCTGGGCATTTCACTTTCCAGTGTGTTCAGGCATACTTCTGTCCCAACACATTCAGGCAAGGAGCCGAGTTTAACCCAAACAGACTTGCGGGAAGGGAAATTGAAGGGAATTTGAGAAATAGCATACTTGTAAAGTTTGTTTAAGAACCAATATACATGGGCTCCTTGTCAAACTTCTGTCCCACATTCATTTGTTACAAAGTGAGAGAATAAAAATAAGTAAATCAGAGATCCTGATATGTTTAAACCCCTGCCACCATCACAATCCGGAGTTATTGAGAAAGACCAAAACAGATTCATTGAATTACAATACATTACATTACATAACATTAGTGGAGGAATAAGAAAAAAGTTACGACAACGATCTGACACCTTCCCACACTGGCTGTCTTTACTGTGTGGCTGTTGAACAGGCAAACATGTTCATATTCTATACACCTCCACTGACCACTTGCCACAATTTGTTTAGTTTAGTGAATTTTAGAGTTCAGAATATATAATCTAACCATGCTATAATCTCCGCCACAGTAGTTTAATACAGTAAGAGTAAGTAACTGTAACAGTAGGTTGATAGTAACTGTGCATATGTAGGATCTTCATTTGAGCCAGTTTGGTACAGCAGGAAAATAATCGTGCAGCAACAGGATATGTAAATTATTATGTGGATTATAATTCATGTTAAAGCTCCCAATTCACCACTTTATTGACAACGTTTCGATTGAAACATTGTCAATAAAGCGGTGAATTGAGAGCTTTAACAGTGTGCGGGCCTTCTTTGTCTATGCTAGTACTCTAATTTATCCCAGCACCTATGTTTTTAAGGTTGTGCGTATGACCACAAACTTGACTATAATTTATGGACCTTTTTGTAGGTGTTGACACATTTTTCATAAGGGAAAATCAAGTCTGACATTTTTAAGTTGAAATTACAAACTTCATAAGCTTTTTAAAAATCTCTAATACACTACAACTAAAACATTTCCTGTATTGCAGGAAAGTTCTCCTGCAACAGGGTGATCAAATGAAGATCTTACATCTGTACCAGTAGTTTGGACAGTGTGTTCTATGTACCGTATGTTCTATGTGTGTTCTCTGACATTTACTCTAATGGCTGACAAATTGGGCTTCTCCACCGTAATCCAATCGTATCATCTATTCTAATTCACATGACAAGCATTTCAAAGCCTCTCATTTTCTCCAGAAATAACACCATAAAGAAGACTTTTCCATGTGCTTAGGGAGACAATTTCACACGCTATTCAAACCAACGACAGAGACAGGATGCAAACCCAAACTCTCATTCCGTGCAAAGAAACATGTTTTATGAATTGAGCTACTTAGATGACTGTAATGATTTGTGAAGGAGTAAGTGACTATGCAGGGCCACTCAGGAGTCGTTGTGACGCCTGTGATGGGGGGTTAACGGAGAATGAATACAGACACACCAGGCACCATGGAATAAAACAGCTATTCGCTACCATCAGGCAGCTGTGGATGTGGTTTTCCCTCTATTCGGTGGAAACGGACTAAATCTCCATTCTCTCATGGCACCACATGGCAGCACTGTCAAGATCAATGATAACTAGATGCTTGGGCTAGGCACTGTAACTGAAGCTATTGAGAGTATGATACGTTGTTGGATCACACTTCTGCTAATAGCCTCTAATAGACACAACATCCTACTTATCAGGATGTGGATACTTTTAAAATGGAACCGAAGTGGAGCTTGGAAGTGGAAACAACCTGAAACAGAAAGAAACTAAGGGAAAGTAGTAGCAGAATCTTATGGGCATGCTACACTGAAGCACTAGTAGAGTCAAAGACTAGTAGAGACAAAGCCTAGATACTATCTTCCCAATCATGTCTGCTGGTGCCTTAAAAGACAGTGCAAAGTTTCTAATCCTACTATACCTATACATGCAAACATCCTCTTGAGAGTATTTCAGCAAGGCTATACATGATGCTTTGGATATGAATGGAATGAAACAGGATTGGTCACAGCATAAGCATTCCTCCTTGGGGTTAACGTTACATCATCACTGGAGCTCTCCTAAACACTGCAGACCTGGTAGCAACTAACGTGTGTGTGTGTATGTGTGTGTGTATGTGTGTGTGTGTGTGTGTGTGTGTGTGTGTGTGTGTGTGTGTGTGTGTATGTGTATGTGTATGTGTATGTGTGTGTGTGTGTGTGTGTGTGTGTGTGTGTGTGTGTGTGTGTGTGTGTGTGAGAGAGAGAGTGAGAGAGAGAAAGCAAAAGGAAGAGAGAGAGAAAGTGTGTTTACTCTGTGCTGTGAAATGGATGTGAATGTTTGCCATTAACGGTTCAGTACTTTCTAGTCTCTTTTAACCTCCATTTAGATCCGGGGTGTTGGTTTAGCTGCGGACCAGCTAGCCTGATCTCTGCTCTAATGAAATCCACAAGGTGTAACAGTATAAAACCCAACAAGATGTTATATATATACCAACCCAGTAAGTGGTAGGCTACTGTTTACTAAAGGGTGATAAAGTAACAAGGATCGAAGAAAAAATTACATTTAACGCGTTGATGAAATGAGCTTGCAGTCTATGAGAAAGTGGAGACATGAACAGTCCTGAGAGGCAGGAACAGGGACCTTGAGCCTCATTTTAATATCTGATGATCATGGCATATTAATGGCATATGATCATGGCATATACAGTAGGTTCAGAAGTTTTGTGAAATAGTACAGTTGAAAAATATTTGGCAAATAGAAATCAAAACTGGATGGTAATTTTATATATATATATATATATATATATATATATACACATACATACATACATACATACATACATACATACATACATACATACATACATACAACAAAAATATATGGGGGATTGGAAATGATGCAGACAATTACATTGATAAAAGCCACAATCTATATTCAATATTAAAGCTGACCTACCCCCTAAACAATAAAACACTTGGATTTGCCCTTTAATTGCCATCAAGCAATGAAATGCAATGTTAAGTTATGGAAAATAGGCTAAACTGTTCTATGCCAGTTTGTATGAAAACTGGGTTAAGAAAAACAGTGCACTTTAATTGACAATGCTATGCACAAAAAGAGCAAGTGAAATATGTTACAGCTCTGTTCACTGTCAAATTAGCTACCCAGGTCACAAATAACAAACTAAAGGTAGCCTATGCCTAATCACGGACACATAATAATAATGGCTAGATAATTATCTCGATTATAACATGCATTAATTAGTGAATAAATATAATAAACAGCCTATACAATTCAGGGTTCGTATGGGGTTTGTGTACGTTAACAACCATAATAATGCCTACTTCAATCATAGTCGGGTATAAGAGTACATTTGCTGAAAGTCTCGTGCGTAATTGTGTTATGCACAACGACATTGCCCAAGCAGAATATCCTCAGGCTGTACTACTAAAACTCTTCAATTAGGTCATATTATTTTCGATATAACCAATTCATTTTCAGTGTCTGAATAGCTACATAAACCCCCAATGCTACTGACGTTTTCCAAATTTGATGTCAAAGTTTTCCTCACCTTTTAGGGGGTCGGCAGCTCGGTTTTCGGGTTTGAACAGCTCCCTGGGTTGCTATGGACTCTCATATTCCATAGGTGTCACGGAATAATTAAACACACCAGGCAATGACCACTGAGTGCCATAGGAGCGGGAAAGTTACATGCCATGGTGCGCGAGCCGATGTGCAGGAGAACAGATGAGTGGATCACAGTTTGCAAATGAACTAAATTTCATTTCATTTCTACAGCTGGACGGTAGATGGGAAACCCGCTTTTAACGCCAGTTTCTCTCGAATGAGAGAAAAGGTTGACTAGACCGTCCCCATGTGGTTCCAATAAGGAGACACTAGGAGACCACAACTTTCCCCCTGTGAGACACATTATTGTGTCAAATGCTGGAGACTTTGATTAATTTTTGTTTGGACAACTTCATTGTCCTCTTTCCCTCCATGCACTGACATTACTTGGCTCAGAATGTGCGAAGGTCTGCATCTTCAAATAAAACAAAGTCATGTTCAAACAGTATTAGAGTGATTTTGCAACTATGGACACTTTTGGCATTTCTTATTTGAAACAAATACTTTTCATGAAATAAACTTATCAACAGAGATATTTTATAAGGAACCATATACCGGTATTGGCTGTGACCATTTTATTCGACAATACATGGATTTTTCACGAAACACAGATAGATGACACTGCAGATGACATTATCATCACATCATAAAACATTTCATTTTAGTTTAAAACTGAACGACAAACACAACGGGGTTTGGGGTTATTGGGTTTATCTGTCTATAGGGATTGGTACTACCACATTAAGAAATAACAGAGTAATGGTAAATTGCGTTAGTTGTTAAAAAATAAATTGTGTTAGTTGTTAAGAAATAAGTGGGTGGAAATAGATATCTACAATATCACTGATTGCTATAAAGACAGTCAAATATAATTTGATAAGCTGTATTGAGCAGGGGTATATGAGCAGGGGTATAACCATTTTATACAGAAGTTGTTATTTTCTGATAGTAATAACCTTGAAATCCTCATTTCTGACCCATTTTGTGGTGGTAATGACAGTGTTGGTTATGACAATTTGCAAATATACAATAGAGCCCCACAGTGAATGTGTCATAACACCCATAAAACCTAGTGGTCAGACAAGGAAATGGTTCCAATCGTTTTTCCCACAGGGGATTTTAGAAATATTAAAATATGGTCTATTTTGTGTAAGCTAACCCTGTGGGGAAAAGCTAACAATTTGATAACCATGTAAATTTATTTCGGACAAGGTGACTTTTATCAATATCTTCGGCTATACTTACTCTCCAATTGGAAAATGCTAATTAGCATCAAAGCAGACTACAAATCCTCCTGCACATTATCTCTAGCTGACACCTTTACTAACAGGTATTGTGTCCATTTAAAACTTGCCCAAGACAGTTCACAGAGTTGTCAATTTAAAGAAATGTCGCCAATTTATTAATTACTGCATTTAGCTAACATTATATAGTTAATCCAGAGATTCTTACCTTTGCCTCGATTTGGCAGTCTCATCCAGATCATCATGACTCTTTACTTATCATGAGTAAAGAATGGCGCCAAAGGAGATGGCTGCTGTTTTACAGACTTCTACCCAATTGTGCTCTTTTGTGTTTTTTTGCGTTGTTTGTCATTTATTTTGTACATAATGTTTCTGCCATCGTCTCTTATGACTGAAAAGAGCTTCTGGATATCATAACAGTGATTACTCACCTCGACGTGAAGGATTTACTCCAGATACCTGACCATGTCGGGGTGCCTTGTGAGAATTCGTTGTCGAGTGAGCAACCCTCCTCTACCGTCTTTCCAATTGGCCAATGTCAATCATTGGAGAATAAACTGGATGAGCTCCATTCAAGCCTATCCTACCAACGGGACATTCAAAACTGTAATATCTTATGTTTCACCGAGTAGTGGCTGAACGACGACATGGATAATATACAGTTGGCTGGTTTTTCCAAGCATCGGCTTGACAGAAACGCTGTCTCCGGTAAGACAAGGGTTGGCGGTCTGTTTCTGTTTGTCAATAACAGTTGGTGCACGAAATCAAATAATAAGGAAGTCTCAAGGTTTTGCTCGCCTGAGGTAGAGTATCTCATGATAAGCTGTAGACCACACTATTTACCAAGAGAGTTTTCATTTATATTTTGTGTAGCTGTCTATTTACCACCACAAACCGATGGCACTAAGATCGCACTCAACGAGCTCTATAAAGCCATAAGCAAACAAGAAAATGCTCATCCAGAGGAGCTGCTCTTAGTGGCCTGGGGACTTTAAAGCAGGGAAACTTAAATCTGTTTTACCTCATTTTTACCAGCATGTTATATGTGCAACAAGATGGAAAAAAACTCTAGACCACCTTTACTTCACACACAGAGAAGTGTCAAAGCTCTCCCTCGCCCTCAATTTGGCAAATCTGACCATAATTCTATCCTCCTAAATGCTGCTTACAAGCAAAAATTCAAGCAAGAAGTACCAGTGACTCGCTCAATACGGAAGTGGTCAGACGACACAGAGGCTAAGCTACAGGCCTGTTTTGCTAGCACACACATATGTTCCGGGACTCATCCGATGGCATTGAGGAGCATACCACATCAGCCACCAGCTTCATCATCATCGATGACGTTGTCCCCACAGTGACCGTAAATACATACCCCAACCAGAAGGCATGGATTACAGGGAACATTCGCACTGAGCTAAAGGGTACACCTGCCGCTTTAAAGGAGCGGGACTCTAACCCGGATGCTAAAAATAAATTGCGCTATGCCCTCAGAGGAATCATCAGACAGGCAAAGTGTCAATACAAGACTAAGATTGAATCGTACTACACCGGCTCCAACGCTCGTTGGATGTGACAGGGCTTGCAAACTATTACAGACAACAAAGGGAAGCACAGCTGAGAGCTGCCCAGTGACACAAGCCTACCAGATGAGCTACAGTGCCTTGCGAAAGTATTCGGCCCCCTTGAACTTTGCGACCTTTTGCCACATTTCAGGCTTCAAACATAAAGATATAAAACTTTATTTTTTTGTGAAGAATCAACAACAAGTGGGACACAATCATGAAGTGGAACAACATTTATTGGATATTTCAAACTTTTTTAACAAATCAAAAACTGAAAAATTGGGCGTGCAAAATTATTCAGCCCCTTTACTTTCAATGCAGCAAACTCTCTCCAGAAGTTCAGTGAGGATCTCTGAATGATCCAATGTTGACCTAAATGACTAATGATGATAAATACAATCCACCTGTGTGTAATCAAGTCTCCGTATAAATGCACCTGCACTGTGATAGTCTCAGAGGTCCGTTAAAAGCGCAGAGAGCATCATGAAGAACAAGGAACACACCAGGCAGGTCCGAGATACTGTTGTGAAGAAGTTTAAAGCCGGATTTGGATACAAAAAGATTTCCCAAGCTTTAAACATCCCAAGGAGCACTGTGCAAGCGATAATATTGAAATGGAAGGAGTATCAGACCACTGCAAATCTACCAAGACCTGGCCGTCCCTCTAAACTTTCAGCTCATACAAGGAGAAGACTGATCAGAGATGCAGCCAAGAGGCCCATGATCACTCTGGATGAACTGCAGAGATCTACAGCTGAGGTGGGAGACTCTGTCCATAGGACAACAATCAGTCGTATATTGCACAAATCTGGCCTTTATGGAAGAGTGGCAAGAAGAAAGCCATTTCTTAAAGATATCCATAAAAAGTGTTGTTTAAAGTTTGCCACAAGCCACCTGGGAGACACACCAAACATGTGGAAGAAGGTGCTCTGGTCAGATGAATCCAAAATTGAACTTTTTGGCAACAATGCAAAACGTTATGTTTGGCGTAAAAGCAACACCGAACACACCATCCCCACTGTCAAACATGGTGGTGGCAGCATCATGGTTTGGGCCTGCTTTTCTTCAGCAGGGACAGGGAAGATGGTTAAAATTGATGGGAAGATGGATGGAGCCAAATACAGGACCATTCTGGAAGAAAACCTGATGGAGTCTGCAAAAGACCTGAGACTGGGACGGAGATTTGTCTTCCAACAAGACAATGATCCAAAACATAAAGCAAAATCTACAATGGAATGGTTCAAAAATAAACATATCCAGGTGTTAGAATGGCCAAGTCAAAGTCCAGACCTGAATCCAATCGAGAATCTGTGGAAAGAACTGAAAACTGTTGTTCACAAATGCTCTCCATCCAACCTCACTGAGCTCGAGCTGTTTTGCAAGGAGGAATGGGAAAAAATGTCAGTCTCTCGATGTGCAAAACTGATAGAGACATACCCCAAGCGACTTACAGCTGTAATCGCAGCAAAAGGTGGCGCTACAAAGTATTAACTTAAGGGGGCTGAATAATTTTGCACGCCCAATTTTTCAGTTTTTGATTTGTTAAAAAAGTTTGAAATATCCAATAAATGTCGTTCCACTTCATGATTGTGTCCCACTTGTTGTTGATTCTTCACAAAAAAATACAGTTTTATATCTTTATGTTTGAAGCCTGAAATGTGGAAAAAGGTCGCAAAGTTCAAGGGGGCCGAATACTTTCGCAAGGCACTGTAAATTACTTCTATGCTTGCTTCGAGGCAAGTAATACTGAAACACACATTAGAGCATCAGCTGTTCCGGACGAATGTGTGATCACGCTCGCCATAGCCAATGTAAGACCTTTAAACAGGTCAACACTCACAAGGCCGCAGGGCCAGATGGATTACCAGGAAGTGTACTCCGAGCATGCGCTGACCAACTGGCAAGTGTCTTCCCTGACATTTTCAACATATCCCTGGCCGAGTCTGTAATAGCAACTTGTTTCCATTAGACCACCATAGTCCCTGTGCCCAAGAACACTAAGGTAAACTGCCTAAATGACTACCGACCCATAGCACTCACGTCTGCAGCCACGAAGTGCTTTGAAAGTCAGGTCGTTGCTCACATCAACACCATTATCCCAGAAACCCTAGACCCACTCCAATTTGCATACCTCCCCAACAGATCCACAGATGATGCAATCTCTATTGCACTCCACACTGACATTTCCCACCTGGACAAAAAGAACACCTATGTGAGAATGCTATTCATTGACTACAGCTCAGCGTTCAACACTATAGTGCCCTCAATGCTCATCACTAAGCTAAGGACCCTGGGACTAAACACCTCCCTCTGCAACTGGATCCTGGACTTCCTGACGGGCCACCCCCAGGTGGTAAGGGTAGGTAAAAACACGCTGATCCTCAACATAGGGGCCCCTCAGGGGTGCGTGCTCAGTCCCCTCCTGTACTCCCTGTTCACTCATGACTGCATGGCCAGGCACGACTCCAACACCATCATTAAGTTTGCTGATGACACAACAGTGGTAGGCCTGATCACCAACAACGAGACAGCCTATAGGGAGGAGGTCAGAGACCTGACCGTGTGGTGCAAAGACAACAACCTCTCCCTCAATGTGATCAAGTCAAAGAAGATGATTGTGGACTACAGGAAAAGGAGGACCGAACATGCCCCCATTCTCATCGACGGGGCTGTAGTGGAGCAGGTTGAGAGCTTCAAGTTCCTTGGCGTCCACATCACCAACAAACTATCATAGTCCAAGCACACCAAGACAGTTGTGAAGAGGGCACGACAAAACCTATTCCCCCTCAGGAGACTGAAAAGATTTGGTATGGGTCCTCAGATCCTCAAAAGGTTTTACAGCTGCACCATCGAGAGCATCTTGACGGATTGCATTACTGCCTGGTATGGCAACTGCTCGGCCTCCATCCGCAAGGCACTACAGAGGGTAGTGCGTACGGCCCAGTACATCACTGGGGCCAAACTTCCTGCCATCCAGGCCCTCTATACCAGGCGGTGTCAGAGGAAGGCCCTAAAAAATGTAAACGACTCCAGCCACCCTAGTCATAGACTGTTCTCTCTGCTCCCTACATGTACATATTACCTCGACGAACCGGTGCCCCCGCACATTGATTCTGTACCGGTACCCCCTGTAAATAGCCTTGCTATTGTTATTTTACTGCTGCTCTTTAATTATTTGTTACTTTTATTTATATATTTTTGGGGGTATTTTTCTTAGAACTGCATTGTTGGTTAAGGGGTTGTAATTAAGCATTTCACTGTAAGGCTGTTGTATTTGGCCCATGTGACAAATACAATTTGATTTGATTTGTTGCTTTGCTATGGTCCCTGGTCGCTGAAGAGAGAGAGAATGTGTACTAGTCACAGAGGCACTCGCTGTCATTTTTTTTAACACAGCGCGATCAAGCTCGTCCCAAATCAATTGCAGTCGGGCTCCCTCACAGATACATATGAGGGGGGAGTACAAATCTTACAAGCTTGTTTGGCTGGTCTGTAGCTTATTCTTTAGATGTTTGGGGCTGCTTGTGAAGCATGATCAAAATCAAAGTGACTCTGGACTATCGCACTTGCCAGAGTCTTTAGGATGTCTATAGCTAGGTTTCCATCCAATTGACGACAGATTTTCATGAAAATATTCTAAAATCTGCATAAAAACAATACGCTCATTTCAGAGTTTCTTTGGGAAAATTTGGTGCCAGACAACTGAGCTTGAAGATTTTAATTTACTGGACATTTGAGGAATTTACCAACATCCATATGCCTTAAAATCCAACCTGGCTTCAGATTCGAGCTGGCGCAGCAAGCATCATCAATAAACGAGGGATATTGGCCAAATGAGCCACATTTACTTAAAAACAGCCTGTAACAAATCGATGTGTAGCATACGCAAAAAAGAATTGTCCACCTCAAGGTTCAGCTGTCAGAGATTTGAGCACTAATTGCATCAGGGCATTGCATGCTTAGGCATATAGGCTTAGTTGTCCACTGCATGACATTAATATTTAAAACAAATATATATAGCCTATAAATTGGAAAAGAAGCTTAGCCCCAGAGAGACAGAAACTTTTGAATGGAACATTCAAATCACAGGGCTTTTGCCCCGTTATTCAAATCACATTTTCACTGCAGCCTAGAGTAGAATTTTGTACTGGCTTGAAAACAATAGCGAATTATTAATTGCATTGTGGTGTTGTAGGCTAGTCTAGGTAGGATAATTGTATTGTCCCTAAACAAGATCAATAGGGGAGCTTAACTGTTCTTTCATGTGCAATGGGCTCTCCACTGGCAATCAGCTATCCCTTTTTGTTCTTGTGGATTCATATTTTTTTTACATTTATGCAGCTTTGAATGCTTTCTTGTGTGGTATGATTGCTAATTAGCCTATTGCACATCTGGATAAATGATCCACCTAGCACTATTGTCACTATGAATAGTGGATAAAAGGCAGGATGGACCATTAGACTGGTAGACTATACTGATCTGTAGTATAGTAAACGTTACCACACAGAGAAGCATAGTGCATGAGGGAAGTACCAAAACACCTTGATATAGGGAAAGAGCATGTAAGCAGATAAGGAAATGTGTCTAGGTTGGAAGAAATTATATAGTAAAACCAGAAACTAGCTAATGTAAACCAGGGAGAGAAATGCACTACCCTCCCCTGTGCCCAATTAAAAAAACACAACCCTCACCAAACCAAAAAAATGAAAGTTTGAACACCCCTCCCGCCCAATCTGTCCCTTAAACTTAAATGCTTTGAAAGCTGACAAAAATGAAATGTTATTTGTGTGTGTGTGTGTGTGTGTGTGTGTGTGTGTGTGTGTGTGTGTGTGTGTGTGTGTGTGTGTGTGTGTGTGTGTGTGTGTTCTGGATTCTGTCGCAGTACATTTCAAGAGTGCTGAATAAGTAGTAATATTTACTTTGTCCGTCTTAGCTTGCTCATTAATGTCTTAATTGAAATTACAGATATCCTCTTGTCCGCTCATCGTTCCCTTATGCCATAGTTTATACATCTCAAATGTCAATTGTCAGAACCACATTTGTTTAAGCAAGTCTGCCATATCAGCTATCAACTAAGGCAGTAAATGAGGCTGAATGAAGTGTGTCGCTGCCAGACAAGACTATGCGGTTAGGACAGCTTTATGTAGGCCCTAACAGTTTGTGGGCACCGTTTGTCACCGTTAGAGTGCAATTCATGCATTGTTTAGTGTTGTGTTGTGTAGTAGCTTTGCTGGCATGGATCTAAAAAAAATTATATAGAGTTTGCACCACCAAGATTTACATGCTAAATTCGCCACTGGCCAAAATAGTACAGTAGTCTGAAACTCTGCAGAGGAGTGGGACTATTGGTGGGACTACTTGTGGGATTACTGGTGGGACTACTGGTGGGACTACTGAAGTCCATCCAGGAAGCGATTTGCTGAATACTTTCGGTTGCGGTCGAGATATCAGGATGAGATAGCAGTGTGATAGGTCTGTGTAATATAATATGACAGCTGTCATAAACAAACAAATTGGGCGACTTTAGTCATGCTTTCAGTTTGATTGGAGTTTGTTTTATGGCATAGTTAGACAAATAGCCATTTCCATCTTTAACCTTGTTGCAGAATGGATATAAAAGGCTATATGCAGAATAAACAGGTATTTTTTGCATCACTCCAACAAACTAGACCATGCCATCTAATCCAACTACTGTTTGGTTAAACTAAACATTGAATTACCACTGCAGAGTGATTTAAAACAATGTTGAAACTACTGGCCACTGCAGGGGTCTCTGTGCCGGGCGACAAGTCTGGAGTTTTGCCGAGATGCAGTGACTTTTTGTGAACAACGAATTGAAAAGCAATCAAGATTGCCGAACAAACCAACAACCTTCGTCTGTTAGGAATTCTTTGTGATAGTCCTATTATAGCCCTATAATAGCCACTTATTCGCACGCTTGTGTGTGTGCGCGTTGGTGTGTTGCAATAGCCTAATCAGTTGAACTTTGTCACGTTTGCCTAATAGGCTTACATTGTTATACATTAATACATTGTTTTGCTTTTCATAGCCTACATACTGTATCCGTTTAGACTTGATTTCTATTTTTAACACATTAGCAGGCAATGATAGGATTTAATTTATGATAATTCATCCATGGATTAGACAGGGCTTGGTAACTGACCATGTCATGAGATGCACCAGTGACTTTGTCTGGGGGGGTAGGGGTTCAATGCATTCCACATGAGGTTACAGTTTCTGGTCTGAATGTAAAATGATGACATTGTAGTCTAGTTTTGGACCTATCCCTTGCCAAACTCACTGGCTCCAGGTCATCTACAAGTCCATGCTAGGTAAAGCTCCGCCTTATCTCAGTTCACTGGTCACGATGGCAACACCCACCCGTAGCAAGCGCTCCAGCAGGTGTATCTCACTGATCATCCCTAAAGCCAACACCTCATTTGGCCGCCTTTCGTTCCAGTTCTCTGCTGCCTGTGACTGGAACGAATTGCAAAAATCGCTGAAGTTGGAGACTTTTATCTCCCTCACCAACTTCAAACATCTGCTATCTGAGCAGCTAACCGATCGCTGCAGCTGTACATAGTCTATCGGTAAATAGCCCACCCAATTTACCTACCCATACTGTTTATATTTATTTACTTTTCTGCTCGTTTGCACACCAGTATCTCTACCTGTACATGACCATCTGATCATTTATCACTCCAGTGTTAATCTGCAAAATTGTAATTATTCGCCTACCTCCTCATGCCTTTTGCACACAATGTATATAGACTCTTTTTTTTCTTTTTTTCTACTGTGTTATTGACTTGTTAATTGTTTACTCCATGTTTAACTCTGTGTTGTCTGTTCACACTGCTATGCTTTATCTTGGCCAGGTCACAGTTGTAAATGAGAACTTGTTCTCAACCAGCCTACCTGGTTAAATAAAGGTGAAATAAAAAAATAAAAATAAAAAAATTAGAAGATGACAGCTATACCCCTTTGCTTTCCATTGAAAGAGGAAATTACAACTGATGGGCAAATGTGGTCATGATATTACTGTTTTTCAGAGAAATTATCGGTGTTCCTGAAAGACTCTGCCGATGTAATTCACAGCATGTTTTATTATATTTTTATTTCACCTATTTAAATAAAAGTAAAATGTATGCTTACCACTCTGCACCTTGGTCTAAAACGCAGTGACAGGGTAGCCTAGTGGTTAGAGCGTTGGACTAGTAACCAAAAGGTTGCAAGTTCAAATTCCCCAGCTGGCAAGGTACAAATCTGTCGTTCTGCCCCTGAACAGACAGTTAACCCACTGTTCCTAGGCCGTCATTGAAAATAAGAATTCTGTTCTTAACTGACTTGCCTAGTTAAATAAAGGTAAAATAAAACACGATCGTGACAGCGAGCTCAACTGTGAGGGGAAGCCAGCTTGGATTTTGGCATCACTTCTATCAAATCCCATTGAAAGCATACGTCATTGACAGAAAAACTTGAATTGTTGTATCTCATTGTGTTGTTGTCCTCCGGTGGCTGGCTAGCTAAAATTGTCCTTTTCCTAAATTAGAAATGAATGTAGCTAGGGATTTTGACTTGTGGTTTTACTTAATTCTCCGTACTGGCCAATGATTATAATGGTGATTCTGATCCAACCATTAATTCATACATTGTTGTGCCCCTGGCCTGAGAGGATGGAAGATCAATATGTAGCTAACGTTAGATGTAGAAGACTATTGTTAACTAGCTAACGTTGGCCATGAATGCAAGTTAGGCTAGCGAGCAAACATTTTAGCCAGGTAGCATAGGACAACAACAAATAAAAGCGTGTACTGTATGACTGAGTTATAGACCGTTTCGTGACATGAAAGAGAGGAGGATGGCATTGGTGTTTCTCTACAAGTAGGGTGAGTCAACATGAACTCAGAACCATGGACAGCCACATCATGATTTGATGATGTTAAAATGTTGAAGTTTAAATGGTGCTGGAATAGTGGAGGCAGCTCCTGTTTTCTTTGCGACTTGCGGTAACTCTGTGGTTCTAAATCAATAGTTGTTTTGTGGTTCGAAAATGTAGGAAACATTAACTTGCTTGACCATGCTGTAGGGCAGGTTACTGCACATGCAATATGCTTTGTGGACTTCACCAGACAGAGGCTGGGATAAAACAAGGGTGTGGTTGAATTTATTCTGCCACTGTGTCTTATTTTTGTCTTGGCCTTTAGGCCTACACTGCATTCGGAAAGTATTCAGACCCCTTGAGACTTTTTCCACATTTTTTTACGTTACAGCCTTATTCTAAAATTGATTAAATATGTGTTTTTTGGCGTCAATATACACACAATACCTCATAATGACAAAGCAAAAACAGTTTTTGCAAATGTAAAAAATGTAATGGAATATCACATTTACATAAGTATTCAGACCCTTTACTCAGTACTTTGTTGAAGCACCTTTGGCAGCGATTACAGCCTTGAGTGTTCTTGAGTATGATGCTACAAGCTTGGCATACCTGTATTTGGGGAGTTTCTCCCATTCTTCTTTGCAGATCCTCTCAAGCTCTGTCAGATTGGCTGGGGAGCGTCGCTGCACAGCTATTTTCAGGTCTTTCCAGAGATGTTTGATTGGGTTTAGTCCAAGCTCTGGCTGGGCCATTCAAGGACATTCAGAAACTTGTCCTGAAGCCACTCCTGCGTTGTCTTGGCTGTGTGCTTAGGGCCGTTGTCCTGTTGGAAGGTGAACCTCCTTTGCCCCATTCTGAGATCCTGTGCACTCTGGAGCGGGTTTTCATCAAGGATCTCTCTGTACTTGGCTCCGTCCATCTTTCTCCCGATCCTGACTAGTCTCCCAGTCCTTGCCACTGAAAAACATCCCCACAGGATGATGCTGCCACCACCATGCTTCACTGAAGGGATGGTGCCAGGTTTCCTCCAGACGTGAAGCTTGGCATTCAGGCCAAAGAGTTCAATCTTGGTTCCATCAGACCAGAGAATCTGGTTTCTCGTTGTCTGAGAGTCCTTTAGGTGTCTTTTGGCAAGCTCCAAGCGGGCTGTCATGTGCCTTTTACGGAGGAGTGGCTTCCGTCTGGTGACACTACCATAAAGGCCTGATTGGTGGAGTGCTGCAGAGATGCTTGTCCTTCTGGAAGTTTCTCCCATCATCAGATCTTTCAGAGCCCATCTGGTTCTTGGTCACCTCCCTGACCAAGGCACTTCTCCCCCGATTGCTCAGTTTGGCCAGGTGGCCAGCTCAAGGGAGAGTCTTGGTGGTTCCAAACTTCTTTCATTTAAGAATGATGGAGGCCACTGTGTTATTGGGGACCTTCAATGCTGCATAAATGTTTGGTACCCTTCCTCAAGTCTGTGCCTCGACACAATCTTGTCTCAGAGGTCTACGGACAATTCCTTCAACCTCATGGTTTGGTTTTTGCTCTGACATGCTCTGTCAACCGTGGGACATTATATAGACAGGTGTGTGCCTTTCCAAGTCATGTCCAATCCATTGAATTTACCACAGATGGACTCCAATCAAGTTGTAGCAACATCTCAAGGATGATCAATGGAAACAGGATGCACCTGAGCTCAATGTCTAGTCTCATAGCAAAGGGTCTGAATACTTGTGTTTTTTATTTTTAATACATTTGCACAAATTTCTTAAAACCTGTTTTCACTTTGTCATTATGATGTATTGTGTGAGGGACAAAAATAATTGTATCCATTTTAGAATAAGGCTGTAACGTAACAAAATGTGGAAAAAGTCAAGGGGTCTGAATATTTTCTGAACGCACTGTATATATCACGGTCACAAGGCATATAAAATAACAGGTTATAGAGAAAACAATTCAATTATCACAACACATAGGGTAAAGCTGCTTCAGGCCTCCACACTATTCCTTATTTAGACCAATAGATGGAGTCATTGTACTGTGTTTCTTTATTTCTCATATACTATGAGCAGCTCCATGATGTTGTCCATTGTATTCTGTGTTTTTTAATTCATACGAGGAGGCCTGCTTGCTGCTTCTGTCTATCACCAACCTCTTCACAGGAAATTGTCTCGACTCATTGTCTGACCTCATCAGCAGGTAAAGACTTGGGTAAGACAAGGTGAAAATGTCATTACAAATAGGCATGAATTTAGGCTATCAGTGCTTGTTTCGCAGTGTTTCTTTCCTGCACAGTGTTTGTGAAAAGTGATTATAGGGTCTTTCTGCAACGTAAGAACCCTTTAAAACCCCCAGTCACATGCCTTCATGCAGTCTTACTCAAAATACACCGGCAGGACCATACCAGAAATGTATGTTTTGTTCACTTCTCTGACTACCACTTCTTGTGGAGTGTACCCCTTTTTTAAACAGCTGGGGACAGAGCTGGTGTTAGGGCTGTTCCTGAACGTGAACCCACAGTGAGATTACAGGCTCGGTACACTACACGGGCACAGTGAGATTACAGGCTCGGTACACTACACGGGCACAGTGAGATTACAGGCTCGGTACCCTACACTGGCACAGTGAGATTACAGGATCGGTACCCTACACTGGCACAGTGAGATTACAGGCTCGGCACCCTACACTGGCGCAGTGAGATTACAGACTCGGTACCCTACACTGGCACTGTGAGATTACAGGCTCGGTACACTACACGGGCACAGTGAGATTACAGGCTCGGTACCCTACACTGGCACAGTGAGATTACAGACTCGGTACCCTACACTGGCACAGTGAGATTACAGGCTCGGTACCCTACACGGGCACAGTGAGATTACAGGCTCGGTACCCTACACGGGCACAGTGAGATTACAGGCTCGGTACCCTACACGGGCACAGTGAGATTACAGGCTCGGTACCCTACACGGGCACAGTGAGATTACAGGCTCGGTACCCTACACTGGCACAGTGAGATTACAGGCTCGGTACCCTACACGGGCACAGTGAGATTACAGGCTCGGTACCCTACACGGGCACAGTGAGATTACAGGCTCGGTACCCTACACTGGCACAGTGAGATTATTAATATATGTTCTATTGTCGGATGCACCAGATAGGTGCAGTGAAATGTGTTTTACAGGGTCACCCATAGTAGTACGGCGCCCGTGGAGCAGGGTTAAGTGCCTTGCTCAAGGGAACATCGACAGATTTGTCAACTTGTTGGCTCAGGTATTTGGTTACGGGCCCAACCGCTAGGCTACCTGTACCCTACAATGGCACGGTGAGATCAGCCTCTGCCACCCATACTGTAGATTTACCCCTCTTAGACATGCTGCTCACACTGGGCCTCAATTTAACACATATTTTAGTCTCACTTCAAAGAATTTCCTGCCCCCTTTGCACATACAGCATATTAATTGATCAGAATGTGACCGTAGACCTTTCAACCCGCTGTCCTTCCCTTACAGGGATCATCTCATCTCTGGCTTCTGCACAACGCTGGAGGCTAAAGACAAGCACATGGACATCATTAAACACAAGCTGGAGTGTGAGAGACAGGGGCGAGTCCATAAACATGTTGTCATAGACACATACCTTGTGATCACATGTAGTGGGTCTTCTCTCCTCACTTTCATTGTCACTGGCTCTCAAAGCTCTATCACTTCTCTCTCTCTCTCTCTCTCTCTCTCTCTCTCTCTCTCTCTCTCTCTCTCTCTCTCTCTCTCTCTCTCCCCTCCCCTGTATCTCTCTCTCTCTCTCCTCCCCTGTCTCTCTCTCCCCCCTCTTTCTCTCTCTCTCCCCCTCTCTCTGAATAGCCAATCAGGTGAGTCCACTACATTGCTTGTTATCTCATCTCTTTCTGTCCATTCATGATCTGAGCTCTAGGGGGAGTAGCATGCCCACTTCTCTAAAGAAGTCTGAATGTAAAGGGAACATCATGTCTTTTTCTAGACTTATTATAGCCAATTGGGATCTCCCTGTGGCACGCAGTGACAATTACTTTCTTTCTTTCTAAGTTGTTTACAATGATACGTCAGTATTTTCCCATATTCCCCACTTTCTGAAATCAAGCATGAGTATACAGATATCAACTCTATTTGTATTTTCCTTCCCATCCCAATGTATATTATCTCTGATATTAGGAAGGGTATTAATCAAAGCAGGCCTCCTACATCTCAGTCAGTGTTTATGATGCAGTTGCTGAAATGTATGGATTGTGTGACTAAAAATAAGTTATTGAATATTGTCTTACTCCCATCGCCAATTCATTATGGTCCAGTTGATGACGTCCATCTTGGAATAGTGTGACCTCATGCCTCTTTACGCATCAACTACAGCCCATGAGGGGAATTGATTGGGCTTAAATTGATTGACCCTCTTGTGTTTTCTGTGTGAGTGGAAAAAGTAATAGCTTGCATTTGCAATGGCTTAAAGTGTGTGCTCGGATGTTGTGTAATGTCTTTTTCATATTTTTTTAACACTGAGTGAGTGTGTACAGTTAGTACAATCTTTCTCAATTAAAGTTGTATTTTTTATTAGGAAAAACCCTTAGTCAATTGGACCGATGTAAAGATCTCTCCCTGTGTGAGTCCTGACCTGGAGATGTCGTTAATAAGAAGCGGCTTGAGACTTCAACCAGCCAGTGAGGCGCCGACACAACTAAGAGCAAGAAAAAACAATTACAAGTGTTGAGATTAATCAGACACAAACAGGTGATAATAGATGCATATTTAATACTAATAGCTCATGAATATCAATCTGTTGTACAGAGTGAACTGTCAGGGTGGGGAGGGGAGGATGGAGAGAGGGAGGATTGCGAGGGAGAGGAGGATAGAGGAAGGGAGTCGGGAGGGGAGGATGGAGAGGGAGATGATGAATAGAGAGAGGGAGTCGGGAGACGGAGGGGAGGATGGAAAGGGAGAGGGAGAGAGAGGAATAGAGAGATGGAAGAGGGAGAGGTAGGATAGAGCGTGGGAGGATAGAGAGAGGGAGTCGGGAGAGGGAGAGGAGGATAGAGAGTGAGATGGAGGAGAGGATCTAGAGGGAGAGAATGGTGAGAGGGAAAGGTTGGAGAGAGAGGGAGAGGGAGAAGAGGGGAGGAGGAGGAAGGGAGAGGAGAGGAACCCAGCTCCCAGTAGACCTCCCCCTCTCGACAGGTGGAGGAATAATGCATACTTACACGCCCAGGTTATGATTGGTAATTGATTGAGGCATAAACACTGATGATGCAGGGCTGGAGTTGGGTGGAGGAGAGGGGGGGGGGGGGGTGTTCGTCATGGGTGGAGGGAGGTTCGTCACACCCTCCCCTCACCTGAGGAAAAGCAGCTCCGCCACAACAATAACAATACCAGGAGAGTGAGAGAGAAGGAAAGAGAGAGTGGGAGAGAGAGGGGGGGAGGGAGAGACAGAGAGAAGACAAAAGTGGGTTAGCGAGAGAGAGAGTGAGAGAAGGATAGAGTACTTTAACCAAGACCCAGGCAGCCAGCCAGGCATCATAGCCGCAAGGCCTCACCTGGCATCATTAAGGTGGCGGATTAAGATTCCCGAGCTGTCGGAAAGACGTGAGTAATCCTCTCAAATGGAACGAGGGAGTGTGCAGCGGCATTTTAAGCCTGTCCTGTTGTCGCTTGCTGGTGGAATATTAACTCTGAGGTCAGTGAGTCTTACTGTTCTCTACAATGACCTGACTGAGGATGATGTGGCTGAGCTAGTTTCCACTAACACTGTCAGACTATTGCTGGACTCTTTCTTTCCTACTGCACTCATTCACTTAGCCCTGGACTCTTGGACTCTCACACTTCATTCTGGAACCCATAGAAGACTTTATATTCCAGGACAGTTGCTGCATCACCTTTGTGCCAGCCTATGATCAGAGATGGAGTCGAGACAGCAACTGTTGAGATCCAGACCCATCTTTGCCCCATGTTGTGTTTATTTATTTCCCTCAGAACTTTGTGCCCAGAGCCCCGGCCAGGTGGGCCCATATGCTGTCTGCTAATGTGGTTATACATAAAACATCCACATCTGGCCTGCTGCCTGCCTCACTGCCTGGTAGCAGGATGTGATGTCACTGGGAATAAGTACTAGGCCTGGTGAGGGGTTGTAGACCTGTGATACAAGACTGTAGCTCCTCGGCTTCAATCAGCCATCTTTAAATGCCAGGGATCACGAATACAGACATCCTAAATATGTGAGGTCATTTTAGACCATAGAACTAGTGTACACATTGAGGAGATTTTTTTCCACTCGGTTTATGATAGTTCATTGGAATAAAATGTATCTTCCCAGTCTTCAAATAGTTGTATTAGAATCGTATTAACCCAGATTCTCTGTCCCTGTACCATGATCAGTATTTATTTCAGAGAACAAGGATTAGTATTCAGAAAAGTGTTTTGTCTAGCACTCTGCAGAGTGGTGACACGTTAAGCAATGTTTTTCAAAGCCTGTGTTTATGTGTGTGTGTGTGTCCATGCTTGAGTGAGTGTGTGTGTGTGTGTGTGTGTGTGTGTGTGTGTGTGTGTGTGTGTGTGTGTGTGTGTGTGTGTGTGTGTGTGTGTGTGTGTGTGTGTGTGTGTGTCTGTGTCTGTGTCTGTGTCTGTGTGTGTGTGTGTGTGTGTGTGTGTGTGTGTGTGTGTGTGTGTGTGTGTGTGTGTCCATGCTTGAGTGAGTGCGTGTGTGACCTGTAGACATGCTCTCTGCTCTGCTCAGAAAGGAGGCTCTCTATCTCCCACTGGTAAACAGGAAGCAGATTCTCTATAATGACACATCAGTGCCTCTCTGTGATGGACTTAATGCCTTAACAAACCCCCACTGCCTCTAATTGAGTTAATGCAAGAGGGACAGAGGAGAGGAAGAAGGAATTCTTCCTCTGGATTCTCTCTCGGTATTGTGCCAGTCGAACACTAGTCATTAAGAGTGATTACTGATTGCATACCAAATGTATGTTGCTATAATTAAATACCTCGGTTTGTTCCTGCCATGTTCATGTCTCTAGGATTTCTAGGAAAAGCAACCACTGATGTTGAGTTAAGGTCAAATTACTGCCCTCACGATGCAATGCCAGTCTCCTACTGTTTGATTCCCTCCAAAGGACACTACTCTGGGAGGCTTCCACATTCCCACGGGTTACGCTGCCATGTACATCAGCCACGCCATCAAAGCGACCTGGAAGTGTTGCAGAGGACTTCCTGCCAGAGAGTTGGGGTGGAAGGTGAGGACTTTACACATAAACTCTTCTCTTATTGCTTTTACAGTAGCATTATTCACTTTTCCTCTCAAACAGTGCATCAAAACAGTGTAGCAAAACAAAAGGGAATGAGCTCTCAGTGGAGGCACGCTCTGGGCCTGAGTGTCTTGTCCCTGTCTGTGTACCTCTGTCCGTGCCGCTAGCCAGACTGCAGCTGGAGCTAATCATTATTCTCTCTCTCTCGCTCACTCTCTTTTAGAATATAGCCCTTCAATCTCTCTCTCTCTTCTCTAATACCTTCAGAATATAGCCCTTGTAATGTAAGGATTTGATGCTTTTGCCATGATTGGATGTTGAGATCGAAATTAAAGTTTCCATTATGCTGATGATCACATACTTTTCCTGGGTCAATCGAGCTGCCATCTGGCATTATAGTTTTATAGGAGGAACTTCTATATTGTGAGCTTATTTTTGTCTTGTCCTCTTCTGAAGGATTTAACTTCGAAAGGTGGTCCTCTTTAGCTCAGTTGGTTCTAAGCTGACATATGGAATTGTTTTGAGGTCATACCATGGATCATTTTGCTATTTCATTTAGAATTTTAGGACCCCTTTAGATACAAAAAATATATATATTTAAACGCTATTTGATAAAATATTGAATTTGGCCTTTTACTAATACTTAATAACACATTCATAAATGTCAAAAAAAGAATAAGGTTTTGAAGTGTCTGTCCTATATCTTGGCGATATAAGACAGCTCAAAAAATATATATATATTTCCACATATTAAACCCCTTATTTTTGTTGGCACAAAATTACCTGTATACTTCCATTCATTTGTATGGGTTTAGACGAGTCACTTATGGGAGTCCTAGAGCAAAACGAAGATCCTGTTTGTGAGAATCTCCCCTTCCCATAATGGGGTCACATTAGTTTGTATCCCCAAATGGTTCGGACTTGGCACATCAACGGTACTGACTTCAGACGACTCTCCTGACACTTAATATTGTAACTACAATGTTGTTGATCTTCAGTTTTTTTCCTGTCACAGCCATTAAACTCTAACTGTTAAATGTCACCATTGGCCTCATGGTAAAATCCCTGAGTGGTTTCCTTCCTCTCCGGAAACTGAGTTAGGAAGGACACCTGTATATCTGTAGTGACGGTGTATTGATACACCATCTGAAGTGTTATGAATACCTTCACCATGCTCAAATGGAAATTCAATATTTTTTACCAAGGTGCCCTTCTTTGCGAGGCATCCTGCCTAAATGACTACCGACCCGTAGCACTCACGTCTATAGCCATGAAGTGCTTTGAAAGTCTGGTCATGACTCACATCAACACCACTATCCGAGAAACCCTAGACCCACTTCAATTTGCATACCGCCCCAACAGATCCACAGGTGATGCAAGTTCTACTGCACTCCAAACTGCCCTTTCCCACCTGGACAAAAGGAACACCTATGTGAGAATGCTGTTCATTGACTACAGCTCAGCAAAACAACACCATAGTGCCCTCCAAAGCTCATCAATAAGCTAAGGACCCTGGGACTAAACACCTCCCTCTGCAACTGGATCCTGGACTTCCTGACGGGCCGCCCCCAGGTGGTAAGGGTAGGTAACAACACACCCACCAAAGAAGTCAAGGGATGTGAGAAACTCAGTACAGGTGTGCCAAGCTTGTAGCGTCATACCCAAGAGGTTGTAATCACTGTTAAAGCTGCTTCAACAAAGTACTGAGTAAAGGGTCTGAATACTTACGTAAATGTGATATTTCTGTTTTTGTATTTGAATAAATATGCAAAAAGGTCCAAAAAACAGTTATTCCTTTGTCATTATAGGGTATTGTGTGTAGATTGATGAAGGGGAAGAAGGAAGGAAAAACAATTTAATACATTTTAGAATTACAACACAACTGAGTAGCTCAAACCCATTAAGAAGGAAAGAAATTCCACAACTTTTAACAAGGCACACCTGTTAATTGGAATGCATTCCAAGTGACAACCTCATGAAGCTGGCTGAGAGAATGCCAAGAGTATGCAAAGCTGTCATCAAGGCAACCTTGACTACTTTGAAGAATCTGAAATATAAAATATATTTTTTTTTGTTTAACACTTTTTTGGTTACTACATGATTCCATATGTGTTATTTCATAGTTTTGATGTCTTCACTATTTTTCTACAATGTAGAACTGGTACTGTATATATATATAACACGCTCCAAACTCTGACATTGCTCCTCCTAATATTATATATTTCTTAATTCCATACCTGTACGTTTAATTGTGAGCATTGTTGTTGTCACGGGTCCCTTCGGAACATTCATCACTCACACCTGTCCCTTATTCCCACTGATTAGTATTGGAATATATGTTCCCTTTGGTTTCCATTGCTGGGTCGATTATTGTTCCCATGTCCTTTGGTGGTGTGAGTACCTATGCGTTGGTGCAGCTGTTATGCTGCGTGCTTTATATATTGTGTATTATGGGTATCGTGTCGTGCAACGAGGTTTACCCTCGCTCTTTTGTTTGGGTACAGCCCAGTGTTTTTGTATACGTGTTTGTTTTGGGTGTATTAAAAACCCCTATTGTGTATTCCTGCGCCTGTCTCCAAATGCTTAATATCAGTGTGACAGTTGTGAATTGTTAGATATTTTACTCCACTGTTGGAGCTAGGAACACAAGCATTTCTCTACACCCGCAATAACATCTGCTAAGTATGTGTATGCGACCAATAACATTTGATTTGATTATTCCTAGCACGCAATGACTTCAGAAAGCTTGACTCCACAAACTTGGATACATTTGCAGTTCGTTTTTGTTGTTTTTTCAGATCATTTTGTGCCCAATACAAATGTATGGTAAATAATGTAGTGTCATTTTGGAGAATAGAATAGATTTTTACATTAATGTTAATTCTACAATGATTACGGATAATCCTGAATTACTCATAAATAATGATCACTGAGAAAGTTACAGAGGGTCAAAGATCATACCTCCAAGACATGCTAACTTAGTATGTCTTGGGGTTATGATCTTTGACCCTCAGAATTTTTATCTCTTATGATTATTCACGATTGATTCAGGATTATCCGTATTCAAGGTAGCAGACACACTAAGTGTTATTCATTTTATAAAGTCATTATTGCTAATCTTTATCAAGGGTGTCAATAATTTTGGACCCCTCTGTATCAGTGGAGGCTGCTGAGGGGAGGACGGCTCATAATGTCTGGAACAGAGCAAAATGGAATCCACACTTAGTGTGGATACCATGTGTTTGGTGTATTTGATCCCGTTCCACTCCAGCCATTACCATGAGCCCGTCCTCCCAAATGAAGGTGCCAACAACCTATTGTGCACTGTTTATACTGTATGTCCTTAACAATTGCAGAAGTCTCATACATGGAAAAAATTGGTTCTGTCAAGAGGAAAATCATACCATCCCTAATCATATCCATTCAATATTCTCTCCAATATTTTTCCTCCACATATTTATCTAATTATCTTATGTTGACTCAAATAATAGCAGAACGCTGTCCTTCATTTTCTTTAGATGAATCAGAAGTCCTACAGGGGAGGGGCAATATGAGTCAACCGTGGTAATCTGTTGATTAGCCATGAGTCAACTGTAGCTTCAAATGCCTGGGTGCAGTGAGTGAGTCTCTCTTGTCATTTCTACACTGCGGCAGTTATAGCATAGAGCATGATGCCCATGGCTAATCAACAGAACAGCGTGTAAAAACGCTCTCTTCCTGTCCACTTTCCACACCGGCAGATGGAGGCTTAATTTTCCCTGGAGGGTCCACCACTGCCCACCCCCATCCCAACCCCAACTCCGTGCCGTCCCCAGGCCTCTCTCCTCTCACTGAGCTCTGCTACCACCCCCCCCCCCCCAACCTGTCATCCCCTCTCAGTGGTCCAATTCCCTGCCCCCAGCAGAGGCCGTCACAGCTGGTGATATGGGAACAGGAAGTGAACTGCCACTCACTGTGACCTCATACAGGGCAGCCAGGCCAGGTCTCATCATGCATCAAACCCTGCAGCAGTGGGAAGCATCCGTGGGCTTCCGACTGACAATGAGGCCAGTTTGATTCACTCTCTCCACCTTTCTGTCCTTCTATTATTCTCTCTCTCACCGACCCCCCCCCCCCTCATCATCATCATCAGAGCACCTACCGTGTTGCTGCTGTATAATTTCATGGTATGAATTTCACACATTATCAGGCACTTATCAGACATTATCACAGTGTTACCACAGAATTTCACTGTAACTCTATCATGACTGTATGACTGAATGTTGTCTCTTACCAGATCCTTGGGCTCTAAGCATTGACAGCCTTATCAACATTATCTCTGATACTCAGTTGTTCTCATGATAGAATAGAGATCGAGATTAATCCCCTAGATATACAGACGCTTGTGAAAGTCTACACACTCCTTGCACAGTCTTCACATTTTTCTGCCTTAATAGTACATGTAAAAAAGATTATGTTATATATATTTTTTCTTACCAATCTACACAACCTACTCCACAATTTCAAAGGGAAAGAAAAATAGTAGAACATTTTCCTAATGAATAATAATACAAAACCAAAGATGTGTTGATTGTGTTTGTCTTCACAACCCAGAGTTAATACTTGGTGGATGCACCTTTGGCAGCAATTACAGCTATAAATCCTTTTGAATAATATTCTACCAACTTTTCACAAATCTTAGGGCAACATATATCCAAATTGCTCAAGCTCAGTAAATTCTGCAGGCAATCATTGACGGACAGCAATATTCAAACCTCTCTGATTTTCAAGCAGATGTAAGTCAGGACTGAGACTAACCCACTCAGGAACGCTCAACACCTCTTGGAAAGCCATTCTGGTGTGTCTTTGGCATTAAAATTTGCGTAATGGTCCCGCTGAAAAATTAAATACTGAGACATCTTTTCCTCTTTTTACCTGGGCTTTGCTCCATTCATATTTATTTTGATTCGGAGAAACTCCCCAGTCCCTGCCAGTAACAAGCATACCCATAACTTGATGCCACCGCAAAACTTGAAAATACAGAAGGCGTCACTCTATCGTGTTAAGTTAGATTTGATGCAAACCTGTTTTTCATTTAGGTCAAACAGTACATTTATTTGATGTTTGTCTTGCGTGTAATGCCTGAACATATATTACAGAGATGTAGCAAATAGTAAAGGGTCTGAATACTTGAAACAGAGTTATAAATGCTTTGTGAAGCCTTAATTGAATATGATTTATTAGGCCTTTATTAAGCAGTGCTTATGCCACCCTTTATAAAGCACAGGTTTATGTCATATTTGACATTGGTGGTTATTTCACACAGTTATGCCACATTTATGAACCCTTTATAAAGCATGACATACGGTTCTAGATGATTTGTAACACGTTAATGTAGTGTTTATGAAGGCTTTATAAGCTGCACTTCATTTAAAGCGGGACCAAATGTAATGTGAGAATTGCATTGTGAAAGGCAATTATTTGACATGAACGTGTATTGTAATGTGAAACATGGATTTCTAGGCGAAACACTAAGTTTGGTGAAACTGTACGATTTTGTGTGTTCTTAGTCTATTGAAATTGTGCTTAGCGTTTTCACACAAACTGCCTTTTGGATTATCTGTTTTGAATTTTGTACTAAGAGTTGTGAAAATGTACGACATACTTGTGGAAATTGCACCAAACCGACAAAAAAAACCAGCATCCTTTTTTCATACAGTGTTGACTATAACTTGACATGACATTTTTTTGTAGAATTTGTATCCAATGATAGGTTGTGAGCATGTTAAGAAATAGGTCGGTCCTACAGTTTTATTATCCTTATACAGTACGTGTGTCGGATAAATCATCAGAAATGGGGGTAATGTAAAGCAGTTGACTGCTGTAAAAACATAGTACGGGGTTTTATGCCATTTCTGCCCCATGTAACATTGTACAAGACCACCTTTTCTTTACGTGACTTGTCAACTGATACATTATCACCTGTCCCTCTGCTTGAAATGTATCAACTTAGTGTATTAATACAATTCAGATAATGATTGGCATATATTGTCACATTCAAACCAGGTATTTCAGCAGTGCATTGTATACTACGCTACATGTATAATTCCAAATGGTAGAATATCTATTGACTCTTACAACTTTGTCCTATTGATGCACACTGGCTGATGGAGAATGATTGGCGTATTATTTACAGCCTCATCCATATTTGGTTTTAACTTCAACCATAAATTTATGTCAAATTGATGCATTTACGAGGTAAAAATATAGAAATGTACAGTGTTCAGCAGTTATCAAATGAAATACATTAACTATGCACATAGTTATCTGTTTTCAGCAGTTTGATTAAGTTCATTGTATTGTTAACAAATTAGAATAGAATTTTGGAAAAGCAGATACATAGTTAGATACATTGTTAATAGCAGCTAAGGGGGGGGGGGGGGGCATATTAATAACCATCATTTTGGAATGAGATGTGTCCACATACTTATCATACTTTTGGTAATGTAGTGTATCTGTGATTGTATTAGTATTTATTATGGATCCCCATTAGCTGCTGCCTGGGGTCCAGCAAAATTAAGGCAGTTAAACAATTTTAAAAACATCACAATACATTCACAATAGATTTCACAACACATTAAGTGTGTGCCCTCAGGCCCTACTCTACTTCCACATATCTACAACACAAAATCCATGTGTACGTAGTGCGCATGTTGGATGCATGTGCCTATGTTTGTGTTGCTTCACAGTCCCATCTGTTCCATAAGGTAGGGACCTAGACAGCTGCCCTGGGGAATTCATGATTATGTTGGAGAGGCTTCCATTAAAACTTATTTGGGATCGGTGTCCCTTCCATGGGACAGTTGAGCTAACATAGGCTAATGTGAATAGCATGAGGTTGTAAGTAACAAGAAAATTTACCAGGACAAAAAAAATACAAAAGAACAGTTGGATTTTTCTTTGTATTATCTTTTACCAGATCTATTCTATTATATTCTCCTACATTCCTTTCACATTTCCACAAAGTGTAAAGTGTTTCCTTTCAAATGGTACCAAGAATATGCATATCCTTGCTTCAGGGCCTGAGCTACAGGCAGTTAAATTTGGGTATGTCATTTTAGGTGAAAATTGAAAAAAAGGTGCGTATCCCTCTGCGTTCTGTTAGACAGGTGCTCTTTATCCACAATATAACAGGAGATGTAAAGCCATAACACATACGTTTTTCCAGCAGCAGACTATGATGATAAAAAGATTGTGGAGGCTGTTTTGTTTGACTTCAGAGTGGCTTTTGTCATTATCAATCAATTTATCTCAGCCAATCATCAGTCATTTGTGTAAGTGCTGTGCATGCTGAATGTCCTTCCCTTTACTAACGTAACATTTTTATGAAAAGTAACACAATAAATATAACAATAATGAGGCTATATACATGGGGTACCGGTACCGAATCAATGCGCAGGGGTACATGATATCTATGCATAAAGTGACTATGCATAGATAATAAACAGCGAGTAGCAGCAGTGTAAAACAAAGGGGGGGGGGGTCATTGTAAATAGTCTGGGAGGCCATTGTATTATTGTTCAGCAGTCTTATTGCTTGGGGGTAGAAGCTGTTAATGAGCCTTTTGAACTTTGACTTGGCGCTCTAGTACCGCTTGCCATGCGGTAGCAGAGAGAACAGTTTTGGGCCTTCCTCTGACACCGCCTAGTATATAAGTCCTGGATGGCAGGAATCTTGGCCCCAGTGATGTACTGGGCCGTACGTACTACCCTCTGTAGGGCCTTATGGTCGGATGCCGAGCAGTTGCCATACCAGGCGGCGATGCAACCGGTCAGGATGCTCTCGATGGTGCAGCTGTAGACATTTTTGAGGGTCTGGGGACCCATGCCAAATCTTTTCAGTCTCCTGAGGGGGCAAAGGTGTTGTCGTGCCCTCTTCGCGACTGTCTTGGTGTGTTTGGAGGGGCCCCCTGACGGGCCCAATGTTGAGGATCAGCGTGGGAGATGTGTTGTTGCCTACCCTTACCACCTGGGGGCGTCCCATCAGGAAGCCCAGGATCCATTTGCAGAGGGAGGTGTTTAGTCCCAGGGTCCTTAGCTTAGTGATGAGCTTTGTGGGCACTATGGTGTTGAATGCTGAGCTGTAGTCAATGAACAGCATTCTCACATAGATGTTCCTTTTGTACAGGTGGGAAAGGGCAGTGTGGAGTGCGATTGAGATTCCGTCATCTGTGGATCTGTTGGGGCGGAATGTGAATTGGAGTGGGTGCAGAGTTTACGGGATGATGGTGTTGATGTGAGCCATGACCAGCCTTTCAAAGCACTTCATGGCTACCAACATGAGGTCATTTAGGCAGGTTACCTTCGCTTTCTTGGGCACAGTGACTGTGGTAGTCTGCTTGAAACATGTAGGTATTACAGACTTGGTCAGGGAAAGGTTGAAAATGTCAGTGAAGACATTATTGTTGTCCATCTCTCTCAACCATACATTTTTTTTAAATTCCTCATCAATCCATTGACATTTAACAGTTTTTACGGTAATTTTGTTAATGGGTGCATGCTTATTAGTAACTGGGATAAGCAATTCCATAAATGTGTCAAGTGTAGCGTCTGGTTGCTCCTCATTACTCACCACGGACCAACACATATTCTTTACATCAACAACAACCCGATGGATTTGGATACTGCTTTAAAGCACATTTCTGCAGCATTAGTGTGATCAATTCATGATGATGATTTCATTCCTGTGCTGTTTGTAACTATCCTGGTAGGTTGGCTGATAACCTGAGCCAGGTTGCAGGAACTAGTTACAGTTTGAAGCTTTCTCTTGAGTGGGCAGCTTGATGAAAGCCAGTCAATATTAAAATCGCCCAGAAAATATAACTCTCTGTAGATATCACATACACTATCAAGCGTTTCACACGTTATTCAGATACTGACTGTTAGCACTTGGTGGTCTATAGTAGTTTTAGGGGAGGCAGTTGAACCTGTAGCCATATTGCTTCAACAGTATTTAACATGAGATCCTCTCTAAACTTTACCGGAATGTGGTTCTGAATATAAACGGCCACAACACCACCTTTGGTATTTCTGTCTTTTCTGTGGATCTTATAACCATGTATTGCTACCACTGTATCATCAAAGGTACTATCTGAGTGAGTTTCAAAGATTGTCAGAATATGAATGTCATCTGTTACGAGCAAATTATTGATTTTTATGAACCTTGTTTCTTAAACTACATATGTTAATATGGGCTATTTTTAGCACTTTTCTGTGATGATTGATTGTTTTTATTGCTTTACTGGGGAGATTAGCAGAGGTAGACATGCTCATGTTATTTATGTTAGTGCAGTGGGATCAGCAGAGGCATTCAGGGCAGTAAAATAAATATAAATTAGGTTACTTACATTGTGTCTTCCAACGCCCCTGGGATAATGTACATTTGCTGAAGCATTATCACAACTCAGCGACACAATGGTACGGATTAAATGAGCTGGGCTTGGGTCATTGATAAGTCATTGTCTCAACGCAGCTTTATAATGCTGTGAAAGGATTCAGGAACCCAAATGGTTTGGGTGGATCCCATCCTTCTTAAAATACGAGCTTTGTTTCCAGATGGTATCAAAATGGTCAATAAATGTTACACCCACAGAGCTGCCAAAGTCTCCTAGCCAGTTATGGAGTCTGCAGAACCGTTCAATGCCACGATTTAGGGAGGGCAGAGGGCCAGATATTATGGGGCGTTTGTTGGTGTCAAGTAGTGACCCAATATGTTCTTTAAAATCCATCTTCAGCTGTTCTGAGCTGTATTTCATAATGTCATTGAATCCCACATGAACTATGATAGACTACATTTCCTGATGCTGGTTTAAAATGCTTAAGAGCAACTTATTGATGCCCTGTACTCATGCACCTGGATAGCACAACGTTTTTGCTCCAGGGACTGAGACATTTCTCACCATTGAACTCCCCAATACAACGTCCGGAGAAGGGAATTGAGAAATCTGGCCATTGCCCTTATTTAGTATGGGAGGTTGGTTCTCAGTTGTCAGGAGCTACTGGTCAGAAGCAGGTAAAGAGAGAGGATGATGGCAGCTCCTGCTGGTCCAGCCAGCTGCTTTATTGTTCTCTGTGTGAATCATGCAGCCATGAATTAGATTTATGATCCCTCCTGTTACAACGGTTCACTCTTCACATAATAAGGAAAATGCTTTGATGCTCTGGTTGATAGTTATTGTAGCACATTAGATCCAGGCTCCATTCTCAAGTCCTCAATAATAGCAATTGTCATTTCTCAAGGTAATGATAGAGGGGTTAATGCAGGGGTCTCCAACCAGTAGATTGTGAGCTAACAGTAGGTTGCAGCCCACCTATGAGTAGCTCGCCAAACAATTCTGAAAGTACATGCAATTTTGATGTGTTCCATTGCCAAATGTCATAAACAAATCTCACAAGTATCAGACACCACAAGCTCCCAGATACTATCTAATCAACACAACATTGACATTATCCCATCCCTGGTTGGCCACTATTGTCTTAAAATGCCACAATACTTTTAAAAAACACAATACTGTAATTAATGCCAATTGATTTCAGCAATATTGCTCTTGTCTGTCTGTGTGGTGCGCACATTTGCTGATGTGATAATCATCTTGTGGGTTGACAGAAATATTTTTCCCAAAACCTTCTCAATTAAATGTTAACCACAAAGTAGGCTTACCTGGCAAAAGTGTATCATGGGTAAGTATATCATTTGCTTCTATTATTTGTTATTGCAAACTTTGCCATGAAATGAGTAGCAGCAGTACAGAACCATCGCTAGGCCGCACATTCCTCACTCACAAGATAAACAATTAAAGGGCCAGATGCGCAATTAAAGGGGAATTACACTAAACAATCTACATTTGTTAATTTTCTTCCAGACCTAAAAGAAATTGTCTTCTGATGTGATTTGGACTCAGAACATCCAATTTTGTTGTTTCTATATGAACAATTGTAATTTTAGGAGTGAAAAATAAAACAGAATTTTGGAAAACACAGCAAAGATTTGATAGGGCCCCCCTTAGAGTTGTTTATTCACCATTCTTTTTACCAGGTATATTAACAGAAAACATCGTGCACTACTTGTACACTAAGGACCTGGGGAAGAGTTGCAAGGGAGAGGAGAAGAGAAGAACTTTCCTATTTTAAAGCTAGAAAAAGTAGCTTGCGACGTGTTACATTTTTTAAAGTAGCTCTCATGCTAGAAAAGATTGGAGACCCCTGGGTTAATGAATATCAGATGTGACATTGTCTACAAAGCTTTTGTTATTTATTCCTATTATTTCATATATTTCATCATCTCTAGCTAGGTTTCCATCCAATTCTATAATCTGCAAAAAATCAATATGTGCAATTTCCTACCAGAGATGTGTTTCCATCAAATTGACTTGTTCCGGATAAAAGGCTGTGCGTGATGACGAAGTGCACACAAAATGTACTATTTAAAAAACAAATGTATACCCCTTTTTCGTGATATCCAATTGTCCCATTGCTGCAACTCCCGTACGTACTCAGGAGAGGCGAAGGTCGAGAGCCATGCGTCCTCCGAAACACAACTCTGCCAAGCCACATTGCTTCTTGACACACTGCTCGGAAGCCGGTCACATCAATGTTATATTTGCTTTTATACTTACAAGACCATCAGGCTTGGTTGACTGAGCTGTTTTGTCGTGTACCTGCCTGTTTTTCCCTAAACCTTTATTTTAGCAGTACATGTGACTGAGATACTTAAAAAAAAAAATCATAACATCAGTAGGTGTCCAACGTAACAACAGGTGGTGGTGTGTTGGACACAGTCACTCATACAGATATAATGAGCTAGCCTGTCTGCATTCCTGGTTCTTGAAACCCATTGACTACCTGTGCAATATTGCCATGAGCTCAGAACCACTTTTTTTTTTTTTAGCAAACATGGTCTTATCAATTGCTGTGCTGATCAATGGAGAGTTCCTTACCTCTGTCAAATGAATATGTAGCTTAAAGTTATGCTTGTATGTGTATTTATTTTTGCAATGAAAATGGTGACAGTGCAACAATACACATTTCCAATAGGCCTTTATCTACAAATACATACAGCCTAATATACTGTACATATTTATATATAGGAATATGTTATTTTAATAATAGAACACTGTAAAGTCCATTACCCCCTATAAAGAGAATGAATTAGGCTGTTTGAGAAGGTTTGCCATTGAGCCCTCCATTATTGAATGTGAGCTGCAGATCTATGAATGAACCAGGGGGCATTTCTCCCTCTCCCTCTCCCTCTCCCTCTCCCTCTCCCTCTCCCTCTCCCTTGCTCTCTCTCGATGTCTCTCTCTCTCTCTCTAGCAGATAACTGTTGTCATGGCAACTGGCCACCTGACTGTGTCTTTACCGATGGGGATTCCCCTATCAAAGGTTCCTCCAGGATTTTTTTTACAGCAGCAGTGGCAAAGGCAGTGGGGGTGGGGTTGGAAGTGCTCTTTGCTGGGGTGGCCCAGCAAATGTTGTAGATGACTACTGTAGCTGGAAACGGCTGAATATTTATGGAATATCTACATAAGTGTACGGAGGCCTATTGTCAGCAACCATCACTCCTATGTTCCAATGGCACATTGTGTTAGCTAATCCAAGTTTATAATTTTAAAAGGCTAACTGATCATTAGAAAAGCCTTTTGAAATTATGTTAGCACAGCTGAAAACTGTTGTTTAGACTAGTTGAGTATCTGGAGCATCAGCATTTGTGGATTCGATTACAGGCTCAAAATGGCCAGAAACAAAGAACTTTCTTCTGAAAATCGTCAGTCTGTTCTTGTTCTGAGAAATGAAGGCTATTCTATGCGAGAAATTGCCAAGAAACTGAAGATCTCGTACAATGCTGTGTACTACTCCCTTCATAGAAAAGCGCAAACTGACTCTAAGCAGAATAGAAAGAGGAGTGGAAGGCCCCGGTGTGCAACTGAGCAAGAGGACAAGTACATTGTTAACCAGTTTGAGAAACAGACAAGTCCTCAACTGGCAGCTTCATTATATAGTACCTGCAAAACACCAGTCTCAACGTCAACAGTGAAGAGGCGACTCCAGAATGCGGGCCTTCTAGGCAGAGTTGCAAAGAAAAACCATATCTCAGACTGGCCAATAAAAATAAAAGATGGGCAAAAGAACACAGACACTGGACAGAGGAAGATTGTAAAAAAGTGTTATGGACAGATTAATCTAAGTTTGAGGTGTTCAGATAACAAAGAAGAAAATTTGTGAGATGCAGATAAAATGAAAAGATGGTGGAGGAATGCTTGACGCCATCTGTCAAGCATGGTGGAGGCAATGTGATGGTCTGGGGGTGCTTTGCTGGTGGTAAAGTGGGAGATTTGTACAAGGTAAAAGAGATCTTGAAGAAGGAAGGCTATCACTCCATTTTGCAACGCCATGTCATACCCTGTGGACGGCGCTTAATTGGAGCCAGTTTCCTCCTATAACAGGACAATGACTCAAAGCACAGCTCCAAACTATGCAATAACTTTTTAGGGAAGAAGCAGTCAGCTAGTATTCTGTCTATAATGGAGTGGCCAGCACAGTCACCGGATCTCAACGCTATTGAGCTGTTGTGGAAGCAGCTTGACCGTATGATACGTAAGAAGTGCCCATCAAGCCAATCCAACTTGTGGGGGGTGCTTCAGGAAGCATGGGTGAAATCTCTACCTCAACAACTAGAATGCCAAAGGTCTGCAAGGCTGTAATTGCTGAAAATGGAGGAATCTTTGACGAAAGCAAAAGTTTGAAGAGCACAATTATTATTTCAATTACAAATCATTATGTATAACCTTGTCAATGTCTTGACGATATTTCCTGTTCATTTTGCAACTCATTTCATGTATGTTTTCATGGAAAACGAGGACATTTCTAAGTGACCCCAAACCTTTGAACAGTAGTGTACTGTAAGTCATAGGGTGCCATTTGGGACCCAGCTTCTGAAATATTCATCATGCAAAGAGAAGCTTGGCTTCTGACCAGAGTATTGACTGACTTGATCCTGTGTCTTTTCACCAAATGTTATGGGTCTTACTTTCTAGGAAAGAAAGCCAGCTCAGGGGTCATCAGTCTGTGTGATGATAAGTCCCTGTGTCTCTATGCCCTTCACCGCACTGCAGACAGAGCAGCTGTAGAGGATCCTCCCCCACCCCCCCTTCATCAGCTGAGGCAGGGCGGCAGGGGGGCAGGGGTCTGCTCCGCTCTGACTCACTTCTGAATCCTCCCCCTCCCCAGGGTTTCATGGGAGAGAGCAGCATCCCTCTCACAAACACACACTCAGACGTTAACACAAACAGAGACATTCCACACAAACACACACACACACACACACACACACACACACACACACACACACACACACACACACACACACACACACACACACATACAAAGAGACATATCGATAAACAGACATGTAAGAGATATGTAGACTACAGTACTTCAATCATAAGGCTAATACAACATAAGAATGGAGGCACAGCCATAGATTGATTTAAAGCCGTTCATTTTATATGAATATGAATCATTGCGGCCACTTCAAAAAACATGATTACATGAAAAAAGCATTTTGTCGAGATGTGCTTCTATTTATTTATTTTTTATTTCACCTTTAAAGCGATAGTGCGTGATTTTCGCAATTTAGGCCCTTTTACTACTTACCCAGAGTTAAATGAACTAATGGATACCAACTTTATGTCTGCATGCAGTTCGATGGAAGTTGCTAACTAAGTGCAATTGCTATCTAGCGTTAGCGCAATTGCTAACAGCATGCTAGCTGTTCCTCTAAGCTTCTAGTCATTGTGCTAGTTAGCAATGGTTTGTGAAACTACCTTCAACTTCCTTTAAACTGCAGGTAGAGACATACAAATTCTATCTATGAGTTCAACTGACTCTGGGTAAGTGGGAAAAGTGTTTAGTTACCTAATCTTGCACTGTTACACTGATCAATTTATTTTATTTTAATGAACAAAAAAATGAGCTTTTCCTTCAAAAACAAGGACATTTCTAAGTGACCCCAAACTTTTGAACGGTAGTCTATCTAGGGCTCTATCTTGGGAACAGGGTGCCATTTTGGATGCAGACAGAGCCTCTCCTGCTCTCCTTATCACCTGCCTCTTCAAATCAATCAACTCGCTCTTTGAGGACCAACATCCTTCCTAGAGCCTCTTCATTTACATAAACCCTTTGAGACTGTAGTGCTTTCATCAACATACGGAGAACAGTAACCCCTAACACCTATAATCTAGACGGGGGTTCTCTCCCTCTTGTCCTGATTGCTGTCGCACTCCTCTTCAGGCCTCGTCGTGTTCAATTAATGCAGAAGGAAAAGTAATGCCCCACCTCTTTTTGATGGTGTCCATTGCTCTCTTCCCGTCATTGAGTTCTTCTTCTCTTTTTCTCCTCTGCTTTCTCATCTCTCTCCCCTTTCTCTTCTCTCCTCTCTTAGTTCCTGTCTTTTCTCTCTGTCCTTGTCTCCTCAGTGGACATCAGATGGAGTGAACAAGGTGCTGGGTTTCAGTCAGCTCTGAGGCTGGATCAGCGCTCTAAGCAACACTAATGACTGTCCGGTCCTGTTATAAAATGTCATGCATGGACCACAACCCTGATCTCAGCAGTCAGGAAGGCAGGGTAATCTCACTTCTAGGGCCCACTGACAATAGTACACCACTCAGACTGGAGTAATGCTGTAAGGCAAACAATAATTCCTTTGAATGTGGAATCTCTCGAATGTGCTTTAGAAGGTCATTTCCACAAAATCCCATAACTTGCTTGTTGGGACAGAGAAGAATATATAACTCGCAGCTGTGGAAACGTTATCTGTTCTATCATACAGAGGGACTGGAGAGGAGGAGATTCTTGCCCTAGTGTGAAAATAAATTGGCCTGAAGAAGGATGACAGTGAGATGTCCTGCTGCAGCTCATTCACACCTGGCTAGTAGTCACCGACAATGTGTGCTGTGCAGGAAGAGAGAAGAGCGGACCCCAAGAACACCATTCTCAGTGTAACATATCTAACATTCGATACGACGATGATAATGGCGATATATCATTTTACAAGAAAACATTCGGCATGCATCTCTCTTTCTGAACAACCAGACATTCTAGAGACTCAAACGCTCTAAGCTGTCGTCATTCTGGCAGACACTCTGACTGAACAATGACGGTTGTATACGTTCAGCTATTGTTTGTGTGGGCTGTTTTCAACCTCTGTTTGTTTCCCGGAGACTGTGCTATGCTTGACCGCTGAGGGGTATGACATGTCATTCATCTTCAGGTGTGACTCATAGCAGAGTCCTGGACCCCTCCCTGCATCATAGTGACTGACTGCATACTCACTGGTACACACTGATAGAGATGGTGAGGCAACATTCATGTCTTATGTGCCTGTATGTTAGGTTGAGTGTAAAAAAAGACGAATCAATATACTGTATATGTTTCCCTACACTCTGTGGCATCTAAAATACTGTATGTTTGTTCAATGTGGTTTACATGATCACAGTTGCACAACTCCCAGGAAGTACAACAAAGGGGATGGAAAACCATTTCACACATTATAATAACAGTGTTGAAGCTGACCACAGCATCCGATGATCCGGTTGAAAAACACAGCTCTGCTGGATTTTGGAAGCCAGCCACTCAGAACCTGCACTTCATCTCTGTCCACTTAGTGCATTAGTCCACACTCCTGTCTCAGAGTAAGCCAATATGCTTCCTCTCACTCGGCTTCCTTCCTGTAATACTAGTGGAGAAAGAGAGCTGAAGTATATTCAAAAACGTGTTAGTTAATATGTGTGGTGCGGAGACGAGTAGGTTCCTGCTGTCAGTCTCACTGCTACTCTACCACCCATAGACAGGTAATACAGAATGAATGTAGGTAGCTAGTTATAGAAAATTATAAACTGGGTGGTTCGAGCCCTGAATACTGATTGGCCGACAGCCATGGTATATCAGACCGTATACCACAGGTATGACAAAACATTTATTTTTACTGCTCTAATTATGTTGGTAACCAGTTGATAATAGGAATAAGGCACCTGGGGAGTTTGTGGTATATGGCCAATATACCATGGCTAAAGGCTGTATCCAGGCACTCTGCGTTGTGCATATACTACACCCCCTCGGGCCTTATTGCTTAATTATACTCTGAAAAACAGACCATATGGACATATATTTTGATAACATAAGATGATGTCAATAATATGGATTTATGGATATCTACAAACCTCTGTTGTGTATTAAATTAAGAAACACTCACCGGACAGTTTTTTAGGTACACCCATCTCGTACGGGGTCGGACCCCCTTTGTCTCCAGAACAACCTGACTTCTTTGAGGCATTCTAGTCAGAAACATTCCAACAGGGATGTTCGTGCTGTGCAACCTATCTGTTACTAGTCCAACGCTCTAACCACTAGGCTACTTGCCGCCCCTACATAGCAAGCCACGGCCACATGACTCACTGTCTGTAGGAGTGAACTATTTACGTGAACGGGGTGGTGTACTTAATATACTGGCCGGTGAGTGTCTATCACTGCTTTACATAGAAACCCATGGTAGACAGTCTCTAGATGCATAGTCCTAAAGGCAGTGATAGCAGTGTTCTGTTGGCTCCCTGATGCGGCTGACTCAATCACCAGGGTCGTCACCCCACATCCCTGCACCACGGCAGAAATGTGACAGCTACAAGCCACAGCGCCCAAGGTCTCAACTTAAGTCATGTGAGGAGAGAGAAATGAAACAGAGTGGTCAGAGAAGACTGTGATGTAATGAACTGGTTATGCTGCGCTTTGTTGTCTGTCTTAGAAACACAGGACAGGAGGATCTCCTCTGCAGCCTAGGCAAACGGAACTGCATTGGAGTCCAGCTCAACAATGTCTTTCCCAAGGTTCCTCCTCTCATTTACTCTCCTCTCATCGCTCTTATTCCTCTCAGTGTCAGTGAGATGCACCGTCATCGTTTCTCTTTTTGCTCCATGGATTTAGCATGATGCTACCAATGTCCCTTAAAAATAAGCAGCATTTGGTCTATGTAAATGTCCAACATTTCTGACCATTTAGATAGGAAAGGTCTGTCTCCAGTGCCTGAATGTCTGTAGCCAGTTTCTCGGCAAGTAGAGCACCACTCAGGAGATAGAGACTGGTCTGTTCAGTAGGGATTGCTCTTGGCTAAAGGGATAACGCTGTTGCGGTGGTAAGTGTTGCTGTAGGTATTCTATTTGGCTGCTTGTAAGAACAGGCCAGCTGTGCAGGGCCCTCTGTGGCGTCACTGCCAGGCAGGAAACTGTTAACTGGGACCATCTGGGTGCGTCCCAAATGTCACCCTATTCCCTATGTAGTGCACTACCTTTGACCCTAGCTGTATGGGTCCTGGTCAAAAGTAGTGGCTTATAAAGAGAATAGTGTGCCATTTGGGATGCATAAACTTCTGTCTGACCAGGTGAGAAACAGGACAGGTGTGCTGCTGCCATGATGACAGTGAGGTGGGCGGGGATCCTCTTCCTGTTGCCGGTGGCTATGACGACGTGTGTACCAATAGTCTATATCCAGTGGTTTTGACAGGCAGGAGCCAGGAGTCTTAGCGTCTGGTCACCAGATCGCTCGCTGCTTATCAGTCAATGGAACAGAGATGTGTGACGGGCCCTGTTGACAGGGATATTGATGTCCAATGTTTGCTGTTCACAGTCAGGGTCGGCCGGTGGTGGTGACACAGGATGTCCAGTCATTACACTCTAAAAATATCACCAACACGGCAACGATTGTTTTAACAACAGCAGCTGCTTAAGCCCCCGCAGATCAGATCCTCTGTGAAGCTGTGAGGGAGCCTGGGTGCCTGCCTGTCATGCCTTGGCTGTGTCCCAAATGGCGCCTATTCGCTTTATAGCGTACTACTTTTGACCAGGGCCCAAAAGGCTGTGGTCAAAAGCAGTGCACTATAGGGAATAAGATGGCAATTTAGGAGGCAGCCCTTATCCTGTCAGATCAGCCTACTTCCTCTGACGTACTGAGCTGAGTGTCTGTACTGAGCTCTCTGATGCCCACTGATAGACAAGGCTCTGGGAGATTGCCATCCACTAAGCAGGGAGTATGACTCACTCTCTATTGCTTTTCATCCAAGAGAACCAGTTACTGTCAGTCATATAGACGATAGGTACCACACTACTTCATTCAGCCCATCACTCACCCTGGGAATTGCAGATTTTCAGAACTATGCGGTAATACGAGACCCCCCCCCCCCCTCCCAAGGCCTAGAATCATGACAGGAGGAGCTTGTGTATGCTTATGGACGTCATCAACTTCCAAAAATGATCATCCTTTTCCTGTTTAGTGATTTTATGATTTAGTGCATGCGGGCGGAGAGGGGTATTGTGAGGGATGGCTCAATCCTGATCCTGATAATGGAAGAGCTGATGCTGAAGTATACTTACACTGCCTCCTGCATACAGATGTGCTGGCTGACAAAGGCTGTCTTACGGCTGCTATGAGAATTGTTTTTCTCGCTTACTGTAGCTGTTTTGTTTGTAGGAAAGGAATGCACTCACTGCTCAATGGTGGTGTAGGTAGGCCTATAGTGAAAATATAGATATCAAGCTCATTATATATGAGATATTGTGTCTGCCTGAGTAACTGATCGTTGATGAAAGAGCGAGAGCATGAAGCATATCTTTGAGATGGGTACCATGGCAACAAACAGACATTGGTTTGAGAGGATGAGCTGTACTGAGTACTGTCTGTTTTATTAAAGCAAGCCATTTTACCGAGCTCGGGTCAAAACCTCAAAGTAATAAAAGCAATGTTGATGTTTTTTAAGAGTAAGACACCCTGCTGGTCAGACCACATCATTTCAACGTGGATTTCACCCACTCAAAAAGACATCCAAAAGTTTGTTGAATTTCCAATGTAGAACCAAATTCCATTGGATAAACAATGTCAAACATTTTGTTTAATTATACAACCGATTGTGTTATCACTGTGCTTCATCTAATAGCAGAACCAAATGACCTGGGGCCTCATTTATCAACCATGCATAAATGTCTTACTAAATTCTGGCATACATGGAGATTCTAGGATTTGCGTTCGCCACATATTATTTGCATTTCTCAAACGTGAACGAGCCCTACAACCCCGCCTGGAAAATGCCCCCCATTCACCTTATATGGTAACAAAAAAAAAATAATTTGCTGTATGATTTGATGATGTTGGAACTGGACCATGGTAGTTCCTAAAAGAAAGCGCAATGGCAGATTTGATCACATTTCTGTAGAGGCGTGGGCAAAATGCTGCAGTGGCTTTTCCGAACTAAAAATGCATACCGCCTAGCGAGTGCCAAACACTGGCCACGCACTCTGATAGATTGATTGTCCTTTCGAAAAATTTAAAAGTAAAAGCTGCAGTGCACACATCGATGCAAAAGACAAATTGTTGTTCAATATTTAGTTTATCAATGCATGATTGTGTTTCTATTTCCTGCCTTGCTATAGGCTCTGAAATTCAATAGGCTAGGCTATGATGTCGTTCACCTAAGCTAGAGATATCCAGCATGGGCTGCGTCTCAATCCACCTCATCCGCCAATGGTGGCCTTCCGCATCTAAGGTGGAGGGTGGCCCAGCTACCGTGGTGTTTGTCAGACCACGAGACCACGAGAAAATTGCTCTTCTCACGAAAACGTCTGTAGCGTCCGAACGGTTTGACCCCCTCTAACTAATTTGACCCTTTATGGAAAGGTGAGACTCTCACGAACACCTAGATGGTGGTTGTTTTGCTCAGAAGCTTAACAACACTCTCCTGAACGTAGTAGCCCGGTACCAGTTAAAAACGTTTTTGGAAGTATATATGGAAGTGGTTTAGTGCCTGCAAAAACAGGTTAAATGTGTCAAGAAAAATGTTAAATAGTTTCCTGATCTTTCTTCGATCTCTCAGATATAGGACAGACACTTCAAAATAGACTTCCTTTCGATTTTTTTATTTTTACTTTCTGTTTTTCCATGTATGAATCTGTTATTCAATGCATTTCTATTGGCTAATAGCAGTATGACCAAATTCAATGTTTCATTAAAAAAAATATATAAACCTAAAAGGGTCCTAAAACTCTAAATCAGATAGCTAAACGATCCTTGGTATAACCATTTTAAAACAATTTGCTTAGTAGAACACCCCTCCCCCCAATAAAGGGGGAGGGGTGTTCCTAATCCTTTCCTAATCCTATCACACAGAAATACTGTAGCCTACCCATACTGTCACATACTGCCAAGGCTACCGGTCTATTTACTTTAGAGCCTGCTTGGCTATTGAATGAGTGATTGATGAATGGTAGCCTACTATTGAATGAATGATTGATAAATTGTAGCCTGCTATTGAATGAGCGATTGATGAATGGTAGCCTACTATTGAATGAGCGATTGATGAATGGTAGCCTACTATTGAATGAACGATTGATGAATGGTAGCCTACTATTGAATGAACGATTGATGAATGGTAGCCTACCATTGAATGAGCGATTGATAAATGGTAGCCTACTATTGAATGAGTGATTGATAAATGGTAGCCTACTATTTGTTGTGTAGCGGGAATCTTTTAAACCAGTTAAGTCAGAAAACGAAAGACATGTCCTGCAATATGATTATGATTTAGGCCTATATAATAAAAGTAAAATAAACATATTAGATGACATGCTGCTATGCGATCTCCTTACCAATGGCAAATGCATCTGTTTTATCATTAGGCCTACGTTTTAATGTTTTTCTTAGCCAACCATGATCATAATTCCTGTCCATCAAACACCCCCATTTCCCCAAATGAACAAGAAGCCTATTTGCTTGCAATACAGTTGATCAACATTCTAGAAGTTGTGTGCAGGCAGGGGTTCTAGTTTTGCGTAGATATACACACGCTTACCCGTCAAGTTCAAAATGGATAAAACCCCACCTTTGCCGAAAAACTGGCGCACTTTGATATAAAAGTACATGGCGCAGGAGACCGTTGCCGTTCGCGATTCTGTGCAGATAATTACAGCAATTGTGAAGATCTCCACAGACCTGCGATGACCTATACATGCTGTCTTGAACATGCACACTTTATATGATCACATAAGAAGACATTTATAGTTACAGTAACATCAACAGGTGGCCATGGATGTATTGCTCATTTTAAGGTGAATGTTACATTAGTTTGTAAGATAGCCTTAACTTTAGGCTATTTAATGTATTACAAAAGTACTATTGCATTGTGTTTGGTTGACAACGCAACCAAATATTAACATTTAATGGAGATGTATCGCCTGCTTGGATAGTTCCATCTGACTTAGTCTGGCTTTAATTCCAGTTTGTCTACAAATTAATAATCAATGTCATCAACCAAAAATCTAAGTTAAAGAATAGGACAAAATCAAATCAAACTTTAAATGCACTTGAATTTAGTCCTAATCCTTTAAATTAGATTTTTGGTTGAACTGGAGACCTTTTGGTTGAGATGTGAATCCAGCATATCAATTATTAATTTGTAGACAAACTAGAATTAAAGCCAGACTAAGTCAGTGGCACAGATGGAACTATCCAAGAAGAAGATACATCTCCTTCAAATGTTGATATTTGGTTGTGTTGACGACCAAACACAATTCAATATCACTAAATATCATTCCCTTTGAAATTAACCAAGCTTGAAACCCTAGGCCTCTTGTATTGTCTATGATTAGTTGAATCCTGGGTTGAACTGAAACTATAGCTGTTGATGACTTTGCAAATGATATATAGTCCTAGTCATTGGTATAGTCATTGCTGATACATGAGTGATAAGTTCACATTTCATTTGCTCTGTTAAACCTACCCTTTGGAATGACTTCAATAGCAACAGTGAATCTATTTAGTTTTTAAGTGGTGATTGCACAACAGTCATTCTCCCCATAGCACATTGGTAATAGTCAGTGACAAATGTCATAGCTGGGCTGGGATTGGTTAAAACCTTGGTCGGGAGACTGAAGGGTAGCTGTAAATAGTTCCCTTGTCCAGTAGGAAGTGCTGTCTATCCTTCTGTTTATTTTTTCTGATAGTGGATATAATGTTGAAGATCTGATGTTCAAAGGTAAAAATTCAAGGTTTGTCTATGTTGAAATTTGGTTACCATGATGACATAATCCTGTGGTTGAAATGTCACCCTCAAGAGAACACTTGAGAGTAAATTACATTGATAACCTTTTTCAAATCCAATGTATTTTCCACGTAAATTCCACGTCACAATACGTTGACAAACTATGTTGAAACAACTTTGATTCAACCAGTTTGTGCCTAGTGGGACATTACTCTCCTATGTTGACTTGACTGCAATTCTCCCTTGTTGTGTACAGACACGCAGTAACAGGTTTTGATGGTATATATAGGTTCCGAAGTGTCCACTGCGATACTTGAGACAAGATTCACAACTCTTAAGTTTAGATCCTAGGTGATGGTGCATTGCAAATAAGAATATCCTACAGTATCTCGTCATGCCGGGGCTGCTAGCTAGCTGCAGTAGGCAGTGACAAGAACATTGAATCCAGACATATCCATTCTGAGGAGCTGGGGCGGGCTCAGTCATGGGACAGATGATGTTGGCTTGGTGAAATCTAGCGTGGCCAGCCCCCCAAACCTAGGTCACCCCTGAGGGGACAGTCCATTTGTCATCTTCCTTTACACATGGCAGCCTCCACACCCACACACACATCAGCAGGGCCAAGAACACTACTAATGTAGTGCTGAGCGATTAACCGACATTTGGTTAGTTTAAAAACGAAAAAATAATTGATGATGGTCGGTTCAATTATTTGAATTCCATTTCATTAAGTTTTTATCTGTGATCTCAATGCACAGTTTCTACAGAGATACATCAGATCAAGCCCAAAACTGTGTGATGAAGTAGGGAGTTGTAGTTTCCAACAGGCCAATATTCTACATAGTTTAGCACGGAAAAGGTAGTAATTAACTAGAATTACTCTAATCCATTGTTTTTATGGTTAATGATAAGCAGTAATGAACATTCACTACCATCATGAGACTTTATTAATTGTTTTAATCTGTGTTGTTACAGTATTCAACCCACATAATGCATGGTGCATTTAATGTTGAAAAAAATATCCATAATCGGAAACCGTGATTATTTTTCTTTATAATTTAACAGAAACCGAACCGACCTCTAAAAGCACTAATTGCTCAACACCATTCTATAGGACCATGAGTTGTATGAGAGGTGACAAGATGTGTGTTTCAGAGTCATGGATCTACTCTAAGTGTTGATTTATATCTACGTAAACAAAATCATATACTTCCCTTTAAGCATAAAGGCGTATATTAAGAGAAGAGACATGGGGTGTCTTTCAAAAACAGTCAATTAGTGTATTGCATGGAACCTTTCTTTAGCTTTTTAAATCAAATGCATTGGAATAGCCTCTTGGAATCCATTCGAAACATGCTCTCTGTATTCTTGTGATTTATTACCTGGCCCATCCCAACTGCAGCAGTGTTCTCAGTGGTCATTACTGAGGCACCATCACAAGAGGGGTAGCTGGCAGTTTCTGCCTTGGCCAGGCTAGTGATTGGGATTTGTGTGACCAGAGAGGAGACTCTGGAGAGCAGTAGGATGTAGGTCGGAAGCTATGAGTCATCTTCCCCCTTCCCTCTCCCTTACCCTCTCCCCTTACCGCCCCTGGCAACGGCACTCACTCAGAAGGAAAGAGAGGAGGGCAAGGACGACCTGTCATTCGTGTACTGTTAGCATCAAACTGGTCACTTCAGAGATCCTGCAGTTGACGAACAGGACACTACGTCACCATATGTGACCCACCGGTCTTACGTAGCAAAATGTTTTTATTTTAAATTTTTACATTGGATAAAAGTAGAGACTCAGAGCTAGAAAAATAGTGTATGTGATTCTGCTTTGAAAGTTGATAAACTTTTGAGAAAATGGCCCCTTGAATGTTTTGGAGAGTTCTTCTTTGTCTACACCCGTTCAGCATCGTTCACACCCCACGGAACCCAAACCGGCTGCGCGAGTGCGCCATCGTGCATACATTTATTTTGTCCCCCCACACCAAATGTGATCACAACACGCAGGTTAAAATATCAAAATAAACTCTGAACCAATTATATTAATTTGGGGACAGGTCGAAAAGCACGCGACGCGAGCTGTGTAGTCAGCCTGTTAGCCCTACCTATCTCTTTAAGGAATCACATGTAAGGCCATGTGCTAAACAGAGTAAGCTAAACAATTAACCATAATCCAAACCCATATTACTAGAAATAAAAACTGATTGTCATAGCTAGCCACCATGCATGAATTTGCAGCTAGCTAAAGCTAACTAACTAGGTTTAATGTTAGCTAGCTAGCTAGCTATAACTAACAATGCAAATGAATTTCTGAGATATAAATAATATTACTACACAGAACATACACGTATAATGTTAGCTCGCAAGCCAGTCAGCTAACGTTATCTAGCTAACAGTACACTTTAACTTGCAATGAAAACAACTTTCTGACGAAATTAGAAACATCTGAAAATGTAGCTAGTTTCTTTACTTCTTGATTCTACTTGAGACGCATATGTCTCAACTAGGCACCTGGAAATGCAAATGCGCTACGCTAAATGCTAAATGTACTCGTTAAAACTCAAACCTTGATCAAAATTCACAAGCAGGGTATTGAATTAAAGCTACACTCGTTGTGAACCTAGCCAACAAGTCAGATTTTTAAAATGCTTTTCGGCGAAAGCATGAGAAGCTATTATCTGATAGCATGCAACACCTCAAAATGCCTGAATGCGACGTAAACAAAGACTTTGCTTATCCGGCGCTGCACAAAACGCAGAAATAAAATATAAAACATTCATTACCTTTGACGAGCTTCTTTCTTGGCACTCCTATATGCCCCATAAACATCACTATTGGGTCTTTTTTTCGTTTAAATCGGTCCATATATACCCAAAATAGCTTTCTATGGAAGCTGTGTCATTCAGAAAAAAACATCGTTTTTAAACGCTGCGTCATTTTTTAAAATTAAAAAAGTCGACGATAAACTTTCACAAAACACTTCGAAATCCTTTTGTAATCCAACTTTAGGTATTAGTAAACGTTTATAATCTATCAAAATGATTACAGGGCGATGTATATTCAATAGCTCCTCGTCTGCAAATCAATGGCTGCCAATGTCCACATTGAAAAGATCCTGGTGGAGACCGGAAGAAACGGAATCCAGATAGTTGGATTTTCCAACAAAAAATTCAATTGAAAATGACGACAATGGCGACATCGTGTGGAATTTGTATGAATTGCATGCAGGTCGATATAAAATTTTGTCCCCTTTTAACAACCCATGAAAGTGACTTATGGAAATTATTTTTAGCTTTCAGAGAGCAGTTTTTCTTGCGTTTTTCAATGAAACACACGATCTGTTATAGTCACAGCCGTGATTTAACCAGTTTTAGAAACTTCAGAGTGTTTTCTATCCACACATACTAATCATATGCATATACTATATTCCTGGCATGAGTAGCAGGACGCTGAAAAGTTGCGCGATTTTTAACAGAATGTTCGAAAAAGGAAGGGGTAGACTTAAGAGGATTTATTAACCGTTTACATGAATGAATGCTTCTCCCTCTCTGTCATTGATGCCATGGTTGCCCTTAGTTTGAAGATGTAATCCAGAGACAGGTGTTTTATACAACAGCTTTCTGTGTTCTCTTTTCAACTCCCTCCACATTCACAAACATACTCTGCTTCAACCGGGCATTCCACTGATTTCAACACTCGGTCAACTTCTTCCGTGACAGCAACACTGTTGATCGTTGTTTCTTCCCCATCACTATAATCAGATAACTCTACAATGTATGATTCAATGAAAATGGTTTTTCCTAAATCAGGGTTTTCCTCATCGTCTGATTCGTTTTCAGAGTCAGAGAATGTCAGCATGGCCCGATCGTTCTCCAGAAAGTAGTCCCTCACAACTTTTTCCCACTGATCTTTGTCGATAGAGCCTGTTAAATTCAGGGCAGCAATATTGAGAGCGGTAGCAACACTTTTACAGTTCCCTTTCCAAAAAGAGGCCGTAGCAAGGATTATCTACACATGCTGAGCAGCTCATGTTATAGACAGAAGCACGCTACATGGCAGACCAATCCAAACTCATCTCGGCATGTCCAGCCCATCCATTAGCTCAGCCAATCATGAGTAGCGGGAAGGTTCCCCCCTTTTTCCGTGGCTAAACCAACTAGGCTCATAATTTAACAATTGTATTTGTATATTCAGGTGGCATACAAATTTGTTATTAAGGCACATGAAAGATTCAGAAGGCATTTCTGCCAAAAAACGCATTTAAAAAAATGTTTACGTTCAGCTGCATCTCCTGTGAAGTAGTGACGTGCAACATACGTAGCTTCTTGAAACGGGTCACATATTTGGACCTCAGTAGCCAGATTGGCAAGAGTGATAGTTTATGTACCCTAATGTGTTTTGCTTAAAATAACATCTCTATTGAAGAGGGACATCTGTGCCTGTATTTCTGTTTCAGGCAGAGTGTGGGTACCTGCTCCAGTACTATGACTGGGACCTGAGCCAGTATAAATGGCTCCCTGTGTCCTGCCTCACTGTCCCCCTCACTGTGCTTCACTGGGCTGGAGCTGGAGAGCAGTGCTTCAGACCTGCCTAATGGTACACCCCTAAAGACCAGAGCATGGACACTGAGAGGCAGGCAGATTAGATCAGGACAGGCCTCTCTATGGCAGTGGTCCTTGGTCCCCTGTATGTACGGGCCTTAGTCAGTACCAGTTACTCGATCTTCAGGTACTGACCTTTAAAGACGATTTCAATGTTGATATGGTTCACTGTTCACATGTTGATACTGTATATTGTCCAGAACAGGACTGACAACAGAGGAAGTGTCATATCTCTGTTGTTGATGTAAACTGCTGCTTTTTGATTGTCACGTGGCTTTCAATGACTGGAACACAGGTACAGTATGTACTGCAGCCTACATTAGATCATGTTGGCCTATTTTAAGATTGTTGTTGTTGTTCTTGTTTATATGTGTGTTTATTGAGGATGCTTTAGGGCTGTCTCTAACACTGCGGCATTAGCCTGTCATATGAGTGGAGTTTGGGTTTGAAACAGTTTTGCAGCAGCACCAGCTGTCAAGGAATGCCCTCAGATTTCAGCATTGCACCAAGGGCTCCCCAAATGTTCTCACTCTCACTTAGCAACCAGAAGTGCTTAGCAACGGTTCGCCCCAGCGACTCAGAGCTACCCAGCCCATGTTAGTGTCTGGCTGCTAGTTATCATGCAGCTCTCATCCTCACTCAGACAGACATCTTCACATTAAATATTTTGTTTATTATAGCAGAGGGGAAGAAAATAACGTATGAATGGCAATGAAGTGCAAGCTGTTTTGGGTGAATTTGAATATGTCAATGGATATCTTGTTTCAATATTTACTCAAAAATTATGGCAATGCTAGAGCACTTTTAAAGGTTAATTCTAAGTTCTGTGTAATATATTTGAAACCTTATTTATTTAAGGCTACGATAGACTGAAAAGATGATGCTGTATCTGAACATTAGGATAGTTATTTGTGCCCTTTTTTATTAGCCTGATTGTGATGATATAAATCATGACTTATTTCTCCAGATCATGCAATGTACTCTGTATTGCCTCGAAACACAATTCCACCAGAGGTCATATGTCCTTGTGTTTTAAATGTGGTGTTATAAGTACAGTTTGAAAGTTACGTCAAATATTTATTATGCATTTACCGTGTACAGATTTCTTTCTACCATGTAACAATGGTTCCACTCTGTTTTTCTGTCAATCACAAGTAGAGAATCCCTGATGAAGCTATTTGAATGTAGAAACACTCACTGCCTAATGATGAGCATTTGCACAACAGTAACTCAGTTCTAGTTAGTGAAAACAAATCAATGAAATGTAAGCTATGCTGCCTATCCTGGATAATGTTCCTATAGCTTCTACAGGACACTATTGTCCAGCACTGCTACACTGCACAAACCTCGTCAGCACACAGGAACGCACTTCAGACATCCTGCTTGTTCCCTCACAGACAGAGCACAGAAGGTTCTGGTAAGTAATAGCTTGTTTGTGAAAATGTAAGTAATGCAGGAGTCATTTTTTCTTTTTTCATGTGGAATAGTATGGACATTCCAAACTACTGGCCTATGTGTGTTTTGTATTCCTCCCTGTTTTGTGCAGAATAATTCAACCCATTCCATCTACGTTCTCACACACTGCTGTATTCATTATGTTGCATTAATGTAGCATTTTGCGCACATAGTTCTGTCTGTAGGCTCCTACCTCCTACTCTGCCTCCTACACGCAGGAAGCACAGTAGCAGGCAGTATGCCTCCAGTAAGGGTACATAGCTCTATACATTCTGTCTGCAGAGGCCAAGGCCCATGTAATGAACTAGCGCTCAACACTGTCAACGGAAAGAAAGAACACATGTATGAGAATTCTTAGATGACTTTGAACGTGTACATAATATCACTCAGGCTACAAATACATGCGTGAAGTCCGGCTGAAACGGAAAACATACAGAGGCCCCCTACAAGATCAGTTTACCGCTCCAGACTTCCTGTACAGTAGTACACTGGAGAGAAAAACGCACACCCACACATACATTTTAGCACCTCGAGATGGTAGCTCCGGTGGTAGCTCTTCCTGTCCCTGACCTATCACCCCATGCCCTGTCATGGTGTTGAGGCAGTTATAGACCACTTCCTGGTTTTGTTTGGTCTGTTTCTCCACCCCTGATACAGGAGGTAAACGGGGAACCAGATGTCACTACAAAGGCACAGGGCCTCTTTTAATTACCATGCCTAATTAGAGCATGGCGGCTACAAGGAGCCCTGTGCCATTCAGCCTCACAGGACTGCCTTTCACATTGTAATCAGAGGAGGAAGAGGCCACAGGATACACCCCTGCATGGTCTGGAACTGGATACTATATGGACGGACACCGTAATTGATCTGCTTTGTCGTTATTTGACTTTAGCATGTTGAGCGTTTCCTGTCTTACATAGTGCTCCTTATATGGAGCTGTTTGATGAAGATATAGGTCACTAAGACGGTTCAATAAACATTAGGACACAGCATCTGCGGTCAATGTAAATGAAGTAACATCCCAGTGCTGGGAGAAGACAACCATCCCTCCCTCCATCCTTCCGCCCATCGCTCCCTCCATCTCTTCCTTGGCCCAGCAGGAACCATGTCCAGGCACAGCCACCAGGGTCAGGTCAATTCCATTAGGACAGATTGAATTGGCTTCCTGTGCAGCTCTGGGACCGTAATAACCATCGTACCCAGCTTCCTGTGAGGCTAAGGGACCGTAATAGCAGTCACACACACAAACAGCTCCATGCTGGACCACAACCTTGAGTAAGGGAATGGAATGGCAGGAGGGTGGGGGGAGGCTGTCTGAGACAAGGATGGCTCTTCAGACTGTGAGAGCAGCATAATCAACAGGGCCATTGTGATCATTTAAGTGTGCATGCTTAGGCGTTATTAATGCGTGCTTCTATCTTATAGTCATGTGACCAGCCAACAAGCAGTACAGGCTTTCTTCCTCTGGCTGAACATACGATAAATGGCTACAATAACTTAAGCGATTGAATTTTAAAGTGCTGGTCCTGTCTGTGTGCATTTGCTGAATTATTGGGAAGGGGACACATGCCTTCTCTCCTCATAGCTGGGACAATCTCTACCCTTCCATAGAACTATTCATGCTAACTGTAATGAATACTGCAAGCCCATTCACCACCACAGCTGAGTCATACACTCTATTTGCAGCCACTTGGAGGCTCATCCCATGAATCGTTTTGCGCGCTACATGCCTACTAATGTTATGGCATAATCTGCAATAAATCAATTACCGTCCTGAAACCACACATTTTTCACTGTCATCTCGGCAAGCGCAGAAGATCATTTGTTTAGATTTTTCTGGCTTTATTGTCATATTCCATTAGGCAGGAAGTTAGAAGGTGATAAAGTAGACCATTAGATTTCACAGAGACTCAGGGCCAAGTGTGACACCCACAGAGCCTAAGTACCAATAATCTATTCAATCTTTCAAGCAAACATGAACTGTGTTATATTACAGAGGCAAGTAAGAAGGAGAAGGATAGATACTCTGTAGTGGATATCTTACTACTTCCATACCCAGCACCTCTCTTCTTTAGTGTCTTCCTATGCCATGTAAACTCAAGCCCAGTATACACCCACCTATACATACGTACCTGCTCTCTATGCTCCTTCCACTGATTGCTACTCACTGACACTCAGCACTGACATCCTCTGTCTCACTCTGCACCTGCATGCTCAGCTCAAGTACACACGCACGCACACATGCATGGACACACGCAACACACACACACAGACACAAGCACACACACACACTTCCTCTCTCTCTGATGTGTGAGTGTTTGCCTGCCTGGCTGGCTGGACCTCCAGAGCTGGCAAGAAGAGGGGCCATTACTCACTGGGGTGCCATGAACGTCTCTTTAATTGTGTCATTTTTCATCCCAAGAGCCACAGCTCTCTCTTGTCTCCTCAATCAACACTAGTCGTTAATTGCAACACTATGGAACAGCACTTGAGCTATTTTTACACCAGAATCACAATGCACTGTGGAAAGGGGAAGAGAAGTAGGTTAGAGACAAGACAAGGTGAACCAAGGTGAAAAACATTTCCTGAAGAGACAAACAATGGATTGCATTTCATACTCAATCTACAATACCTGACAATATTTGAGAAAAAAACATGGCCAATATAGCTATTACTAAAAATGACATCTAAAATCCTGGAAAACTTTTCAGTCTCTTGGTATACAGTAAGGAGCAGTACATCATCAGTAAAAGTCAAAAGTTTGGACACACCTACTCATTCAAGTGTTTATCTTTATTTTTACTATTTTCTACATTGTAGAATAATAGTGAAGACATCAAAACTATGAAATAACACATATGGAGTCATGTAATAACCAAAAAGTGTTAGACAAATGAAAATACATTTTAGATTTTAGATTCTTCAAAGTAGCCACCATTTACCTTGATGACAGCTTTGCACACTCTTGGCATTCTCTCAACCAGCTTCACCTGGAATGATTTTCCAACAGTCTTGAAGGAGTTCCCACATATTGAATGCTGAGCACTTGTTGGGTTCTTTTCCTTCACTCTGCGATCCAACTCATCCCAAACCATCTCAATTGGGTTGAGGTAAGGTGATTGTGGAGGCCTGGTCATCTGATGCAGCACGCCATCACTCTCCTTCTTGGTCAAATAGCCCTTACATAGCCTGGAGGTATGTTGGGTCATTGTCCTGTTGAAAAACAGATGATAGTCCCACTAAGCGCAAACCACCCCTTTAAAAAAACAGATGGGATGGAGTATCGCGGCAGAATGCTGTGGTAGCCATGCTGGTTAAGTGTCCCTTGAATTCTAAATAAATCACTGAAAGTGTCACCAGCAAAGCCCCCCCCACACCATCACACCTCCTCCTCCTGCTTCATGGTGGGAACCACACATGCAGAGATAATCCGTTCACCTAGCTAAGGCTACAACTGGGGAGTTTAGAGAGTATTTGGGATATTGTTATCCACTTCGGCACCAACGATGTTAGAATGAAACAGTTAGAGGTCACCAAGCGCAACAGAGCTTCAGTGTGTAAATCAGCTAGAAAGATGTGTCGCTTCGAGTAATTGTCTCTGGCCCCCTCCCAGTTAGGGGGAGTGATTAGCTCTACAGCAATCAATGGTTGAAAACTGTTTTCTGGCCCTCCTAGAAGATAGAATTTGTAGATAATTGGCCCTCTTTCTGGGACTCACCCACAAACAGGACCAAGCCTGGCCTGCTGAGGAGTGACAGACTCCATCCTAGCTGGAGGGGTGCTCTCATCTTATCTACAGTGCCCTGCAAAAGTATTCAATCCCTTTGATGTTTTTACTATTTTGTTGCATTAAAACTTGTAATTTAAATGGATTTTTATTTGGAATTCATGTAATGGACAAACACAAAATAGTCCAAATTGGTGAAGTGAAATAAAAAGAAATACTTTAAATAAAAATAAAAAATAAATGTTTTACAGAAAGTGATGTGTGCACATATATATGTATTCACCCCCTTTGCTATGAAGCCCCTAAATAAGATCTGGTGAAACCAATTACCTTCAGAAGTCACATAATTAGTTAAATAAAGTCCACCTGTATGCAATCTAAGTGTCACATGATCTGTCACATGATCTCAGTATATATAACCGGTTCTGAAAGGCCCCAGAGTCTGCAACACCACTAAGAAAGGGGCATCACTAAGCAAGCGGCACGATGAAGACCAAGGAGCTCTCCAAACAGGTCAGGGACAAAGTTGTGGAGAAGTACAGATCAGGGTTGGGCTATAAAAAAATATCAGAAACGTTGAACATCCCACAGAGCACCATTAAATCCATTATTAAAAATGGAAAGAATATGGCACCACAACAAACCTGCCAAGAGAGGGCCGCCCACCAAAACCCACAGACCAGGCAAGGAGGGCATTAATCAGAAAGGCAACAAAGAGACCAAAGATAACCCTGAAGGAGATTGGAGTATCTGTCCATAGGACCACTTTAAGCCATACACTCCACAGAGTTGGGCTTTATGGAAGAGTGGCCAGAAAAAAATAAGCCAACATGTTTGGTGTTCGCCAAAAGGCATGTGGGAAACTCCCCAAACATATTGAAGAAGGTACTCTGGTTAGATCAGACTAAAATTTTGCTTTTTGGCCATCAAGGAAAATGCTATGTCTGGCACAAACCTAACACCTCTCATCACCCCGAGAATACAATCCCCACAGTGAAGTATGGTGGTGGCAGCATCAGGTACTGGGAAACTGGTCAGAATTGAAGGAATGATGGATGGTGCTAAATACAGGGAAATTCATGAGGGAAACCTGTTTCAGTCTTCTGGAGATTTGAGACTGGGATAGAGGTTCACCTTCCAGCAGGACAATGAACCCAAGCATAGTGCTAAAGCAACACTCGAGTGGTTTAAGGGGAAACATTTAAATGTCTTGGAATGGCCTAGTCAAAGCCCAGACTTCAATCCAATTGATAATCTGTGGTATGACTTAAAGATTGCTGTACACCAGTGGAACCCATCCAACTTGAAGGAGCTGGAGCAGTGTTGCCTTGAAGAATGGGCAAAACTCCCAGTGGCTAGATGTGCCAAACTTATAGAGACATACCCCCAAGAGACTTGCAGCTGTAATTGCTACAAAAGGTGGCTCTACAAAGTATTGCCTTTGGGGGGGGGGGGGGGGAGAATAGTTATGCACGCTCAAGTTATTTGTTATATGTTTGTTTCACAATAAAAAATATTTTGTATCTTCAAAGTGGTAGGCATGTTGTGTAAATCAAATGATACAAACCCCCCAAAACTCCATGTTCATTCCAGGTTGTAAGGCAACAAAATAGGAAACATACCAAGGGGGGTGAATACTTTTGCAAGCCACTGTATGAACATAGACAGGGTTCTAGCTCCACAATGAGATAGGGTGCAGGCCAGGCAGCAGGCTGTTACACACCCTGCCAGCTTAGTGGAGTCTGCCACTAGCACAGTCAGTTGAGTCACCTCAGCTATCCCCATTGAAACCGTGTCTGTGCCTCGACCTAGGTTGGGCAAAACTAAACATGGGGGTGTTCGCTTTGGGCAATCTCACTGGAATAAAGATCTCCTTTATTCCTGTCATTATTGAAAGAGATTGTGATATCTCACATCTGAAAATATGTCTACTTAATGTTAGATCCCTCACTTCCAAGGCAGTTATAGTCAATGAACTAATCACTGATCATAATCTTGATGTGATTGGCCTGACTGAAACATGGTTTAAGCCTGATGAATTTACTGTGTTAAATGAGGCCTCCTGGTTTCACTAGCGACCATATCCCCCGTGCATCCTGCAAAGGCGGAGGTGTTGCTAACATTTACGATAGGAAATGTCAATTTACAACAAAAAATATATTGTTTGGTCTTTTGAGCTTCTAGTCATGAAATCTATGCGGCCTACTCACTTTTTATAGCTACTGTTTGCAGGCCTCCTGGGCCGTATACAGCGTTCCTCACTGAGTTCCCTGAATTCCTATCGGACCTTGTAGTCATGGCAGATAATATTACATTTTTGTTGACTTTAATTTTCACATGGAAAAGTCCATAGACCCACTCTAAAAGGCTTTCGGAGCCATCATCGACTCAGTGGGTTTTGTCCAACATGTCTCCGGACCTACTCACTGCCACAGTCATACTCTGGACATAGTTTTGTCCTGTGGAATAAATATTGTGGCTATTAATGTTTTTCCTCATAACGATGGACTATCGGACCAACATTTTATGACGTTTGCAATCGCAACAAATAATCTGCTTAGACCCCAACCAAGGATCATCAGACAACCCAAAAATCATCAGACAACCCAGACAATTCTCAGACAACCCAAAGATTCCTAGATGCCCTTCCAGACTCCCTCCACCCACCTAAGGACGTCAGAGTACAAAAATCAGTTAACCACCTAACTGAGGAACTAAATTTAACCTTGCGTAATACCCTAGATGCAGTCGCACCCCTGAAAACAAAAACTATGTGTAATAAGAAACTAGCTCCCTGGTATACAGAGTATACCCGAGCCCTGACGCAAGCTTCCAGAAAATTGGAATGGAAATGGCGCTACACCAAATTGGAAGTCTTCCGATTAGCTTGGAAAGACAGTACCGAGCAGTATCGAAGGGCCCTCACTGCTGCTCGATCATCCTATTTTTCCAACTTAATTGAGGAGAATAAGAACAATCCAAAATTTATTTTTGATATTGTCATAAAGCTAACTAAAAAGCAGCATTCCCCAAGAGAGGATGGCTTTCACTTCAGCAGTAATAAATTCATGAACTTCTTTGAGGAAAAGATCATGATCATTAGAAAGCAAATTACAGACTCCTCTTTAAATTTGTGTATTTCTCCAAAGCTCAGTTGTTCTGAGTCTGCACAACACTGCCAGGACTTAGGATCAAGGGAGACACTCAAGTTTTTTAATGTTATATCTCTTGACACATTGATGAAAATAGTCATGGCCTCTAAACCTTCAAGCTGCATACTGGACCCTATTCCAACTAAACTATTAAAAGAGCTGCTTCCTGTGCTTGCCCCTCCTATGTTGAACATAATAAACGCCTCCCTATCCACCCGATGTGTACCAAACTCACTAAAAGTAGCAGTGATAAAGCCTCTCTTGAAAAAGCCAAACCTTGACCCAGAAAATATAGAAAACATAAAAAACTATCGGCCTATAATCTCCGATTCCTCGAAAAAAAAAATTAAAAAGCTGTTGCGCTGCAACTCACCGCCTTCCTGAAGACAAACCATGTATACAAAACGCTTCAGTCTGGTTTTAGACCCCATCATAGCACTGAGACTGCACTTGTGAAGGTGGTAAATTACCTTTTAATGGCGTCAGACCGCGGCTCTGCATCTGTCCTCGTGCTCCTAGACCTTTTGATACCATTGATCACCACGTTCTTTTGTAGAGATTGGAAACCGGACAAGTTCTGGCCTGGTTTAGATCTTATCTGTCAGAATGATATCAGTTCGTCTCTGTGGATGGTTTGTCCTTTGTCCTCTGCTTTCGTTTTAGGACCAGTATTGTTTTCACAATATGTTTTACCTCTTGGCGATGTCATTCGGAAGCGTAATGTTAACTTTCACAGCTATGCGGATGATACACAGCTGTACATTTCAATGAAACATGGTGAAGCTGACGTGATCTTCCTGTCCGGGTTGGCGCCCCCCTTGGGTTTGTGCCATAGGGGAGATCTTTGTGGGCTATGCTCGTCCTTGTCTCTGGGTAGTAAGTTGGTGGTTTGAAGATATCCCTCAGGTGGTGTGGGGACTGTGCATTGGCAAAGTGGGTGGGGTTATATCCTGCCTGGTTGGCCCTGTCCGGGGGTATCGTCGGACAGGGCCACAGTGTCACCCCGACCCCTCCTGTCTCAGCCTCCAGTATTTATGCTGCAATAGTTTATGTGTCGGGGGGCTAGGATCAGTCTGTTATATCTGGAGTATTTCTCTTGTCTTATCCGGTGTCCTGTGTGAATTTTAGTATGCTCCCTCTAACTCTCTTTCTCTCTTTCTCTCTTTTCTCTCTTCTCTTGCAGGACCTGAGCTGTAGGACCATTCCTCAGGACTACCTGGCCTGATGACTCATTGCTGTCCCCAGTCCACCTGGTCGTGCTGCTGCTCCAGTTTCAACTGTTCTGCCTGCGGCTATGGAACCCTGACCTGTTCACCGGACATACTATCTTGTCCCGGACCTGCTGTTTTCGACTCTCTCTCTCTTCCCCAACTGCTGTCTTTAACTCTGAATGATCCAAATGAAAAGCCAACTGACATTTACTCCTGAGGTGCTGACCTGTTGCACCCTCTACAACCACTGTTGTTATTATTACTTGACCCTGTTGGTCATACAGTATATGAATGTTTGAACATCTTAGCCATGTACTGTCATAATCTCCACCCGACACAGCCAGAAGAGGACTGGCCACCCCTCAGAGCCGGGTTCCTCTCTAGGTTTCTAGAGAGGTTTTTCCTAGCCATGGTGATTCTACATCTGCATTGCTTGCTGTTTGGGGTTTTAGGCTGGGTTTCTGTATAGCACTTTGTGACATTGGCTGATGTAAAAAGGGCTTTATAAATCAATTTGATTGATTGATTGATTGACCTATTCTGTGACTCACAAAGATACAGCGGATGAAACAAAAATCTCAAATTTGGACTCATCAGACCAAAGGACAGATTTCCTCTAGTCTAATGCCCATTGCTCATGTTTCTTGGCCCAAGCAAGTCTCTTCTTATTATTGTTGTCCTTTAGTACTGGTTCTCCTCTGAACAGTTGATGTTGAGATGTGTCTGTTACTTGAACTCTGTGAAGTATTTATTTGGGCTGCAATTTCTGAGTCTGGTAACTCTAATGAACTTATCCTCTGCAGCAGAGCTAACTCTGGGTCTTCCTTTCCTGTGGCGGTCCTCATGAGAGACAGTTTCATCATATCGTTTGATGGTTTTCGCGACTGCACTTGAAGAAACTTTCAAAGTTCTTGAAATGTTCCGTATTGACTGCCCTTCATGTCTTAAAGTAATGATGCACTGTTGTTTCTCTTTGCTTATTTGAGCTGTTCTTGCCATTATATGGACTTGGTCTTTTACCAAATAGGTCTATCTTCTGTATACCACCCCTACCTTATCACAACACAACTGATTGGCTCAAACACATTAAGAAGGAAAGAAATTCCACAAATAAACTTTTAACAAGGCACACCTGTTAATTGAAATGCATTCCAGGTGACTACCTCATGATGCTTGTTGAGAGAATGCCAAGCGTGTGCAAAGCTGAGTAGGTGTGTCCAACTTTTGACTGGTACTGTACATCTACATGACACAGGCCTCTCCTCTCCTCTTGGGATTTGATCAGCTCTACAGATGTAGGATCTTAATTTGATCTATATTGTCATAGCTAAAATAATCCTGCAGCAACAGGATTTAAACGTTTAGTCATTCATGTTGCTTCATCGGTGGTTAGGCTATTAGCTGCCAAAAGTAGGCTACATGAAAAGTGCAATGCTGTTAATATAACCGTGTGTTAATGTGGGCTTTCAGTGAATTTCTGGAAATCACAAAGCTCCTTTGCATTTCCTGCGGTGCAGGAAAATTCTCAGCAATGAAAGATTGATCCAATGAAGATCCTACATCTGTATTTCCAGTGGCAGGCAGCCGGCCGGGCGATCAGGATGGGCTATGTCTCTGGTGACTCACTACAAGGGAAGCTGACAGGCCACAGCCCAGCAGCATATCAAACAGAATGATTCATCCCTGTTCTATTCTTCCCTATAGACAAGACACACCTGGATGACTGACCTCTGACTATGTGATGTTACCAAAGCGATTCATCTCCTTCGTTCTATGATGAATGCAGTTTGAATTGGTTCTATCTAACAAGGACAAAATGTCCTTTGTTTCACTATTTGGAAAAGCAGCATCAGGATGTTATTACGACTCAGTTACTATGGTATTACTGTAGTCCATTATGTTCACTAATAGCTTTAGTTTCAGCAATAACTATCTTATCCATCAACTTCTTTGAAGGGTATGATAATACTTGCTTCAGTTGGTTTAAGTCAATATTAGACATTTAAATAACCAACTGTAGTCGGATTCTGTCTGGTTCTGCGGGAAACATATGGTTTCTCAGAATCAGCAGGCATTCCATACATAGAGGAGTTGTGTGACAAACATACACATCAGACTCTCCAGCCTCTCAAGTTTGTAGACGACACAACAGTAGTGGGCTTGATTACCAACAACGACGAGACAGCCTACAGGGAGGAGGTGAGGGCACTCGGAGTGTGGTGTCAGGAAAACAACCTCTCACTTAACGTCAACAAAACAAAGGAGATGATCGTGGACTTCAGGAAACAGCAGCAGGAGCAGCCCCCTATCCACATTGACAGAACAGTAGTGGAGAAGGTGGAAAGTTTTAAGTTCCTTGGCGTACACATCAATGACAAACTGAAATGGTCCACCCACACAGAGTGTGGTGAAGAAGGTGCAACAGGAGGCACCTAAACTTTTACAGATGCACAATTGAGAGCATCCTGTCGGACTGTATCACCGCCTGGTATGGCAACTGCACCGCCCTCAAATGCAAGGCTCTCCAGAGGGTGGTGCGGTCTGCACAACGCATCACCGGGGGCAAACTACCTGGCCTCCAGGACACCTACAGCACCCGATGTCACAAGAAGGCCAAAAAGATCATCAAGCACAACAACCACCCGAGCCACTGCCGCTATCATCCAGAAAGTGAGGTCAGTACAGGTGCATTAAAGCTGGGACCGAGAGACTGAAAAAAAGCTTCTATCTCAAGGCCATCAGACTGTTAAAGAGACATCACTAACTCAGAGAGGCTGCTACCTACATACAGACTCAAATCATTGGCCACTTTAATAAATGGATAACTAGTCACTTTAAATAATGCCATTTTAACAATGTTTACATATCTTACATTACTCATCTCATATGTATTTACTTGTATCTTATACCATCTACTGCATCTTGCCTATGCCGCTCGGCTATCACTCATCCATATATTTATATGTACATACTCTTATTCCATCCCTTTAGATTTGTGTGTATTAGGTAGTTGTTGTGGAATTGTTAGATTACTTGTTAGATATTACTGCACTGTCAGAACTAGAAGCACAAGCATTTCACTACATATGCTAAGCATGTGTATGTGACCAATACGATTTGATTTGAGTTGATTTGGGGGGGAAAAGCCTAGTAGTACTTCAAAACTTCATCTGAATTGGAGCGGACTATACGGTCAGCCTTATCCAATCATGAGTAGAGATGGCTGGCCTCACATGGTTGGCGTCATTCATATCATCAGAGTAAAGACTACTGTGTGTTCTACTGCTTCATTGAGACCAGAGCTTCATTCTGACCTTTGCACTGGGTCAGAGGGCCCAGGAAATAAGCATATTTATCCTGGTTGGGAAACAGGGTTTTACAAACACTCACTGATACATACCCAAACAAAAGGCCACTTGTTTCGGCGTTATTGCTTTTATCGTTGCAGCAGACCAGACCAGGGCAGAGTTAAAAAGGGTAGGACATGTTTCTGATGTTCGTTTCACATCGAGGAGGTCAGCTGCCAAGCTAGTATTTGTCCTTATAAACATTGATTTGTGATAAGGTTAGATGAACAACCAAAACTACTTTAGACTCTTTTAAATAGACAATGTTATTAGTTGCCTTGTTGCAAACACGACTACACCAATCACACTGTGTGGTACGAAATCAAATTGTTCCTTAGATATCCCCATGGTTCCTTGGAACCACATGGTGTGGTACAACATTCACATTTTCCTTGGAAAGTACAGAGGGTGGTTCTTTGCAATATAATGTTTATTGCAGTATCATCCGCTGTGCTACCTGAGTAGAAGACATATTGGGGTCGTTGTTAGGCAAGTTCCTCTTCCTCCTTCCTCAACAGTATAAATAGGCAGCAGATTACCTAGACAACTGTGAGTAGCTGTCATTAAGGCCTAGATTCACGCAGAGATAGTCATACGGCCATGAACAGCCCACTCAAACAACGTCACGATTCCTTACTTGAAATTATCGCAGCACTTGTTCTGCATATTTTCTACCAGATTACTCATTCCAACCAGATTTGTTTAAGAACATTATGCTGCAAACTATTATAATCCTTCAGACAAGCTGGACAGGAATAGTTTATGAAAATGAAAGGGTTGAATTACGGTGATTCTGTGCAGAGGTCCTCATTACTCCAGCGGAAGTTTCTCCCTGTATTGTGAAAGGTATACATAAGTAAGTCATTAAGTCATAGAAGTAATTATACGGTCAATAATGAACGGAACCTCTCTTCTGAAGGCAATGTTTTACCCTGAATGTATTGTCTTCACTTGTACTTTTCGGCTTCGTTTTTTGTCTATCCTACAAGCATATTACCAGGGCATTCACATTCCCACTGAGGCGTTTCCACGGCAACTCATCTTCCTATCAGGAACCGACGTCCTTGATACCTCACCTCTCTCGTCTCCCTAAAATCACTCCAACCCACACCCCTGTCCTATGGGCCTACTTCTTTTGTACAGATTTCACTTTCAATCATTATAACTGTCTCTGGATTCAGCCATGGGCGTACAGCCTAAAGGATGTGAGTAAGAGGAGAGGGCAGTGACTGGCACTGACTAATTAGGGCTTGAACAGGAACCTTGGCACCACCACCAAGGTTTGGTTACTGTTACTTTTGGTTTCATTTCCCAATACACACATCAGTAGAGGAGGTGCCTATCTTATCACCTTGCCCCTGTGTGAGTTATGCATCGCATCTTCACTACCTCATTATATACTGTCAGTAGCCCGCCCTCCCGCCCCACTCCAACAACTCACAGGTTCTCAGATGGTTGTCAGATAGTTGTCAGGTTTTTACAGCAGGTTCAGCCCATTGTGGCAGTTTGACCAACAGAGTCTAACAACTTTTGCTTATTATCTATTTCACTTGCTTTGGCAGTGTAAACATCTGTTTCCCATGCCAATAAAGCCGTTTTAATTTAATTTAATTGAGTGCCATTCAGAGTGCCATTCAAGGTTACAGCTAGTCCCACACTGGCTATGTGTCGAATGTTGATTAATTCCCTTGGAATCCATTACAACATATTTTGATGTCTGTCGGCTGACTGCACAAGGATAATTTTATTATTGGCCAATAGTACACACACAGATGCATGATTATCCATTCTAAACACTTTAGCTGTCTTGATCTGTAAGAGAAGGAACCACACATGAATTAAAAGTCAGGAAAGGAAATTCAATCACTTGGAAGTACCACTGTCACATTAGTGAGAGGACTTTGCTTCCTCCCTCCTGTCCCCTCTCCTGTCTGTTTCGTCGCTATCACCCCTCCTGTCCCCTCTCTCACCCCTGGCCTGCTGGGGAGGGGACCAGGTGCCTGAAGTCTGCACGTTGAAGTCTGCCTCCTCCCTTCTAACTTTCACTGACATGAGAGGGAGGCTTCCTGTGTCTGGCCTTTGTCATTTTTTAGTCTAGCAAAGCATAAAAGAGAGGACAGCTCAGCGCATATCTTACTGAGCATAATCTGTCTTTTAACATAATTCAAAAAGATGAAGGCTGTAGTGCTTTAAAATACCAAGATCTTGAGCACTTGAGTTTTCCCATTAGAACACAGGCAATTAGCATTACATAACACACACTGGCTTGGTGGATGTGTGTGCCATTTAACGTGTCAGTATTCATTTGATTAAAGAAGGTTAATTTAGTTCAAAGTAAATTACATTTCACCAAAAAAAGTCTATTGATTCAAATGTCTATTCAAAGCTTATTATGTTCTCATGATCTGAGTGTTGAAGAAATGTATCCCAGCACTGAAAGAAAATGTTGGCATGGCAAACACTATCATATCTGGCAGTTGTTTACAAACATATTCAAAGAAAACCGGTGAAAAAACGAGGCCCATATTTTCAGTAGGAGTAGATGTGTCATCATCAGACAAGCTGCATTGCCTTGGTTACTGTGTTCCCAGCTATTTCTTAGTTTGTCTCAAACTCAAAGAGTGAGAACTTGACAGGTGATGTGACGTCGTGACCCCTCCCAGAAGCAGTATAGCAGCCTGTCCATGGCCACAGTGAAGGCAAGGACGTTAATGTTAGTAAACAGCTGGACAGTATAGTGTATATGATTCATGACACATCTCTGGATGCTGGTTCTGTGAATGCGCAGGACACGTCCAAGCCAGTGCATATTTAATTTCTATCTCAAGTCATCATATTATAATGCCACCTATAACCTCATAAGTTTACAAGGTTTTTGGTCCTAAGCCCACACATATTGCTATATTTGGAAGGGCATCTTTTGACACATACAAAGATTGTATTGTAGCAGAATCAGTATTCATCAGTGAATATGATTCATTGTTGACAAAGAGATGCTGCTATTTTGCAACTTCGACACTCCCCACTCACCGCTCTCTTCTTTCTGAAGAGACTTCCCATAAGAGATAGGTGAGCCTGGTGCATAGATATCCAGTTGCTTAGCAACAAATCAAACTTCATAATATCCAATATCCTGCTTATTATGGAGAAAATGGTTGTAGTGAGGCTGAAAGGGGTGCTGTAACCTTATCCAGAGAGAGAGAGAGAGAGAGAGAGTGGAGAAAGAGAGAGAGAGAGAGAGAAAGAGAGAGAGAGAGAGAGAGAGAGAGAGAGAGAGAGAGAGAGAGAGAGAGAGAGAGAGAGAGAAAGGGGGGTAACAAGGTCAAAGTACTGATCCACTTCCTGCTGATGTCATTTGCGATTAATGTCAGTTTTCTGCTTTCCTGTTAGTCAAGATACCTTGGCCATGAAAATAAATATCGGTATGAATAAAATATTGTTGTTAAGCACCCTTTGAGAGCTTTGAGGAAATGCAATATTACATGTACTTTTCTTCCAGGAGTAAGAAGGAAGGTTTGAAAATACTCTTGTACTTACTGTGTGTATACTTGTGAGAAGTATCCCATCTTTCACAGTATAAAGATCAACCCACAAGTCTTTCTCATCGAAACAAATCTACATAAATTACTGCTGGGTGACGTAAAATAGCTTACACGAGTATGAAAATATAAAGAGAGAAACACATGCACACATACACATACAGTACTCACACACTCACATTATCCCTGCTTCAAAGGACATCTGCATCCTTTTGTAAAATGGAATATCAAAGAGGTATCTTAAAATCTGCAATACATCAGTAGCCTACGCATGTAAACGCAATTGCAGGGTAACCATGACATTTTTGCTGTTGTTTTTGAGAGAGCCATAAGACAAAACCTGTACACTGACGACTTTTTGCAAATTCAACCAACCGGGCATGTTGTTGCAACATGATTATAGTCATAACAAGTTGAAATGACCATTCTTTTTGACCAGGGGGTGGGGTATAAGATAAGAGTGAAGAGAGAGACAGACACAGTGCCTTCAGAAAGTGTTCATACCCCTTGACTTTTCGCACATTTAGTTGTGTTACAGCCTGAATTTAAAATGGATTACAATGAGATTTTGGTCACTGATCGACACAACACCCCACAATGTAAAAGTGGAATTATGTTTTTAATAAAAAATGAAAAGCTGAAATGTCTTGAGTCAATGTGCTTAACAAGTCACATAATAAGTTGCAGGGACTCACTCTGTGTGCAATAATAGTGTTTAAAATGTTTTTTTAAATGACTACCCCATCGCTGTATCCCACACATACAATTATCTGTAAGCTCCCTTAGTCAATTTGAATTTCAAGCACCGATTCAACCACAAAGACCAGGTAGGTTTTCCAATGGTTCGCAAAATTGGTTAAAAAAAAAAAAAAAGCCGACATTGAATGTCCCTTTGAGCATGGTGCAGTTATTAATTATGCTTTGGATGGTGTGTCAATTCACCCAGTGACAGCAAAGATACAGGTGCCCTTCCTAACTCAGGGATTTCACCATGAGGTCAATGGTGATTTTTAAAACAGTTACAGAGTTTAATGGCTGTCAAAGGAGATAACTGAAGATGGTTACCCCACAATACTAACATCAATGAGTAAAAATAAGGATGCCTGTACAGAATACAAGTATTCAAAAACATGCATCCTGTATACAATAAGGCACTGAAGTAATTCTGCAAATCCAACACAACACTGAGTACCACTCTTCATACAGTGCCTTGCGAAAGTATTCGGCCCCCTTGAACTTTGCGACCTTTTGCCACATTTCAGGCTTCAAACATAAAGATATAAAACTGTATTTTTTTGTGAAGAATCAACAACAAGTGGGACACAATCATGAAGTGGAACGACATTTATTGGATATTTCAAACTTTTTTAACAAATCAAAAACGGAAAAATTGGGCGTGCAAAATTATTCAGCCCCCTTAAGTTAATACTTTGTAGCGCCACCTTTTGCTGCGGATACAGCTGTAAGTCGCTTGGGGTATGTCTCTATCAGTTTTGCACATCGAGAGACTGAATTTTTTTCCCATTCCTCCTTGCAAAACAGCTCGAGCTCAGTGAGGTTGGATGGAGAGCATTTGTGAACAGCAGTTTTCAGTTCTTTCCACAGATTCTCGATTGGATTCAGGTCTGGACTTTGACTTGGCCATTCTAACACCTGGATATGTTTATTTTTGAACCATTCCATTGTAGATTTTGCTTTATGTTTTGGATCATTGTCTTGTTGGAAGACAAATCTCCGTCCCAGTCTCAGGTCTTTTGCAGACTCCATCAGGTTTTCTTCCAGAATGGTCCTGTATTTGGCTCCATCCATCTTCCCATCAATTTTAACCATCTTCCCTGTCCCTGCTGAAGAAAAGCAGGCCCAAACCATGATGCTGCCACCACCATGTTTGACAGTGGGGATGGTGTGTTCAGCTGTGTTGCTTTTACGCCAAACATAATGTTTTGCATTGTTGCCAAAAAGTTCAATTTTGGTTTCATCTGACCAGAGCACCTTCTTCCACATGTTTGGTGTGTCTCCCAGGTGGCTTGTGGCAAACTTTAAATGACACTTTTTATGGATATCTTTAAGAAATGGCTTTCTTCTTGCCACTCTTCCATAAAGGCCAGATTTGTGCAATATACGACTGATTGTTGTCCTATGGACAGAGTCTCCCACCTCAGCTGTAGATCTCTGCAGTTCATCCAGAGTGATCATGGGCCTCTTGGCTGCATCTCTGATCAGTCTTCTCCTTGTATGAGCTGAAAGTTTAGAGGGACGGCCAGGTCTTGGTAGATTTGCAGTGGTCTGATACTCCTTCCATTTCAATATTATCGCTTGCACAGTGCTCCTTGGGATGTTTAAAGCTTGGGAAATCTTTTTGTATCCAAATCCGGCTTTAAACTTCTTCACAACAGTATCTCGGACCTGCCTGGTGTGTTCCTTGTTCTTCATGATGCTCTCTGCGCTTTTAACGGACCTCTGAGACTATCACAGTGCAGGTGCATTTATACGGAGACTTGATTACACACAGGTGGATTGTATTTATCATCATTAGTCATTTAGGTCAACATTGGATCATTCAGAGATCCTTACTGAACTTCTGGAGAGAGTTTGCTGCACTGAAAGTAAAGGGGCTGAATAATTTTGCACGCCCAATTTTTCAGTTTTTGATTTGTTAAAAAAGTTTGAAATATCCAATAAATGTCGTTCCACTTCATGATTGTGTCCCACTTGTTGTTGATTCTTCACAAAAAAATACAGTTTTATATCTTTATGTTTGAAGCCTGAAATGTGGCAAAAGGTCGCAAAGTTCAAGGGGGCGGAATACTTTCGCAAGGCACTGTATATTGTGTATTATGGGTATCGTGTCGTTCAGCGAGGTTTACCCTCGCTCTTTTGTTTGGGTACAGCCCAGTGTTTTTGTATACGTGTTTGTTTTGGGTGTATTAAAATAATAATACTTTCGCAAGGCACTGTATTTTCAAGCATGGTGGTGGCTGCATCTAGTTGTGGGTATGCTTGTCATTGTCTGTAATATTGCCTGTGTGTAGCTGGTGTAGAGAAGTCAGGCGCAGGACAGCAGATATGAGTAATAAACGTATTTACTCAAGATTCCACAAATAATCGAGCCCACAATAACGGACCGTATTACAAAACAAACAAACAATCACTCACAGACAAACATGGGGGAACAAATGGTTAAATAATGAACAATCAATTAGGGAATTGTAACAAGGTGTGTAAGACAAAGACAAAACCAATGGAAAATGAAAAGTGGATCGGCGATGGCTAGAAAGCTGGTGAAGTCAACCGCCGAACGCCGCTCGAACAAGGAGAGGGACCGACTTCGGTGGAAGTCGTGACAGTACCCCCCCCCCCCCCCCCCTTGACGCGCGGCTCGAGCAGCACGCTGACACCAACCTTGGGGATGACACAGAGGATGAGGCGCAGGGCGATCTGAATGGAGACGGTGGAAATCCCGCAGCAACGAAGGGCCCAATAAGTCCTCTACCAGCACCCAGCATCTCTCCTCCGGACCGTACCCCTCCCACTCCACAAGGTACTGAAGGCCCCTCGCCCGATGCCTCGAGTCCAGGATGGCTCGTACAGCATACGCCAGGGCCCCCTCGATGTCCAGAGGAGGTGGAGGAACCTCCCGCACCTCAGACTCCTGGAGTGGACCAGCCACCAGCTTGAGAAGAGACACATGGAACGAGGGATTAATACGGTAATTTGGGGGAAGCTGTAGCCTGTAGCATACCTCGTTCAGTCTCCTCAGGACTTTGAATGGCCCCACAAACCGCGGGCCCAGCTTCCGGCAGAGCAGGCAGAGGGGCATGTTTCGGGTCGAGAGCCAGAACCGGTCCGCCGGTGCAAACACCGGGGCCTCACTGTGGTGGCGGTCGGCACTCGCCTTCTGCCGCCTCACGGCCCGTTGCAGGTGCACATGGGCGGCGTCCCAGGACTCCTCCGAGCACTTAAACCATTCGTCCACCGCAGGAGCCTCGATCTGGCTCTGATGCCAAGGTGCCAGAACCGGCTGATACCCCAGTATGCACTGGAAGGGGAAGAGGTTAGTAGATGAGTGGAGGAGTGAGTTTTGGGTCATCTCTGCCCAGTGGATGAACGCCGCCCACTCCCCCGGCTGGTCCTGGCAATATGACCGCAGAAACCTACCCACATCCTGGTTTACTCTCTCCACCTGCCCGTTACTCTCAGGGTGAAAACCTGAGGTGAGGCTGACCGAGTCCCCCAGAGGTTCAATGAATGCCCTCCAGACCCTGGACGTGAACTGGGGACCCCGATCAGAGACTATGTCCTCAGGCACCCCGTAGTGCGGGAAGACGTGAGTGAACAGGGCCTCCGCAGTCTGTTGGGCCGCAGGGAGACCGGTAAAGGGAGGAGACGGCAGGACTTAGAAAATTGATCCACAACGACCAGGATCGTGGTGCTGCTCTGTGATGGAGGAAGATCCGTCAGGAAGTCCACCGACAGGTGCGACCACGGCCATTGTGGAACGGGTAGGGGTTGTAACTTCCCCCTGGGCAGGTGCCTGGGAGCTTTGCACTGGGCGCACACAGAGCAGGAGGAAACATAAACCCTTGTCCTTGGCCAAGGTGGACCACCAGTACTTCCAACTAAGGCAACACACCGTCCGACCGATACCAGGATGACCAGTGGAGGGTGGTGTGTGGGCCCAATAGATCAAACAGTCGCGGACAGCTGACGGAACTTACAGACGCCCAGCTGGACACTGGGGGGGAGTGGGCTCTGTGCGTAACGCCCGCTCGATGTCCGTGTCCAGCTCACACACCACCGGTGCCACCAGGCAAGAGGCCAGAAGTATGGGAGTGTGATCCATGGACCGCTCCTCTGTGTCATACATCCGGGACAGTGCGTCTGCCTTAGCGTTCTGGGAACCTGGTCTGTAGGACAGAGTGAAAACAAAAAGGGTAAAGAACATGGCCTACCTTGCCCGGCGAGGGTTCAGTCTCCTCGCCGCCCGGATGTACTCCAGATTGCGGTGGTCAGTCCAGATGACAAAAGGGTGTTTAGCCCCCTCAAGCCAATGTCTCCACGCCTTCAGAGCCTTGACAACAGCCAACAGCTCCCAGTCCCCCACATCAAAGTTTCGCTCCGCCGGGCTGAGCCTCTTCGAAAAGAAAGCACGGGGCGGAGCTTTGGTGGCGTGCCCGAGCGCTGAGAGAGCACAGCTCCTATCCCAGCCACGGATGCGTCCACCTCCACTATGAATGCCAAAGAGGGATCAGGATGAGCCAGCACGGGAGCCGAGGTAAACAGAGCCTTCAGGTGACCACTGCAGTCGCACCGGTCCCCCATTCAGCAGTGAGGTAATGGGAGCTGCTACCTGACCTAAACCCCGGATAAACCTCCGGTAGTAGTTGGCAAACCCTAGAAACCACTGCACTTCCTTTACCGTGGTGGGAGTCGGCCAATTACGTACGGCTGAAATGCAGTCACTCTCCATCTCCACCCCTGAGGTGGAAATGCGGTACCCTAGGAAGGAGACGGACTGTTGGAAGAACAGACATTTCTCAGCCTTCTCAAAAGTCTACCGAGCACCCTGCACACCAGGGACACATGCTCGGCGCGTGTAGCGGAGTATATCAGAATGTCATGGATATACACCACTACACCCTGCCCGTGCAGGTCCCGGAAAATCTTGTCAACAAAGGCCTGGAAGACTGATGGAGCATTCATCAACCCGTACGGAATGGCGAGGTACTCCTAGTGCCCTGAGGTGGTACCAAATGCCGTCTTCCACTCGTCCCCCTCCTGGATACGCACCAGGTTGTAAGCGCTCCTGAGATCCAATTTTGTGAAGAATTGACTCGATCGCACTGGCGATGAGAGGCAGCGGATAGCTGTACCTCTCAGTGATCTGATTGATCCCCAATCGTCAATACACGGGCGCAGACCTCCATCCTTCTTCTTCAGAAAAAAGTAACTTGAGAAGGCAGGTGAAGTGGAAGGCTCAAAGTATCCCTGCCCAAGGGATTCAGAGACATATGTTTCCATAGCCACCGTCTCCTCCTGTGACAGAAGATACATTGGGAGACATATTCACCGTTCAGCAGGACAATAACCTAAAACACAAGGCCAAATATACACTGGAGTTGAATATTCTTGAGTGGCTTACTTACAGTTTTGACTTAAATCGGCTTAAAAATCTTTTGCAAGACTTGAAAATGTCAGTCTAGCAATGATCAACAACCAACTTGACAGAGCTTGAGGAATCTTTTAAGAATAATGGGCAAATATTGTACAATCCAGGTGTGCAAAACTCTTAGAGACCTGTCCAGAAAGACTCACAGTTGTAATTGCTGCCAAAGGTGATTCTAATATGTATTGACTCAGGGGGTTGAATACTTATCTAATCAAGATATAAAATGTGGAAAAACTCAAAGGGTATAAATACCTTCTGAAGGCACTGTATAGCCAAGCCCTACTCTATTTAGGAGTGAGTCAAGAGGCATATAAAGAAACATTAGCAGAAGCAGCAGCAGCAGTGTGGTGCAGAGGAGTCCACGTGTGCTGGGCCTCTCCACAGCTCCCTGGATCCAGGGGGTTTAGCTCTCACATGTTGTTTAAACCTCTTAAATGTAAAGTCCCCATATTTGGGGACCCTATTCGATTTTTTAAAATTTAATTCAGTCTGGTATGAGAACGGTAACTCCTATCTGCAAAAGCAAGGGGTCTGCGGATAGCTGAGTATCTTGGCTATTGATCGGTGCATTCAAATCTTTGGTATGACTTGCTACCATATATGGGCATACACATTTATACGGGCAGGCCGAGCTGATGACCATTTCAAGATGGCTGCTACCTACATAACGAAATAAACACTGAATACGTTGATACACACCGAAAACTGTGACTCCACAGATCATGTGGATATCTTATTTGTCAGCCTGTGACCTACCGTTATTGATCACCAGCCCCGACAGTCAAAATGTTTTTACACAACGTTTACATCAAACAGCAAACATCTTACAAGGTAAGCTTCGATTTGGTCTGGGTTTGAGCTATAGCTACATGGGAGGTATCAAATTAATCCTTGGTTGGTAGAAACAAATCTAGCCTATCGCCAATGTTATCTGATGATGTATGACTTAATGGCAACATCGAATGTCCACCAAGTGATTATATCTTTGCGCATCAAAACAATTATGTTGTCTGCTTATCCATATCCCCTGTATGTCCCCAGACACCAGCACAATGTTTGAGAGAGGTTGGTGTTGTAGAAATTTTGTTTTTATAGTGAACAATAACCTTTAGGCACATCCAGTGTGCAAAAACACTTTGGAGAGTTTGAAAGGACACTTGAATGTACCCTGGAAACCCCCAGAACCTCATACTTTAACAAACAAACTGTTACAGGGGATATTTAATGATACAATATAATGTATGTACTGTGTGAATGCCCATTGGTTGACTACAATCCCCTAACATTAACAGTGCTGTATAGTTCAGTCTTAAGTGGATTCCAAGCATCTTTTCAAGACAGTCAAAGCCGGTGTCCAACTTGTGTCTGTCTGGCTTTTTCCACACAGCCAAAGCTCCTGTCTAGGCTGAGGCTCTCTACCCTCCATCCCTCCATCCCCAGCAAGTCCAGATTCAGGCGGTCTGCTCTGCTGTGCTATTGAGGGGATGAACATGGATTATCCCCGGCCCGGCCAGCCCATCAGGCCAGCCAAAGTGGGAGGCATGGGGAGAAGCAGTGCTAAAGAGTGTCTGTGGTAAGTGGCAAGCGAGCAGTGTGGACACTCAGGGATAAGGGAGCAGAAAAACACTCATATTAAAACCTCTTAAATGTAATGGAAAATGTACATTTCCGCCTAAATAGACATACCCAAAAGTAACTGCTATTCTTGTGTAATTACATGATTCTGACATGCAAAAATTGGTATATCTGGAAAGAAGACATCTGGGAGATTATTAGGAAATGAACAGAAGATGGATAGGAGTCACAGTTCAGAATACACAAGATCAAGCACACACAAAATAACATTTTCTCTGTTTTCTGTTTATTTTGAAAGTCATCTTTCATTGACAAGCTAAAAGTGAAGTATTGATGACTTTGCAATCCCTAAATGCTCTTTGTTCAGTATAAAAACACAATTTCTACTCACTCAAACATTGTGGTGGTGTTATGGGGTATGAGGTTCTGCAATCTACTCTGAACATTTCAATTTCCCATGGTGTCAGATCACTGAAGAATGAATAGATTTGTGTTTTTTCCAGGAACTTCATCCAGCAATATCATCGAGTAACATCTTGTCAGTGGCCTGACCTGAACCCATCTGCTCCCATCTGCTTGACAAATTTGACTATACAAAACAGGGAGTTTGAATGAGGATACAGCAGTTTCCGGAGGTGTGTGGGTGGAATTTGTGTCTGAGCACACACACACACACACACCTAAACACAGGGGGGGGGGGGGGGGGGGGGGAGAGAGCGATAGCGAGGCTGTGGTTCTGGGACTTATAGCATCTTTAGGGTCGTTCAGCGAAATGGGTGCCTTTTGTGTCCCTTTGGTATTTTAAGTACGTTGTCCACCAATTTTGAATTTTAAAAACCTGTTATGTTCAATAAAGTGTCCTTTTAATATAGACCACATGAATAATTCAATAAATCTGATTTCTTTTTTATGAATAAAGACTTGCTAAATAGCCAAAATGCAGTATTATGACATGTCCCTCTTTGCACTCCCTGTGACTACCAGGAAGATTTTAACCCACTTAACCCTATCAGTTTTCACCATCATTGCAAAGCGCTAATTATTTTGTTGCTTTGACAGTCATTTCTGAAAATTATTATTTAATGTGATTAATGATTGATTTTAAGCTAAAAAAAAAAACAATACCTCATGTACCTCATTTTAAGGTCAAACCTGTTACATGAACTGAACTCTCATTTTAATATGGTGAGACATAATTATAATTTTTTATTATTTAAAATGAATGCCAAACAGGGGTTCCCAAACGTCTTTGGCCCATGACCCCATTTTGATATCTGAAAATTCCCGCGAACCCAACCATGTGAAATAATGTATGTAATTAACAGCCAAAGTTAACATTTTGTTATTTGGGACTATGGCAGTCAATTGAAAAACATTCTAGCAGTATTTCTGATGGTCTTCTCAACTCACCATCACATACTTTTAATAATGTGGGGCTATGACAGTCAATTTCAAATGAGTCTGACATAAGAGACATTATCTCACTGCCACTAATGAGGTGGGTGTGCTTGATGCATGTCGAGTCAGAGCTTCTCAAAGTCAGGGGGCGTGGTTGATAATGCGCACCTCCTTTCTGCTCACATCCAACCTGGATCGATATTAGGTTTTAATGCAGACAAGAGCACTGCATCCAGATTCACACAGATATGAGCTGGCTAAGGGTAGCCTACCATGAGTTTTATGGTGCTTTCAAGACAACTGGGAACTCTGAAAAATATGAGGTCAAATCATGATGTCAGTGATCTTTAGGTCAGAAAATCGGAGCTTTAGAAAGAGGCCTGAGTTCCCAAGTTGGAATTTCGAGTTGGATGACCGTTCAAAATTATTTTTCCCAGTCGGGGCTCATTTCTTTCCGAGTTCCCAGTTGTCTTGAACTCAATGGTGTAGAACATTTTGAGGATCTGAAGGGCCCATGCCTAATCTTTTCAGCCTCCTGAGGGGGAAGAGGTGGTGTCATGCCGTCTTCATGACTGTGTTGGTGTGTGTGGACTAGAGGTCTAGTCTGGACCATGATAATTCCTTTGTGATATGGTCACCAAGAAACTTGAAGCTCTCGACCGGCTCCACTAAAGCACCATCAATCTGATGGTGGCGTGCTTGTCCCTTAGTCCACGATCAGCTCCTTTTTCTTGCTGAAGTTGAGGAAGAGGTTGTTGTCTTGGCACCACACTGCCAGGTCTCTGAATTCCTCCCTATAGGCTGTCTCATTGTCGTCTGTGATCAGGCCTACCACTGTTGTCGTCAGCAAACATAATTATGGTGTTGGAGACGTGCACGGCCACACAGTCGTGGGTGTGCAGAGAGTACAGGAGCGGACTAAGCACGCACCCCTGAGGGGCCCCATTGTTGAGGGTCAGCATGAGGGATGTGCAGTTCCCTAGCCTCACCACCTGGGGGCAGCCCGTCAGCAAGTCCAGGATCCAGTTGCAGAAAGAGGTGTTCAGACCCAGGGTCCTGATCTTAGTGATGAGCTTGGAGGGCACAATGGTGTTGAACGCTGAGCTATAGTCAATGAACCGCATTCTCACATAGGTGTTCCTTTTGTCCAGGTGTGGGGTGCAATAGAGATTGTGTCATCTGTAGATCTGTTGGGGTGATATGCGAATTGGAGTGGGTCCAGGGTTTCTGGGATGATGGTGTTGATGTAAGACATGACCAGCCTTTCAAAACATTTTGGCTACAGATGTGAGTGCAATGGGGCGTTACCTTGGCGTTATTGGGCACAGGGACTATGATGGTCTGCTGGAAACATGTAAATATTACAAACTGGGTCAGGGAGAGGTTGAAAATGTCAGTGAAGACACTTGCCAGCTGGTCAGCGCATGCTCTGAGTATGCCCCTGTGGCCTTGTGAATGATAACCTGTTTAAAGGTCTTACTCACATCGGCTACGGAGAGCGAGATCACAGTCATCCGGAACATCTGGTGCTCTGATGCATGGTTCAGTGTTGCTTGCCTCAAAGCGAGCATAGAAAGCATTTAGCTTGTCTGGTAGGCTTGTGGCACTGGGCAGCTCGCGACTGGGCTTTATTTTGTAATCTGTGATAGTTTGCAAGCCATGCAACAACTGACAAGAGTCAGAGCCGGCGTATTAGGATTTGATCTTAGTCCTGTATTGATGTTTTGACTGATGGTTTGATGGCTAGTTGGAGGTTGTACTGGGATTTCTCATAAGCATCTGCCGCTCCTAGAAAGCGACAGCTCTAGCTTTTAGCTCAGTGCGGATGTTGCCTGTAATCCATGGCTTCTGGTTGGGATATGTACATACGGTCACTGTGTGGACGACGTTGTTGATACACTTATTAATGAAGCCGGTGACTGATGTGGTAAACTCCTCAATGTTATCAGATGAATCCCGGAACATGTTCCAGTCTGTTCTAGCGAAACAGTCCTGTAGCTTAGCATCCGCTTCATCTGACCACTTCTGTATTGAGCAAGTCACTGGTACTTCCTGTCTTGAGTTTTTGCTTGTAAGCAGGAATCAGAAGGATAGAGTTATGGTCAGATTTGCCAAATTAGAGGCGAGGGAGAGTTTTGTTTGCGTTTCTGTGTGTGGAGTAGAAATGAGGTAAAACGGATTTCAGTTTCCCTGCATTAAAATCACTGGCCACTAGGAGCGCCACCTCTGTATGTGCATTTTCTTGGTTGCTTATGCCCCTATGCAACTCATTGAGTGCGGTCTTAATGCCAGCCTTGGTTTGTGGCGGTAAATAGACAGCTACGTAAAAATATAGTTTAAAAAACCCTCTTGGTAAATAGTATGGTCTCCAGCTTATCATGAGGTATTGTAACACAGGTGAGGAGAACCTTGAGACTTCTTTAACATTAGAGATCATGCACCAGCTGTTGTTAAGAGACACACACCTCCCCCTTAACCTTACCAGAAGCTGCTGTTCGGTCTTGCTGATGCACAGAAAAACAGCTAGATGTACAGTATATTATCCTTGTACTTGTTCAGCCACGACTCCGAGAAACATATGGCATTGCCGTTCTTCAAGTCCCGTTGATAGAACAGTCTCAAATGGAGTTTCTTGTTTGTTCTGTAGTGATTGTATGTTCGCCAAAAGAACAGAGTGTAGAGGAGGTTAATTTACTTGCTGACACAGTCTCGTCAGCGCGCCCGCTTGTCGGCCTTCGAGTCTCGGGGATTAGGGCCTGGTCTGGTGCGCTGCCGACCCGTTGAAGTAGTAATCTTCATCCAAATCAAGGTTAGTGATTGCTGTTCTGATGTCCAGAACCTAATTTCGGTCATATGAAATGATGGAGGAAATATTATGTACAAAAAAAGTTGCACATCTCAAAAGGCACCGAGTTGGTGGAATGACCCAGTAGCAATAGTGACTACCCATTAGCCATCAACTTCCCTGTGATCTGAGACCTATTTAGATAGATGCTGTCCACCACTCCTAAATATCAAAACAATTATTTGATTAAGCAACGGAAATACAACGTAAGGTTTTATTGATTGAGATACTGTAGCTTGCTTTTGTGGTCTGTCATAGATGTAAATATTAACATTGTGAAAACGTTTATATTTTCTATTTCTGGACATGATCAATTAACTCAGCCACTTACATTGGCAATGATTCCAGGATGAATTTCTCATAACGGTCATTATATGTTAGGAAACCCTCACTTTGAATAAATAGCCTGAGCACAATTGATCTGTTTATTTATTTAACCAGGTAAGTTGACTGAGAACACGTTCTCATTTACAGCAACGACCTGGAGAATAGTTACAGGGGATGAATGAGCCAATTATAAGCTGGGGATGATTAGGTGACCGTGATGGCATGAGCGACAGCTTTGGAATTTAGCCAGGACATCGGAGTTAACACCCCTACTCTCACGATAAGTGCCATGGGATTTTATAATGACCTCAGAGAGTCAGGACACCCGTGTAACATCCCATCCAAAAGACAGCACCCTACACAGGGAAATGTCCCCAATCACTGCCCTTGGGGCATTGGGATAATTTTTAGACCTGACGAAAGAGTGCCTTCTATCAGCGCTCCAACACCACTTTCAGCAGCATCTGGTCTCCCATCAAGGGACTGACCAGGACCAACCCTGCTTAGCTTCAGAAGCAAGCCAGCAATGGGATGCCGGGTGGTATGCTGCTGGCTATCTGTGGTGCTTGTAACTGTTGTAACAGCCAGCAGAAACATGCAGGCCATTGGGTATAACTGGAGAGGATAGAAGGGAACAAGGGAGACTGCTCCTCAGGACTAACTGACTAATTAGGAAAAGATTACTCAGCCCAACTGAGCCTGCGGTTTTCTTATTCTGTCTGCACTGCCTGGAACCCAACTGGCATGTCTCAGGCTGAGCAATATGGCTATAGGGGAAAAGCTATACAAGACTATAGTCCCTAGACAAAATAACTCATTATTCGAAGAGTTTAGTTAAAAAACACAATGTCCACCAATTTGTATTTTTTCCATCAGAAATGATTGCTTATGGGTACTTTCATGTGTGTGTGTTATTGCTCTCCGATTTTTCATTCATAGATTTTAGATATGTATTAAAATGGATTTAGTTGCAAACTGCTATATATCCATTGTTCAGCTGGAATGGAAAGTTCATGTCCTGTATATTTGACTGTGATAGGTGGTTGTCTCACCTAGCGATCTTAAGATAAATGTTCTAACTAACTGTACGTCGCTCTGGATAAGACCATCTGCTAAATGGCAAATGTAAATATTTTACATACAGATCTCATATTACTATATTGATAATTTTTTAAAATGTAGTTATTTGTCACATTTGACTGTGTAAAACCTAGTAGTACTACTTATTTATCTGAGAGTGAGGCGGACATAGCTATTTGCTAAAATATGATTATTTGTCTGTCATTGAACAACCCCATGCCAAGATAACATGCTGACCAGACACGTCGCATGCGCGAGCATCGCAAAATAAATGTAGAAATCCATGTTATTCAATTATTGCACCCACACTGCTCGCACGCGCCAACGAGCGTCTGGGATGCCACGGGCTAAAATAGAACTCCTTTCTATTTCTGACGCAGATCGTGCTGAATGTCCTGCCTCTTCCATCTCATCATTGGTTTCTAGAAGCAGGTACCCACGTATCATCTCCTCATTGGTTATACCCACGTGGGTGATTGAAAGACGAAATGTTTTGCCTTGTTGTGGTAAAAGTGTAGATGCCAATCACCATATAAGTTCAAAGATGAAAAAGCCTGGAAGGAGGAGAGATGACTAGAAATGATTCGGTTGACCATTTTATGTGTGGATATATTGTCGGAGTAGATGACCTTGTACATTTCAGGTAAAATAACAACTCAATGTTTATATCCCAGTACAAATTAGCTAGCAACAGCAAGCTAGCTAAAATGGACAAATTAGCTAGCAAGTGCAAGCTAACTAGCTAAATTGCCATTCATGTTAAATACTTTTCGACCTGTCCACAAATTAATGTATTTGGTTTAGAGTTTGTTTTGATATTGTAACCTGCGTGTCGTGATCCCGTTTAGTGTAGGGGGGGACAAAATAAATGTATGCACGAGGGCGCACGCACGCAGCCGGTTTGGGTTCCGTGTAAGGTGATGAAAAAACACACCAATCTCTTTGATAAGTTCTTTACACAATAAAAGGTAATTTACCAACATTTCTAAAATTAATATATAGCATTTTGGAATGAAACTGTTCATTTATTCTGTATTGAGCAGAGTAGTGAACTCATGACCTCTTCAATTGTTGCGATTCGATCCACCTTTGTACACCAAATGAAATGGACCCTGCTCTGAGTCTGAGCTGGTTCCATCCAGAGTGAAAGGTCTCTGGCTTGCCTTTACGGGGTGTAGAAGCACAATGTTTGCCTTCCTATCCTGCTCTTACACTAATCTCATGGTCCCAGCCGCATAAAAGATGTCCTTTTAAACCAGCGAGTTGCGGATTCCATTTCCGCTCGTTACTGTGCATTGCACGTACCTCAACAACTCAAAGCCTGTATGACTGCACGGTACATAAAGAGAAGGAAATTGTCAAGTCACATAACATCCACAATGGAGTTGGAGCTGCAGATTCCAAAGTCCCAACCTCAATAAGCTAACAAGCACTGAGGTTAGGGTGAACTTTCCATGCCTGGACTGAAGTCTGCTGCCCAACCAATATACTATTTTACAGATCCAGCACCAGAAAACAGGTGAGAAGTCCACAGACGGGTTGAGGTTATTGACACAGTAACTAGGTCATTGATTAACTCACAGATGTTCCAAAAACACCACTGTCGTTTAACGTCATACTCTACACGTGTCATATTAACTTTTTCTTCACTTAGAAATGGAAAAAGCAGCTGGCACGTACACTGTAGCCGTCTACATTACATTCACGTGGTTGGGTATCTTTCAAATCTACTTCCTCATGTATCTCATAGCCCGACGTCGTGAATGATTTTATCCAAAGCCCTGCTACATGTTTTGCCATGATGAGAGGGGCAGCCCGTCTATGATCCAAACAAAACTCAGAGGGATTTCCACAGGAGAAAATTTAATTGAATGGATCTTCTGGCCTTTTTGAAATGGTTCTTGGTCTACCCCCCCACCTCCCTGCTCCCTCAGCCCAGTCCAGTAATCCCAGGAGAAATCAAGCTGTCTGGAGTTACAATCGAATCTAAAAGCCTGGGACAAATGACACACTGTGTGACAAAAACATACATAACACATATGCAACCTGTCCACATGATGCACACATGCAACCTGCCCACCCATCTCTATGTCTGCCCCATATAAACATATAGAAACACACACTTATACCAAAACACCACATACACATTCATAAAAACATGATGCTGTTGATGCTTAAATACGGGATTAAAATGGTTTATGGAGAAAAGGTTTAGAGTGCAGGGTACAGAGAGATTTGTGAGTGGTTTCCATGAACCTGAGAAAGGGGGGTGGGAGAAAGAGAGAGGTACAGAAGGAGAGAGAGTGGATGAACTGAGGCAGAACATACTGGTGTAGTCAGGGAGGGACACACAGCTGCCCTGAGAGGAGAAAGCAGAGAGAGGAGAGCGAGAGAGTGGGATGTAATTCCCATGGCTTCAACGGGTGACTCATACCCTGCACAGCATGCAAAGTGATGGATGTTTATCATTCCAATGAGGGAGGGAGGGGGCAAGGAGTGTGTGAGAGAGGAGGAAAATTAAGCTTCACTTGGGAGTAGTCTGTGTTTGGGAGGATGTGGAGGGAGGGACCCAGCCTGTGTTGTGTGCCTGCCTAGGCGTCCTCTCCTGGGGTGTGATGTGATGGGGACCGGCGGATGGAGGGTGGTGGAGTATAATGACGTCAAACAGAACAGAGGAGGGCCACACACACACTAACACACACATCCAGTGACAGCCACATCCAGCGCTCTCTGCACCCACTTAAAATACCTTTCCCTTGTTGCCATGACGGCTGAGATTCATTGCAGCTCCCTCGCTGCATGCATACGTGGCGCTGGGAGCTATGGCGATAGCAGGACAAATTCCATTCTGACACTTCTGACCACTGTGCACATGTTGTCACACTCACCTGGGTGTTCTGTCAGTGAATATCCTCCTTCTGCGCACACACACACACACACACACACACATCTATGCCACCTCTTTCTCTCGTCCTCTCTGCTCTGAAACATTCAAGGCCTTCTATTCATTATTCAGCTGGTACCGCAATGCAACACTGCCAGTACGTCTGACACCTCAGGATGCTCACAGGATGTCCTGTTATGCTGTCTTATTGTAACCCAGACACTACTACGATGTCTGTACCTATCTAGCCTTGTTGTATAGTAGCAGAGTGCAGTCGGTCTGTCCATCTCCTATGTGCCCTGCAGCCCAGGATGTTGTGTTAATTTTTACATCAACACGTCCGCCCTGTGTCACCTCATCTCCACCCTCCACCTTACCAAAGCCATTCAGACAAAATCGACATGCAAATACCTGAGCGCTCTGAAAGGTTTTGTGTTAAACTATGCAAATGATACACTTTTACCTCAGAGAGAGAGAGAGAACAAAGATTCTACAGTAGGCTATGACGCTATATACAGGTAACTGCCAAAATAATGGAAACAATTGAGTAAATGAGGGATGCAAAGTGTATTGAAAGCAGGTGCTTCCACACAGATGTGGCTCCTGAGTTAATTAGCATGCTATCATGCTTAGGGTTATGTATAAAGACCCAATTGATTCTGGAGCGGCACCTGAGACAGCGTTTTTCACCACCATCAATGAAACACCAAATGATGGAATTTATTGTGAAAGAATGGTGTTGCATCCCTCCAGTAGAGTTCCAGACACTTGTAGAATATACCAAGGCGCATTGGAGCTGTTCTGGCTCATGGTGGCCCAACGCCCTATTAAAACAATTTATGTTGGTGTTCCCTTTATTTTGTAAGTTACATGTATGTAGGGAACCACTAACCTCTGTAAGATGAATGACAACGACATGTTCTCTGAATTGAAAGTGTTATTGTGGCCTTTGACAGATTTGAAGACTAATTAATGATGACACTTGAGTGAGAATGGGGCATTAGGAACTGGAACTCTCCAGAGACATTGAACCTTAATCAGACTGTAGTGACAATGACACCAGAACAAAGATTCAGGAAATCACTTTGTGGACACTCAATGTGGTGCCTTCATCTATTCCTTCAGATCTGTCTGAGGAATTCAATTATGCTTCCTTCTTTTAAAGCCGTGACTTCCTCCGTGAATGTCTTGGTTACTAATGCTTGATCAAAACCACTCAGAGAGAGACAAAGTAGAGTGGACATGGAAGATAGATCTCCAGTAGATATCTGACAGAAATAGAACATATAGAGTGAGAGAAGAAAGAAAAGAGAGTGATTTTCCAGCATGACAAGAAATTGAAACAGTTCATTATTAATGATGTCGGTGAAAAAAGAATTTGGGGCTGATTATAATGGGATTTTTTCTGATAGGGAGAGCAACCATGCTGCAATTATAGGAGAAGAAACCAAAAACAATTTGAAACACTCAATAGGGTTTCTGACACAACACTCCATTACTGAGGCTCATCAGCCAGGAAGAGACGAAGCGAGAGCGATAACTGGGCCCAAAATCTGTCTTCTCCAGCAGGGGATGTTTTTCTTCGCTCACCAAGTGAGGAGTTTTGTATAGAGGTCAATGAGAGAATGTTGAATTTAGTTAACAAAAAATGTCTTATCACTAGTTACCTGGTCTAGCCTCGTCATCACTAGTTACCACAGCCACAAAGTCATAATCCCTGCCTATTTACTAAATGTATCTTCTTAAATGTTGATTTTAAACCTATCCTTAACCACACTGCTAACGCTACGCCTAACTCTAACCTTAAATTAAAACCAAAAAGCAAAAAATACAATGAAAATTATACTTTTTCTGTTCACTAAAGTAGTGCACTGGGTCTTTACTAATCCTGTATTAGCCACTGATATAACCGTCTGTAGAGCCCCCCCCCCCCACCCCCCCACCCCCTTCACAGTGGAAGTGAGGGATAGCCTACTGATGAGGTGTGAATGTTCTAGAAGACAGCTGCCATGGACCAGAACAGTGAAACTACTGATTGCGTGAAACTGAGAAAATCTGCATACCCTGCTTTCTACACTCTGATCCTGTTGCTAAAAACAAGTTTGGGCAAATATCATTGGTCATATCCTGCAGGATCCTGTAACGGCTGTGTGAGCAAACAAGAGAGGTATCCTGGCCCTCTGGCACCCAGTTGAGAGAAAGGGATTGGGGGAGGGAAAGCATCGTCTGTACCAGAGGAGGCTGGTGAGGGGAGCTATAGGAGGACAGGCCCATTGTAATGGCTGGAATGGAATCAATGGAATGGTATCAAACATGTGGAAACTCTGTTCTGTTAATTCCATTCCAGCCATTACAATGAGCACATCCCCGTATAGCTCCTCCCACCAGCCTGTACTGGTCGGTACCCTATTCACAAAGGTATATTACTTAGAATCTAAATCAAGAATGGCAACGGCATATAACACATTCATAACATTTGACCAATTTATCTTCATATGAAGGAATATAAAATAATAAATGATTAAATAGCCTAGGCATGGTAGCCTATATATAATTACAGAAGATTTTGACTATCGTGGGAAAAGAAGTAGACTACTGCATTTTGCATTCATTCAGAAGAGAGTCAACACAATTTTCGAGGTTTGGCAGCGGTAATTTCATCTTCTGTCGGCTTTGATTGTTGACTTTTCATGAATGAAGAGAAAGGAGAGAATGGTTAATGAATGGTGCTAGCGGGTGACGTCACCTCCAGCGTGACGCCACCACCCATTCATAAAACGGAAAGAGGTGACTGCTCGTGATAGTAATGCTCTCAGAAGAATAACAGCACAACATTGCGCAGGAGCTGCTCAGGATTAACGCACATCCAGCACTCTCTTCGTGTTCTTCAACACGAAAAACACATTTTTTTCTTCATTATGGGGGAAAATATGGTTATCATGGATGAACTTTGCGAAATGGATTGCAACGTTTTGAAAAGGTTGTTGAAGGACGACAGTGCGAAATGTCTGGTGCTGGACTGCAGATCATTCCTGGCGTTTAGCGCTGGACACATTCGGAGTGCAGTGAATATCCGCTGTAACACAATCGTGAGAAGGCGAGCAAAGGGCTCCGTGAGTTTAGACCAGATTCTATCCGGTGACGAAGAGGTCAAAGCCCGGCTGAAATCAGGACTGTACTCCGCTGTGATCCTCTACGACGAGAGGACGCCCGACATAGACACGGTTAAAGACGATAGCACAATCACTCTGGTGCTCAATGCATTATACAGAGACACGTTTGGAACTGAAATATATCTACTCAAAGGTAAAATGATCACAATGCACTTAAGGTTATCAGAATTTAAAAACATGCCCAATGCTGACTTTGTTTACAAATATAAATAACAACAATTAAATATCACATCTGTCTCATTATATCTGACAAGTGTGTTATTACCATGTTATCATATTGTCTCAATCAGTTTAAAATGGTAGGGTACATGTACTGCCGTTTTGTATTGCTGCACAATTCAACCCACAATGGGCATTAGGCTCTAACAATGATGTAATGCGTAGAGAGCCGCATCTGGGTGCACGAGGATGTGCCGCAGTGAGTATCTTGTGATCCTCAACAATTGGTTCATCGTCAAGATTTCGCATAACATTTTTATTTGATAATAGTTATTATTGTAAATGGCTCATTATCGCAATGTCATTATCCAAAATAGATTTAAATGACGCACACGCATTGAAGCGTGAAGTGTTGGCAGAAAATCACACGAGAGTATTTCTCAATAAATTATTGGAAGTTAATGGGGAAATGCAAAAACATTTAATCTATTCGAGTATTTAATAGGTTTTCAAATGTAATTAAGGCCTTAACCGTTAGGCATAGGCCTACCCAAATTATAAATGACATTATAAGCAATTGAAATTCTAATTATTATTGTGTTCTATAATGTTTTATGTAATTATTCAGAAATATTTTATTTGGTTGTTATTGAAAAAATGTATGATCTGTAGCCCTATTAAGCTAGGTAGGCCTAATTTGTAAATGATACAGTCGTTTTTTAACGCACACGGTGCGCTATTTTGTTGTGTTGAGAGTGTGGCCTGTGATTGGAATATCCCGATGTCTAACGGTAATCTCTTTTCACAGGGGGCTATGACACATTTTTCACGGAGTATCCCGAGTTCTGTTTGAAGACCAAAACGTTATCTTCGTTCTCTACGCAGTCCAGTTTGGACTCCTGTTCTTCCTGTGGAACTCCACAGACGTTGCACCATGACCAGGTAAAGAAGGGTGCCTGTTTATCTCGGTGACCGAGTTTGACTGAATATATGCCATTGATTGAAATAATTGGGGACTCGTCAATTTTGTCCATCCACTGGTTTCCGGGCTCGATAAGAGCACCAGTTATGCTTCCGTTTTTTCTCTCCCTGCCGGAATGGGTGGTAGGCCTGTGTGACGAACAGTGACCCGGCCGACCTTCCCTATGCACATTTGTTTTATCGATCATTTCTGCCGTTTGAAGCGGGCTCATATCAGCAATGACATAACAGTTTTACATAGCCCTTATCGATCATTTCTGCCGTTTGAAGCGGGCTCATATCAGCAATGACATAACAGGGCCCAAATCAATAAGCTGTCCGGAGATAAATAACTTGCTGGAGTTCAAATCATTGCCATTGGTGATTGGCCAAGATTGTATATGACCACATGTCAGACCCTATTACTGCTACCTTTGTATTAAAATCATTCACACTGTAAACCTTTTCATTTATTGTTAATAGCAAATTGTTAATAGGCCCCTTCTCCAGTCCTATTTATTGTGTTAATTTGTGATGTTTGAAAGAGACATTCTGACTGTAAAATATCCTCTATTCTCTCTTGGCTCTGTATTAATGCCCACTTTTGTCTTCTCTATGTTCCAGGCTGGTCCAGTGGAGATTCTTCCCTTCCTGTACCTTGGCAGTGCCTTCCATGCCTCCAAAAAGGACATGCTGGACGGCATGGGCATCTCAGCCTTGCTCAACGTGTCCTCTAACTGTCCCAACCACTTCGAGGGGGTCTACCAGTACAAGTGCATTCCTGTGGAGGACAACCATAAAGAGGACATCAGCTCCTGGTTCATAGAAGCCATTGAGTTTATCGGTAAGTTTCAATCTCTTAGAAGAATACATGGGACCTGTCCCGAATGACACCCTGTTACCTATAGTGCACTTCTTTTGGCCCGAGACAAGGTAGTGCACTATAAAGGGAATAAGGTGCCATTTGGGACACAGACTAATGCCACTTAATCAACATCATCATGAGCAGAAGGAGAATTACATGGTCCATGATGGTCCCTGTAGGACCCAGCTGCCGCATAGCCCAGTAGAATGTTAATTTGGTCATGTGATTGAAGGTTGTCTTCTTGCAGGGACGAGATTGTTACTTTAATTGATGGCTCTTCAGGAACATGTTGTACAGATGTCTCCTTTGGTAATTAATGCTAGTGTAGTGTATGAGTAATGGTTGGCAGTATCTTTCAAACCTGGGTGGCGTAATGCATTTGACAGAACATTTTCATTTCATGCTAGGTAATAGCCTATCTGACGGGAGAGCATTTTAGAATAAATAATTGGTAATAAATAGAGAGTAAATCATGTGCTCATGCAGAATCTCAGTGTGTGTGTTGCCCATGCTCAAAATGCTTTGTTGATATGGGCGACGGAGGAAGAGGAGTGCTGAGCTATAGTTATTGCGGTACTCCAATGGTTAGGGATTACCATGAGGGAGGATAGGAGGGCGTAGCTTCTAGAGGTTCCATCTTGGTAGAATACACACACACACACACACACACACACACACACACACACACACACACACACACACACACACACACACACACACACACACACACACACACACACACACACACACACACACACACACACACACACACACATGAAAGCCTCTGCACTGTTCTGTGGAGAACCCAGTAGGCTTGAAGGTGTGTGTGTGTGTGTGTGTGTGTATATAAGCGTGTATGGACTTGAATGCGTCAGAGCTAGCTGCTTAGGGAGTCTGACTCATCCACTGTTCTTGGGTGCGCCGCCTCGTTAGTTGGAGTTACCTGTGTGTGTGTGTGTGTGTGTGTGTGTGTGTGTGTGTGTGTGTGTGTGTGTGTGTGTGTGTATCTCCGAGAGAACACGACTGCACTTGTATAGAAGTGAATACTACATTTCAATGTTTTAATGAGTATTTATGAAATTCTATCTATGTGGAAATATGTGTGTATTACTACTCAAAATGGCCTCCCTGTGATGAGGGCATATCCCCTGTTGCTGCTATTTCTCATGGTGAGAAATGTTTATGTATGGAAAGGGCTGCTGTAGGTGTCTGGATGCAGGATATACTGGAAACTGTATATAAAATAAAGGAAACACCAACATAGTGTCTTAATAGGGCGTTGGGTCAACACGAGCCACCAGAACAGCTTCAATGCACCGTGGAATATATTCTACAAGTGTCTGGAACTCTATTGGAGGGATGTGACACCATTCTTCCACAAGAAATTCCATCATTTGGTGTTTTTTTGATGGCGATGGAAAAACGCTGTATCAGGCGGCGCTCCAGAATCTCCCATAAGTGTTCACTTGGGTTGAGATCTGGAGACTGACACGCACATGCAAGCGTGCACACCCTAAACCCCTAACCCTAATTGTAAACCTAACCCCTAAGCTTAAAATAGCTTTTTTTCCTTTGAAACCCTCTTTCAAAGTCACCCATATCTGTTCTTCTAGCCACCGTAGCCAAAATAATGGGCAATTGGGCGTTTTTATACGTGACCCTAAGCATGATGGGATGTTTTAATTGCTTAATTAACTCAGGAACCACACCTGTTTGGAAGCACCTGCTTTCAATATATTTTGAATACCTCATTTACTCAAGTGTTTCCTTTATTTTGACTGTTACCTGTACATTTGCATGTCTTTTCTCTTGGGTGCATAGTGTTGCTGTTTGTGTTTTATAGTGCTACAGATTAATATATTGCTTATGAGACACTGAGGTGTAAGAGGCTGGTGTCTGCTTTTGTGGGGGGGCGGGGGGTCTCTATCATCAAAGCTTATGGACCATGGCAACAGATCATCCTGAGCACTATGTATTACCTATCCTGTACATATCAATATCCTGGAGTCAGTTCTGAACCCCCTATCTCTTTGTCTCTCTTCAGACTCTGTGAAAGACTCTAACGGGCGTGTGCTGGTGCACTGCCAGGCGGGCATCTCTCGCTCTGCCACCATCTGCCTGGCATACCTGATGAAGAAGAAGCGTGTTCGCCTGGACGAAGCCTTTGAGTTCGTCAAGCAGCGCCGCAGTATCATCTCCCCTAATTTCAGCTTCATGGGTCAGCTGCTGCAGTTTGAGTCCCAGGTGCTGGCTACGTCATGTGCGGTGGAGGCCGCCAGCCCCTCGGCAGCCAGCCTGGGCCCCAAGTCTTCCTCCACCCCCACCTCACCCTTCATATTCAGCTTCCCCGTCTCCGTGGTAGCACATGGCCAGCCCAGCAGCCTGGCCTACCTGCACAGTCCAATCACAACCTCGCCCAGCTGCTGATGCCCTGCCCCCACAGACAGACATCAACACTGAACTGACCCAGGGGGCTCCTGTCAGCCCCATTTCTCTCACTATCCAGGGCAGAGAGAGAGAGAGAGTTTCTCTTCTCCTAACTTGGTTTAAGCTGAAAGGTCCATTGACAATGAAAAACTGGGGGTGCCTATGCTGCTGCCTGACTCAAAAAACTGTATAGAATATGACACACACACACACTCATTCATCACTATTTGGTGAACATTAAATAAGCTTTTTCTGAAAACAGGCTCAAGGAGATATGCAGTTCCTGTGGTTTAGTGCGAAGGACGTGGCGGCAGACTTCTAAGTTGCAGTCCGTCTCTTTCATTTCCTGTGGAGTTTTCCAAAGCCTCTCCAGTCCTGCTGAGAGGGGTGAATGGCCATGAGCAGAGATGCAGAGAAAAGGAAAGAGCAAAGAGGGGAGGAGGGGGAAAGAGAAAGAGAGAGAAAGTGCGCTCAGTCATTTAGTCGCTTCCTGACGGAGAGCAGGAGGCCCTTCAGTTGTGACAGGTGCTCTATTAACGTCCTGTCCGGCTTCCTGTCCTCGACATCCCCATCCTATCTCCCATGTGCCCCCCTCCTCTCCTGGAGCAGGACTGCTGGTGAATGAGAGAATAAAAGCGTCCCCCATGCGGAGGTGGAGAGGCCGTTGAGATAAAGAGACAAGCTTTCTGAGACGGTGCCAAATGAACGCCTGAGCCTCTGCTACATAGCCCCTGCTAATAGGCTCGGTCGGATGGACAGATAGGCTTTTGAGGAGAAAGTTTGTTTTTTTCTGTTTGTTGGTCAGTGCCTTGTTCAGAAAAGGTATAGGATGTTTTTTCCGGCGCTTTGGATGTGCTCAAGTGCCCCAGCGCCTTTCATTTTCAAACAGACTGAGGCAGATAAACTGGGAAATCACTAAACAACAACGTTTCAAGTCAACACTGCAATACAGACAATGTAATCCCATCCGTTCCTCTCCCCCAAGTAGAGCAATAATCCGTTTCTCTCTTTTCCCAGTTGCCACCAAAGCACTACATTGTGTTGTGTATTTCTGATCATGTTTTTTAGCTTCATATGTATATTCACTCATCGATACAGACCAGATATTTCAGAAGTGTTTTTTTTTGCCTTACCAATAATTATTTTTTATAATTCTCAAGATAAGAATGTGTTGTTTTTCATCCTTTCATCCATATTGTCTGTTACATAGGTACTATTTCTGTCCAGACAATAGATGTTGATTGTTGATTGGTCTAATGCTTGTTGAAAGACGGAGGCTTAATTGGGAACTGACCTATGAACCTGACTTGTCTTTTTTGTCTTGTCACTGTTACTCCACCAATGTCTAGTAGATCCAGTCTACTTTCTAATTGGGATGATTTCCCAGTTACGCACAAACACCCCTAAGAAACAGACACTGGGATATCCGACATCACTGGGAAAAGATAAGGTAGAAAACTGCTTGTGTGTGCTGCCACTGGTCTGACTCCTGAGAAATGGTTCATTGTTTTCCTTTTCATGTTAAACAGAAAGTTCTCTGAGCGTTTGAGACAAAATATTGCCTGGAAGCATTGGCCTAGGTGACGATCAGAGCCAGGAGCAAAGGCTTCTGGGGAAACCGGATTTAATTCCCTCCTCTTTTTTGAAGAATGTTGGCACCTTTTATAGAGCACTTTTAAGTGATGCAATACTGTATTATTTAATTGGTTTGCACATTATTGTTATACCAGGTGGTAACTGATTACTTTTCATACACTCATTATGTTGTTTTCTTCTTGAGCAAGGGTATGTAAATGATATGAAGATGAGAGGCGCTCTCTGGTCCACAATCATTGAATAATGCAATACTTTTTACCTGTGTCAAGTGAAATGCTGTCGTCTCCTTATGGCAGTATCATTCATCAATTTAACATTTTTTTAAAACTTTTTTGGTTCAATTATAAATGCTTTATTTATTTCTAAAATTCCATTGTTAAATACAACATTGTTCTTAAAAAAAAAAGAATCTCTGTGTCTTATTTGCACGAAACATCACACATGGTGTCTGGGAGGACTATATAGTGGTGGTATTTTTCATATTCATGAACACTTTATTACACAAACACCTTGGTCATAAACAGGCAGATGACTCATATTCAAATACAACCTTTAATGTAAACATTTTTGGTAGTTCTAATCACCAGATCATAATTGCAAGCACAGGTAATGTATCAAAATAATCAAAGGCATCTTACCAATCGCCTCACAAGGAAAAGGCTGGGGTTTAGATGTAGCCAGCATTAGACTATGCAGAAATTTTTGCCGCAAAACTTGATGGATTGTGATGGTCTGTTTATAACCGGTGTTGGTCCTGTCTAAAGATCTGCACAAACTTCAGTGCATTGACCAGAATAGGGTTCGAGGAGCTGTGTTGCGTTTCCCAACATTAATGTAGGGTTATAACACCCCCTAGTGGGTGATCTTAATACTTCACATCCTCTTAAACCTCTCCATAGAAATCAAATGACATTTTATTTGTCACATGCTTCGCAAACAACAGGTGTAAACAGTGAAATAATTACTTGCAGAGAGAGAGAAAAAATAATGACACGAGGAATAAATACACAATGAGTAACGATAACTTGGCTATATACATGGGTACTAGTACTGAGTCGATGTGCAAGGGTACAACGTATTTGAGGTAGATTATGCACATGGTTGATTTTGCAAATAAGGGCATGTTAAATGTTTTTGAAAAAAACCCCCTCTTGAAACTGCTTTTTATCTATCAGAATATCTTCACTCTGTCTGGAAACAAGATCTAATAGTGGTAGAGACCATACTATTTAACAATATAACGATTTTGATCAGTTTCCCCAAATACTTGAGGAGAAATGTCATTACCACCAAGTCATAAAATGGGATATTTTAGTTGAAAATGAAATTACAGAAAGTTTTTTTTTTTTTACTATTTGGAAGTTTTCTTAATTATATGTATTCCTCATTGTCAAGTTTAAATGCCCATATATGCCTTGGTGATACTCAGAAACATGTTTACCACACCAATATCTGACTATTTTACATTATGTTAGGAATTATCTTAAGAACAAGCATATAAGGTTCACATATGGGAAAAATCATCCATATCAATTGTAAGTTAATGCACCGTTTCCTCAAAAAGATGTGCCGTGATGGTAATGAACTAGGGTTGTGGTAATGACAGAGTGTGGTGGAAAGGATATTTCATATAAAACTGATGAAAAATACCATTAAACAGTTTAATGTCACAGTTGTACATGTTCAACTTGATTGAAGACATAGAACACACCATTCAAAACCTCAAAAAACAAAGGTTACATGCCTCATGAACTTAAAGCATATTTTAGAACAATTTTGGGATTCAATGCATTAGGCAGAAATACATGTACAAGGTTGGAAACACTGTTTGACATTGAACAAATGACTGTTCACTGGCTGCAGTCTATTAATTCAGACTCGTGAGACAGGTGTGGGCTCACTCAAGTTTAGGTTTTGCCCTTAATGCACTTAATGCACGCTTAACGAGAGAGCAATTTTTCTCCCAGACTGCACCATCAAGCATTATATGTCATTTTGTCACTGGATGAGGCTCAGGGACAAGCCTAAGCACATTCTCTGGTTGGTCCTCTCTCATTGGTCAAAATAATCAGTTGGCTCCCACACGACTCTTTGTCTTGACTAGAGTGCTACTCTCTGCATCAACATCTTGTATAATACCAGGGTAAAGTTCTTCATCATATTTCACAACACACCACTTTCCAATCAGTCTCTCCTGTATGTCTGCAATGGGCTGTATTGCGCTAGAAGATGGCTGTGATACTTTGCAGGTGGAAGTGGAAGGTTGTGCTTTGTCTGCTTCTGTTGGTTGAATTATCACGGTCTGTCCGCCAAAACAATCACATAGACGTGGAGTCATTTGAGGGTCAGGTAGGTGTGGTGGTGTGTTCCTTGCCAGGTATGACTCCATAACCTCTTTTCTGGATAGTTCATCTGCTGTTTCTTTGGTTCAATTCCCATTTCCTCCTTTTTTTGCTTTTTCTCACTGGGAGAGTTGTGATATGGATTTCAGTTTACTGCTTTATTTTCTCTTGAGGTGTCTTTCTTTTTTGTTTCTTAAGATACTCCTGGTATGTTTGATTTTGTTTATATATAGTATGTCCTTGTCCTTTCCTTGGTTGATTTAGGGGGTATCTTATAGAAAAAATAAAAATAATTACTGTCAGTAATAACCATAGTAAGTTACATTACATAGACATCAAAATCACTCAATTATCCTAGCATTATACAAAATGTAATGGTCATGGTTATTTAGAAAATAAGTGTTCAATTTAAACTTAAACATGATCCTATACAGTACCAGTCAAAAGTTTGGACACACCTACTCATTCAAGGGTTTATCTTTATTTAGACTATTTTCTACAATGTAGAATAATAGTGAAGACATCAAAACTATGAAATAACACATGGAATCATGTAGTAACCAAAAAAGTGTTAAACAAATCAAAACATATTTTAAATGTAATATTCTTCAAAGTAGCCACCCTTAGACTGATGACAGCTTTGCATTTTTACGATATTTGGTCATAAATAGCAGGGATTCTAGCATGCTAACTCCAGCTGAACAGCTAGCATACAATGTATCCTAAATGCACATAATTAAAACATCATTTCAAAAATCTAACATCATTTCTTGAAATTAGATTCAATTTGGTAATGACGTACAATATTATCTTCTCAAGTCATATTTACCTTTCTTTTTATATCCTTTCCGGCATCAACATTTGAATCTCCCTCCAAGAAAATCAATGTGCTCCACGGTCACTATTTATAACCATAGTAACCAAGTAAACAAACTTAAGAAAATTATTATCATTATGTAATCAAATCAAATCGGTCACATACACATGGTTAGCAGATGTTAATGCGAGTATAGCAATTTTTAAAATTTATTTTACTAGGCAAGTCAGTTTAAGAACAAATTCTTATTTTCATTGAAAATAAGATTTGATGCTGTTCAGGGGCAGAACGACAGATTTGTACCTTGTCAGCTCCGGGGTTTGAACTTGCAACCTTCCGGTTACTAGTCCAACGCTCTAACCACTAGGCTACCCTGCTTGTGCTTCTAGTAACTAATGGCCTTGAGATAGAAGCTGTTTTTGCAGTCACTCGGTCCCAGCTTTGATGCACCTGTACTGACCTCGCCTTCTGGATGATAGCGGGGTGAACAGGCAGTGGCTCGGGTGGTTGTTGTCCTTGATGATCGAAGAGCCTTCACTGCTGCTCGATCATCCTATTTTTCCTACTTAATTGAGGAAAATAAGAACAATCCGAAATTTATTTTTGATACTGTCGCAAAGCTAACTAAAAGGCAGTATTCCCCAAGTGAGGAGGACGTTCACTTCAGCAGTAATAAATTAATGAACTTCTTTGAGGAAAAGATCATGATCATTAGAAAGCAAATTACAGACTCCTCTTTAAATCTGCGTATTCCTTCAAAGCTCAGTTGTCCTGAGTCTGCACAACTCTGCCAGGACCTAGGATCAAGAGAGACACTCAAGTGTTTTAGTACTATATCTCTTGACACAATGATGAAAATAATCATGGCCTCTAAACCTTCAAGCTGCATACTGGACCCTATTCCAACTAAACTACTGAAAGAGCTGCTTCCTGTGCTTGGCCCTCCTATGTTGAACATAATAAACGGCTCTCTGTCCACCAGATGTTTACCAAACTCACTAAAAGTTGTAGTAATAAAGCCTCTCTTGAAAAAGCCAAATAAAAAACTTGGCCTGTATCGAATCTTCCATTCATCTCAAAAATTTTAGAAAAAGCTGTTGCGCAGCAACTCACTGCCTTCCTGAAGAAAAACAATGTATACGAAATGCTTCAGTCTGGTTTTAGACCCCATCATAGCACTGAGACTGCACTTGTGAAGGTGGTAAATGACCTTTTAATGGCATCAGACCGAAGCTCTACATCTGCCCTCGTGCTCCTAGACCTTAGTGCTGCTTTTAAAATCATCGATCCCCACATTCTTCTGGAGAGATCGGAAACCCAAATTGGTCTACACGGACAAGTTCTGGCCTGGTTTAGATCTTATCTGTCAGAAAGATATCAGTTTGTCTCTGTGAATGGTTTGTCCTCTGACAAATCAACTGTACATTTCAATGTTCCTCAAGGTTCCGTTTTAGGACCACTATTGATTTCACTATATATTTTACCTCTTGGGGATGTCATTCGAAAACCTAATGTTAACTTTCACTGCTATGCGGATGACACACAGCTGTACATTTCAATGAAATTTCAATGAAAATTGCCCTCGCTAGAAGCGTGTGTTTCAGACATAAGGAAGTGGATGGCTGCAAACTTTCTACTTTTGAACTCGGACAAAACAGAGATGCTTGTTCTAGGTCCCAAGAAACAAAGAGATCTTCTGTTGAATCTGACAATTAATCTGTATGGTTGTACAGTCGTCTCAAATAAAACTGTGAAGGACCTCGGCGTTACTCTGGACCCTGATCTCAAGATCACAGGGGTGGCCTGTGAGCATATCCCCTGATCTCATATCAAGACTGTTTCAAGGACAGCTTTTTTCCATCTACGTAACATTGCAAAAATCAGAAACTTTCTGTCCAAAAATGATGCAGAAAAATGAATCCATGCTTTTTTACTTCTAGGTTAGAATACTACAATGCTCTACTTTCCGGCTACCCGGATAAAGCACTAAATAAACTTCAGTTAGTACTGTTAATACTGCTGCTAGAATCCTGACAAGAACCAAAAAATGTGATCATATTACTCCAGTGCTAGCCTGCCTACACTGGCTTCCTGTTAAGGCAAGGGCTGATTTCAAGGTTTTACTGCTAACCTACAGAGCATTACATGGGCTTGCTCCTACCTATCCTTCTGATTTGGTCCTGCCGTACATACTTACACGTACGCTACGGTCACAAGACGCAGGCCTCCTAATTGTCCTAATTGGAGTGTGAAGGTGAATGGAAAGGCTCTGGGGCAACAAACCGCCCTTGCTGTCTCTGCCTGGCCGGTTCCCTTCTCTCCACTGGGATTCTCTGCCTCTAACCCTATTACAGGGGCTGAGTCACTGGCTTACTGGTGCTCTTTCATGCCGTCCCTAGGAGGGGTGCGTCACTTGAGTGGGTTGAGTCACTGACATGATCTTCCTGTCTGGGTTGGCGCCCCCCCTTGGGTTGTGCCGTGGCGGAGATCTTTGTGGGCTATACTCGGCCTTCTCTCAGGATGGTAAGTTGGTGGTTGAAGATATCCCTCTAGTGGTGTGGGGGCTGTGCTTTGGCAAAGTGGGTGAGGTTATATCCTTCCTGTTTGGCCCTGTCCGGGGGTATCATCGGATGGGGCCACAGTGTCTCCTGACCCCTCCTGTCTCAGCCTCCAGTATTTATGCTGCAGTAGTTCATGTGTCGGAGGGCTAGGGTCAGTTTGTTATATCTGGAGAACTTCTCCTGTCTTATCCGGTGTCCTGTGTGAATTTAAGTATTTCTCTCTTTATTTCTCTCCCTTGGAGGACCATGCCTCAGGACTACCTGGCATGATGACTCCTTGCTGTCCCCAGTCCACCTGGCTGTGCTGCTGCTCCAGTTTCAACTGTTCTGCCTGCGGCTATGGAATCCTGACCTGTTCACCGGACGTGCTACCTGTCCCAGACCTGCTGTTTTCAACTCTCTAGAGACAGCAGGAAGGGTGGAGATACTCTTAATGATCAGCTATGAAAAGCCAACTGACATTTACTCCTGAGGTGCTGACTTGCTGCACCCTCGACAACTACTGTGATTATTATTATTTGATCATGCTGGTCATTTATGAACATTTGAACATCTTGGCCATGTTCTGTTATAATCTCCACCCGTCACAGCCAGAAGAGGACGGGCCACCCCTCATAGCCTGCTTCCTCTCTAGGTTTCTTCCTAGGTTTTGGCCTTTCTAGGGAGTTTTTCCTAGCCACCGTGCTTCTACACCTGCATTGCTTGCTGTTTGGGGTTTTAGGCTGGGTTTCTGTACAGCACTTTGAGATATCAGCTGATGTACGAAGGGCTATATAAATACATTTGATTTGATGATCATTTTGGCCTTCCCTTGACATCAGGTGCTGTAGGTGTCCTGGAGGGCAGGTAGTTTTCCCCCGGTGATGCATGCCACCCACTGGAGAGCCCTGCGGTTGCGGACGGTGCAGTTGCAATTCCAGGCGGTGATACAACCCAACAGGATGCTCTCAATTGTGCATCTGTAAAGGTTTGTGAGGGTTTAAGGTGCCTCCTGTTGCACCTTCTTCACCACACAGTCTGTGTGGGTGGACCATTTCAGTTTGTCAGTGATGTGTACGCGAGGAACTTGGAAGCTTTCAACCTTATTAACTGCGGTCTCGTCGATGTGGATAAGGGGGTGCTCCCTCTGCTGTTTCCTGAAGTTCACAATTATCTCCTTTGTTTTGTTGATGTCGAGTGAAAGGTTATTTTCCTGGCACCACACTCCCAGAGCCCTCACCTCCTCCCTGTAGGCTCTCGTCATTGTTGGTAATCAAGCCTACTACTGTTGTCTGCAAACTTGATGATTGAGTTGGAGGAGTGATTGGCCACGCAGTCATGGGTGAACAGGGAGTACAGGAGTGAGCTGAGCACGCACCCTTGTGGGGCCCCAGTGTTGAGGATCAGCGAAGTGGAGGTGTTGTTTCCTACCTTCACCACCTGGGGGTGGCCTGTGAGCATATCCCCTCCATATATGTATAGGCCTATACACTATGCATAATAAACACATCATCATACAAGCTCTAGGTCCATCCACATCATCTAGCAGAGAATACAATTTAGCTCTGTGTGACAAACAGGAGGATAGATTGCTTGGTTTGACCGACTGATTTCTAATGGGCCTTCTGAATGAGAGGATTGATTAAACATCCGTCTTTTCCTGCATGGGATCGCTGAGGTAATGGTCAACTCTGTCCTCACACCTATTCATCTCCCCCACTTTGCAGGAAATCAATTACCCTCTACAGGAATGCAAAGCATGGACAATACTGTTTCAGTGTCTAGTGAATTTGACCCTCTCCAGGAATGCATAGCATGGACAATACTGTTTCAGTGTCTAATGAATTTTACCCTCTCCAGGAATGCATAGCATGGACAATACTGTTTCAGTGTCTAATGAATTTTACCCTCTCCAGGAATGCAAAGCATGGACAATACTGTTTCAGTGTCTAGTGAATTTTACCCTCTCCAGGAATGCAAAGCATGGACAATACTGTTTCAGTGTCTAGTGAATTTTACCCTCTCCAAGAATGCATAGCATGGACAATACAGATTTAGTTTCTAGTGAATTTTACCCTCTACAGAAATGCATAGCATGGACAATACGGATTTAGCGTCTAGTGAATTTTACCCTCTACAGGAATGCATAGCATGGACAATACTGTTTCAGTGTCTAATGAAATGAATTTTACCCTCTACAGGAATGCATAGCATGGACAATACTGTTTCAGTGTCTAATCTAGACATTTCCATGAATGTCCTGTACAGTATGTAGTGTAGCCAATACAAGGCCCTGCTCCTTAAGTGGGACACTTATATGCTGTGCATTTAACTTCAACAAAAGCCATTCAAAGTCTAACATTAAGACCGAACAATCTTCAGTGAACTACTTCATCGTGAGAAAAGTAGTAGGGAATAGGCATTGGTCGGATGTGAAGTTATGTACTTTATTAAGACTCTACAACACTGAGGAGTGTTACATTAGTCTGCAGATCAGCTGTGAGTGGGTCATTGCAGGATCTTTCAGCACCAGGAAAACAAAATGAACCGGTGGTAAAATAAGATAAGAACTGTAGTAGGAAGTAGGTAGAGGCAGCGAGGCTCTCTCCAGGCGCTGTTGGTCTGAAGGAACGCGGGGGGGAGATTGAGACCACGGTTCCATCCCAAATGGCACCCTATTCCTTATATAGTGCATAACCTTTGACCAATGCCAATAGTGTACTATATAGGGTTTAGGGCGCCATTTGGGACACATAATTGCCATTTGGGAATCACTCCAGGCTGTAGTAACAGATGCGTTAACATTCCGGTCAAAGCACAGGCAGTTATGGAGGACTAGTGATCCTAGCAGTGGAAACAATAGGGAAAGCACAGTACCACAGCAGCAAGATGCAGATAGAGCCCAGCTAGTGAGAGGAGACCGAGACACCGTCTTTCAATTCAAATCAGCCACTACTACTTCTGTCGCTTCAAACTGCCATCTCCCAGAGGATGGTAGACAAATCCACCAGGAAGTAAGAAAAGTTATTGTTTACGCCTCAGAAAGAGGACAAAGAGCAGAGGGACGAATATGGCAAATAGTGACTAAGAAAATATGAAAAACACAGCTGCAAACAGTTCATCCAGGTACAATCTTAAGACGGTACAATTGAGAAACTCACTCAACTAAAAAAAATCTATTTCATCCCAGAAAAAACCCAAAGCATAAAAGATCCACAAAAACCCCCACTTAATTTACAGTACTAATACAGCCCACTCTTCATCCGTTAACAACATGGTGAGCTTTACAAAGGCATCGTCTGCTACACACTGTACAATACTGGACATCTTTTTTTTCAACGTTATTTTCAATTAATTTTCAAATAACTTAAAAATCATTCCCGTTAAAAAGTGCAAATCCATTAAAAGATGAGCTTGACTGGATGGGCAATGGTCATGAAAAGTCCGATGTTCAGTGTTTTCTTGTGCAAAGTAACGTTATAATAATACAAATAATAGTAATTATAAGAGTTTTACAGGTGTCATAGCTCGCTGTACTTTCTCACATAACTCCATTCGAGTCTCAATCCCACTTGCTTTTTGTTCCCAATCTGAAACCTTTTAGAGGATGTTCCATCAAATCCAGGAATGGAGAGAAAACCCTTAATGGTCCCAGAGAGGAATACTATGTATCACCTCAACTTACATTTTGTTTTTTAAAATCAGAAAGGGGTCAAAAACCGGCAGGTCCCCCGTTTTGACATGGTCCCATTATAGTGTACACATCTCTAAAAGTCAAAACAATAACGTAAAACCAACTTGAAAATAATCATAAAATAATACAGAGCTAATTTCATAAATGAGGTCTAATGCTTTTATGAGTTTTTTGCTTAAAATATTAGTGTGCTGGAAAGGAAAGGGAGAGGCCATTGGTTGTCTTTTTAATAACACATGATCTGTGTTCGGGGTCTGTATACTGCAGCTTCCCTTGCCAGGCTTGTTGAAGACACATGGCTCTGAGTGAGGCTAGTATATGCACTACTACACCCACCCTAATCTCTATCCTTGTCTGAGGGATAGGTAGAGAAGCCTCTGCCCGGCTTCATTAGGGCAGCTAACACTCAGGTAAAGGCAGACTGGCATGGGTCCTCATCACAGACCCTAACTGCTCATCAATGAGCTGTGAGTCCCCATCTCTAACCTTAACCACTAACCAATGAGCTATGAGTACTCATCTATAACCTTAACCACTAACCAATGAGCTTTGAGTCCCAATGTCTGACCTAACCATTATCCATTTGGTTCTCTCTATTTGGCCTTAACCAGTGACAACAAAGAGCAACCATGAGCGAGAGACCGGGAGATGGGCACTAGGGGGCGACAACATGACTTGAGACGATTTCCCGGGAAGGCAACATTTTCATGTAAACACTGAAGTAGGATGAGGAAAGAATAAATGGGTGGTGGTTGTGAGAAACTGGTCGTTTATAGTGAAATGGAACAACAACAAAACAAGTGGAGGAAAGAAATCTTTCCAATGGTGTAGAGTTGAGTTAAGGGGCTGGGGTTTGTCCCGGCTCAGCCCAGAATGTGTGAAGTGTTTCTGGTAAGAGTCTCTGTGGTTGGTTCTTTCCCAGTAAAGGTGGGTGTGAGTTGGTCTGGTTCAGTCTGGACTAGGACTTCTGTTCTTCTCCGGCTGTGGATGAGGGTGTGCTCTCTGGCTTCAGGATCTGATACGTGATTAGGTACTCTGGGTAAGCCTGAGGAATACAGTGGGAGAGGACAATCATTGTCATTATAAACACCAACCATACAGTCTCAACACATCTACAATATGTGCTTTTCGACAGACTTGCACTGTGGTACCGTGGCTCTTGTGAAAGGTGTGTGTGTGTTAGACTGACCTGTTCTCCTCTGTAGATTACGTACTCTGCGTAGGCCAGTCCATTGACGCTGGGCCGGCCAATCACAGAGTGGTGTCCAGGGGGGGCGTGGGCCATCTTCATGGCACTGAACTGGAGGAAGGACTTACCCAGGGTCACCCTGCAGAACAACAACTGCCTGCAACACACAACAACCCAACACACACATACACACACACACACATTAGAACAAAACACACACCTCCCTGTAATAAACAACAACACACGCCAGAACATTACACAACTTGAGATCATTCATAACACACACACACACATCGGAACAGCACATACAATTGGCTGCAATACACAACACCAGATGGATTAGAAACAGCAGCATACACACAGCCTCTGCTTGCAGAACAGGCTACACATCACACATCAATAAGGAACGTCTGGAGTGAGTCTGACCTGTGGCAGACGTAGCAGGAGCGGTCTTTGTGAGTAGGGCAGCCCGTGCCCCCTCCTATCCCGTACACGTACTGGTTACTCTTGGAGGAGTTCTCTGCAAAATAGATGCCCGCGCCGAACATGCCTCCAATGTAGGCATGCCGCTCGTCAAAACCCTTATGGATGATGGCGTTGATGAATGGAGAGCCTGGCAGAGGAAGGGGGGGGGGGGGCAACCCTCATTCAGAAACAAAAGTTGTAAGAGAAATGTCTCTCTTCAACAGAAACGATAGGTAAATGGTAGAGGTACTGGGTAAATGGTAGAGGTTCTGGGTAAATGGTAGAGGTACTGGATAAATGGTAGAGGTACTGGGTAAATGGTAGAGGTACTGGGTAAATGGTAGAGGTACTGGATAAATGGTAGAGGTACTGGGTAAATGGTAGAGGTACTGGGTAAATGGTAGAGGTACTGGGTAAATGGTAGAGGTACTGGATAAATGGTAGAGGTACTGGGTAAATGGTAGAGGTACTGGGTAAATGGTAGAGGTACTGGGTAAATGGTAGAGGTACTGGGTAAATGGTAGAGGTACTGGGTAAATGGTAGAGGTACTGGGTAAATGGTAGAGGTACTGGGTAAATGAAAAACTACCGTGGAAGAGCATGCGCTCGTTGTGGTGGTTGTGATTTTCGTCAGCGATCTCTTTCTGTCTGTGCGAGTACCTCTCCCTCAACTTCTTATTCACCACCTTCTGGATCTACAGACGGACAGAGCGCACACAGTCAGACTCAACAGAACTGCCCACGTGCTCAAATCTTCGTCTTATTACCAGTGTTATTAGAGAGGTGTTTATTGAGGAGGAATCGGGATTTGGGGAGGTCGTCTCCTCTCCAGACGCCAACGACTCACCTTTAGGATGTTGTACCTGCTGAAGACCCCACCTGCGTTGCCGCCGTCCTGGTGCTCTCGGATCGTACTTTGCAACTGTGAGGACGGTAAAGACAGAGCTGTTATGACAGAGCTTTTGGTCCGATGTCCTTACTTCTCCTAAGTCGACCGTGTCCACTTCTAACACAGATATAATCTAATTGAACAAAGGCCTGTTTTCGATTGTCCGTTTGATTGAGGAAATGATCTGCATCGTTGCGCTGCCGACTGAGCAAGTAGCCCTTGGAACAAATCAGGGCTACGTTTGCAGTGTTTACATGGTAGAGGAGAGCTATAGTTATAGCACATACCTCCTCCTCTACAGACTGGAACTCCTTATCGTCAGTGGCCAGGTCTATGAGCACCGTACCCTGACTGGCACAGTGGAACGTGAGGTACGGGTTAGCACCTGGAGCAGAGGGACGAGAACACAGCATATGAAAATAATTAATCATGTGAAATTGTATCAGGTAACAATGTAAATGCCCGCACCAAAGCCCGCTACCTCATCCTCCAACGAAGACGTTTCTCTATAAATTGCCTAATTGACCTTTTGTCCACTGTACTTGTTTTATTTTTTCCCACAAAGTAGAAATAAGGGAGCAAAATAAATAAATAAATAAATACAGTAGGGGAAGAGGTAGTTGTTTGGGCTAAATTATAGATGGGCTATGTACAGGTGCAGTAATCTGTGAGCTGCTCTGACAGCTGGTGCTTAAAGCTAGTGAGGGAGATAAGTGTTTCCAGTTTCAGAGATTTTTGCAGTTCGTTCCAGTCATTGGCAGCAGAGAACTGGAAGGAGAGGCGGCCAAAGTAGGAATTGGTTTTGGGGGTGACCAGTGAGATATACCTGCTGGAGCGCATGCTACTGGTGGGTGCTGCTATGGTGACCAGCGAGCTGAGATAAGGGGGGACTTTACCGAGCAGGGTCTTGTAGATGACCTGGAGCCAGTGGGTTTGGCAACGAGTATGAAGCGAAGGCCAGCCAACGAGAGCGTACAGGTCGCAGTGGTGGGTAGTAAATGGAGCTTTGGTGACAAAACGGATGGCACTGTGGTAGACTGCATCCAATTTATTGAGTAGGGTATTGGAGGCTATTTTGTAAATGACATCGCCGAAGTCGAGGATCAGTAGGATAGTCAGTTTTACAAGGGTCTGTTTGGCAGCATGAGTGAAGGAGGCTTTGTTGAGAAATAGGAAGCCAATTCTAGATTTAACTTTGGATTGGAGATGTTTGATGTGAGTCCGGAAGGAGAATTTACAGTCTAACCAGACACCTAGGTATTTGTAGTTGTCCACATATTCTAAGTCAGAACCGTCCAGAGTAGTGATGCTGGACGGGCGGGCAGGTGCAGGCAGCGTACATAGAATATGTAGTGTAGTAGTGGACGACGCCTGTCCCATGCTTGACTGTTTGTTTTCAGTGTCTCATAACTCATTTTGATTGGTCCACAATGTGGTTTCAAAACATTAAAAAAAAAAATCTGTCTTTTGTATTACTGTGTCATAGTGGAGTGACACTTCAATACATTTGTCGAACTCCACGAGAAACCACAATAACACAGAGCTAAAGGTGGTGTCCTCTGAGTAGCAGGCTGTACTGAGAGACATTGGGTATGGGTAAGCAGCAGTGTGCATGTCTAGTATTACTTCATAAGAGGTTAAACGGCCCTCCAAAATAACCTTAAACTCTCGTGATTAAGCCAGTGTGGCCAATTAAGCCACTATATACTGTATAAGACAGTTCTTAAATATGAAATCAATAAGGGATGAGATGAATGGAAAACGATCCGGCTGGCAGTATCTTGGCTGAGATCTGGCTCTCTGACCTTGCTGTCCTCCCAGGAGTCTCTCCATGCCTTTGATGAGTTTGTGGCGGTGACCGTAGGCGTTGATCCCAATCTCCTTCAGCTCCTCGTGGCCCATATCGGCCAGGACATCCAGTGTAATCTGCACGGAAACAGAACAATCAGCCAATCAAGAACAGGAGCTGAGACAGAGCATCCTAAACACAGCAAATCAGAGTGGCTCTCCAAAAAAATGCATCCAATCATAATATCATTAGAACGAAGAGACGGTGACAGTGCAGAGAATAGCAAGTCACAGATCGCTACAAATAATGTGACATTCAGAAAGAAGAATATCAACAAATTCCAGAAAAAAATAGTAGATTTATCTTAGTTCGCTGGTTAAATGTACTTGCTGGCCACCATTTCTAGCCCTGCAGCCGACCATGACCCATTTCTACCAAGATATGACAAGATATGGTTTAGAGCCATCTCTCTCCCTCTCGGTCTGTGTCAACCCTCACTCATCCGGCCAGTGCAGGGAGTTGTGTAAAATCTCTCCAGCCACTGAGGGGATACACTTAGCCAGTGGTTGAGGAGAAGAGAGGGGTTTAAATGGGTAACTCACTACTCAAATGCATATTCACTGATCAACAACACTGGAGAATCCTCACCCTTAACACAGCATCATCTAGTCTACTCACCAAAAACAAACCTTCAGATATGGACAAACAAACACTCACACAATCACATAGAGAGAGTGTAATATAGAGAAACTATGAAGAGGCCGTGGTGTGAGTGTGGGGTAGGTTAGTGACTGTGTGTGGGGGACACACTTCATAATTTCTATTCCCTGAGCATATATCCTCTAAGGCTGAATCACCTCTTCTCTCTCTGACACTCCCAATCTCAAATAGCCTCCTCCTTGGCTATCCATCACAAGTAAGACAGGTCTGTCACACACTGACACCCGGGCCACTGGCCCTGTCTAATCAATCAGGAAAAGGAACTTCCCACATGTGACTAACATACAGATGTGATAACGCAGCACAGGAGGTTGGTGTCACCTTAATTGGGGAGGACAGGCTTGTGGTATATATGTTATTTAACCTTTATTTAACTAGGCAAGTCAGTTAAGAACAAATTCTTATTTACAATGACGGCCTACCAAAAGGCCAACTGCGGGACGGGGGCTGGGATTAAAAATAAAACAAAATAAAAATATAGAACAAAACACTCAACAGCTGGAGCGGGAACCTGTAATGCAGTGATAATGGTGAGAAACCAAAAAACAATCTGGTACGAGAACAAACAACTCCACTTTCATCTCATAAGCTTCTCTACATCTGAAAGACTGGAACTTTTTCCTTTAGCAGTAAACCCTCCTTCATGTAACTTCTTCCTTTCCTTTCCTTTCCTTTCCTTTCCTTTCCTTTCCTGGCTGCTCTGATTCTGAACTTGTCTTTAGGAGAGACAGGAAGGTTGAATAAGGTCTGATTTGCTCTCCTCTCCTGACCTCCCTCCTCGCTCCCGTTCCCTCGCTGCAGGGATCCCTCTGCTCATCTATGTGCAAATGAGATCCCTCTCTGTTCCAGCATGGCTACCATGTCCCCAGCCTGATTTCACCTGACATGTCGTCCCGCACACCCCTAACACCACACGCTGCTCAGCGTGGAACCCAACATCCCCCTAAAATCAATCAGCGGTGGGATGAAGAGGTCAGTCTAAACTACCCTGCCGGAGACACGGGGCACTTTGAGCTGCTGCAGACACAGGCAGAGAAAGAGACAGGGGAGGAGAGGGAGGGAGAGAGAGAGTGCAGTCTGCTCTGCAGCATGAGGGAAATGTCATAGTTTCTGGCCATGCAGCACGGTGAAGTCTGATTTCAGCCTGTCTGAGATGATCTGTCTATGCATAAGGGGGGCAAGTAATACTACTGACTGACTGACTGACTGACTAACTGACTGACTGGCTGACTGGCTGACTGGTTGACGGTCCAGTAAAAAGGCCAGCTGCAGACAGAGCGGCACGGATGACAGATTGACTGAGAGTTCAGCTTTTTAGACTTTTAGTCGTGAGTGACGGAGGTGCATGAACGGGAAACAGTAAAAGTGATTGGTTTGTACAGGGACCACTAGGATACGTGCATTTACCTGTTCCCTCTCGAAGATGTCGCGCAGGTGCTCCAACCCCAAGCTCTTCAGGAACTGGCTGATGTTCATGTCTAGGATGGCTGTTGAATAAAACACAAAACAGACAGTGTCAAATGACGGCTTAAATACGGTCTACTCAGACAAATCAGACAAACTCTTTTTCACACGTATTGCCGTATTATGGGAGTCTTCATTTTTCACATTGATGGCCTACTTTGTATGGTGATGCCAAGGGAAAATGTCCACTCTTGGCTGGATACAAAGTTGAATCATATTCTATCTGTGATATATAAAAGACGGAAGGGTTACGTACGCTGTCCTTCCTTCCTGTCGGACCCGGCGGCTCCGTCTGCAGGCCCGGTGGCTCCAGCCACAGTGAGCTCACTGAGGGGACCGGCCAGGTTGTCTATGCTGCTGGCTGCAGACAGGCAGGATGGCGTAGAGGCCGGAGAGATGTCCGCTGCACTGACCACCGAGCCGCTGCCCACCGAGCCGCTGCCCACCGAGCCGCTGCCCACTGAGCCGCTGACCACGGAGACGCTGCCCACCGAGGCGCTGACCACCGAGGCGCTGACCACCGAGGCGCTGACCACCGAGGCGCTGACCACCGTGGCCTGAGGCTTGAAGCAGCTGGGCAGGGCGTCTGGAGGCATAGCATCAATCAGCAGCGCTCTGATGTCATCAGCCTGAGACAGAGGAGACAAGAAACAGACATGTAATGAGGATACTATGATAAACATATTCATTGATTTACACAGTAAACCATCTATCGCGTTCATCTGAAGGAAGGTCTTAATTGCCTAAAGTCAATTACTTCTCAATATCAGAACACAATGGAAATCCTAACAAGCTACAGTTGTGTATTCCAGAATTAAAGGGCAGAGTGACTTTGTGAGAGGCCATTTACCGGAGGTAATTACAAGTGTGTGTGCGTGGGTGTGTGTACCGTAGCCAGGTCCAGTGGCGTCTGTCCCTCCTGGTTCTTCATTGTAGGGTCAGCTCCGTGGGCCAATAGCAGAGCACACAGCTGGGTCCGGCCTTTCTGAGCCGCCTCGTGGAGGGGGGTGAAGGCCCACTTATCTGTAGCGTTCACACACGTGTTGTGCTTGATCAGGAGAGCAGCTATATCCACGTGCTGCGGGAGAAACAACAGGGATGCGTTAGGCTCAAATCTGAATGACCCGGAAGAAACAAATCCTTCAGTGAATGATGGAGTGAATCAGTTCAATGACTTAACTTAGTGAAAGAGAGAACTTAGAAACCCTATCAACGCCTGACGTTTCTAGTGTTCTGTGATCATCTCAGTGTTGAGCCGAGCCCACTGACATTTCATCATCACCACACACTGTCACGCACACCCACACAGTGGCCCTATGCAATATAGACGGGACAGGCCCAGTCAAGGTCAGCCGAGGCCTGCCAGCAACCAGCTGACCCATGGACCTAAGGAGCACACACTCCACACCTACACAATGGAAGTCAGAGCAGCACACAGGCAGATAGTTGTGCAGCAGGAGCAGTTCTCGGGACCCATGCCAAGGGTAGCAGGCGCTGGACTGAACTGAGAGCCATCTCATAACCCAGGGCTGTTACGTAAAACAGACTGCTCCGAGCTTCCTGCTTGGGCCTAATCATGTCAGCAGGCCCCTACACACTAATACTGGACTAAATGGCATAAAGAACACAAACAACGGCCATTTGGACTGCCTATTAGCTTAACAAATGGCCAAGTTTCCCCATCTGTGTCGTCGCAATGGTCAGAGCTGTCCCTGAGAATGCGTTTGATTTAGGGTGGGAGAAGGTTTGGTTGTGGCTTGTCCCTGAGAATGCGTTTGATTTAGGGTGGCAGAGGGTTTGGTTATGGCTTGGACATTTATTTTGCTTGTTTGATTTAGACCGAGGTTGTGTTTCCTGTCAGTGCTGCTGTGCTCTCTCGCTCTCTGTGACCACTCTCCGTATCATCTCCATATCAGCCAGTGTTCACAAAGCGCCTCCCTCAATGGGCCACGGCAGTGCTTCACTACTAAATGAATGATGAAACGCAGTGTTGTATGAAAAGTTGATGAGATTCTTCGGCCTTGGAGGGACCTCTACAGCACAACATTTACACGCCCGACACAATGTGTCACACTCAGGAACACAACAGAGTGTTTGGTATAAGCAGGGAGCACAGAGAGGCCGTGTGGGGGAACAGGACTAGAGAGGAGCTCTGATTGGCTCAGTAAATGTCATTGGCACACTGGTGTTTATAAGTAATAGTCCACTTTTTGGGCTGTGCTCCATGGATTGGAGATGATGGATTATGGCACTCACCCCGTAAGAGGCAGCATTGTGGAGGGGGATGAGGCCCCCCTTGTCCTGGGCGTTGACATCAGCTCCATGCGCCAGCAGGTACTCTGCTACCTCCAGGTTATTGTAGCCAGCTGGTGGGGGGGGGCACACAATGGATTAATGCAGACACCGAAATGTGCTCATATGTATTGCCATGAATGCCTCATTTGGTCAGCCAAAACTTTTCAGAGACCTTTGCGAGGAAAAGGGTGCAAAATGGATTACTCTGGCATCATGGGGCTCAGTGTTCCATCTGACACTGGTATCTCAATCCCTCTCTCCCTAGCTCTCTCTCTCTTTCTAGCTCTCTCTCTCTTCCTCTCTCTCCGTAGCTCTCTCTCTCTCCTTCTCAGTATTCTTTCAAGGTCTCAAACGAGCTCAGCTTCAAAGGAGAAGTGACCCTATACCACTGCAGCAATTTATGGTGTGAGAAATTGAACAGAAATCCAGAAATCGGTTCCGCAGCGGTGTGTTGGAGGCACGGTGAGCACACTGTTCCCTCTAGTTGACTCCCCTCCAGGACCCAGTCTAATTAACACTCATTATTAGCTTCAGCCCGATGCCGATCCACACACGGCTCTGGGCGTGTGCGTCGCTTACACTCTCAGACTCTCTCATTGCTACTTTAATGAGGAGACCGCTAATCAAAGTCATTCTCATAGATTAGGTCTCTCGCTCCTCTCAGCTCTTCACGGTGTGAACATGAGGGGGGGAGATGTCTGCCTGGCACTCACTCACTCACTCACGCACGCACGCACGCACGCACGCACGCACGCACACACACACACACACACACTCTTCTTACACTATTAAACACACACATCTCTCCCAGCAGCAGGGTGTTTGGACTTAATGTTCTGCTAGGGGAGATAATTGAGCTGCCGTGTTATGGAGACTAAAGACCTCCGAAACCTCCACTGCAGCACGGACCTCTAGTTAGCAGAATGGAAGTGAATGATAGACTAGAGACACTAAGTTTAAGTGGTATTATTGCATGTAAATGTAATTAAACGGTTGAATCACCACACACACACACACACACAGACAATCTTAATTTCCGCCGCGCGGTCGAAAGTTGCTAATTTAACTGTGAAATCAAGCTGCGGTAGAAAGTGGGTGAGCGCATGAAACGAGGGGCGTCTGTCCTGATCATCCGCCACCTAGAGAGAGGCCATACTGTAGTAAACACATGGTGTGGTGTGAGGTTTGTGTCAGGTCAGCCGTTGACTGTTGTCCCAGCCCAGGTCCGTTCCCGGTTGCCTCCTGTGACTGTTTGTTCACCCTCACCCATCTGTTGCCCCCCCCTCCACTGAGCCACGGCCTTCCACGGGCACAGGGAGGGCAGACTTGTCCAACAGCCCTGGCCATCTGGCTACACACACTCATGACCAATCGGACCTACAGTGGGGCAAAAAAGTATTTAGTCAGCCACCAATTGTGCAAGTTCTCCTGCTTAAAAAGACGAGAGAGGCCTGTCATTTTCATCATAGGTACACTTCAACTATGACAGACAAAATGAGGAAAATAAATCCAGAAAATCACATTGTAGGATTTTTTATGAATTTATTTGCAAATTATGGTGGAAAATAAGTATTTGGTCACCTGCAAACAAGCAAGATTTCTGGCTCTCACAGACCTGTAACTTCTTCTTTACGAGGCTCCTCTGTCCTCCACTCGTTACCTGTATTAATGGCACCTGTTTGAACTTGTTATCAGTATAAAAGACACCTGTCCACAACCTCAAACAGTCACACTCCAAACTCCACTATGGCCAAGACCAAAGAGCTGTCAAAGGACACCAGAAACAAAATTGTAGACCTGCACCAGGCTGGGAAGACTGAATCTGCAATAGGTAAGCAGCTTGGTTTGAAGAAATCAACTGTGGGAGCAATTATTAGGAAATGGAAGATATACAAGGCCACTGATAATCACCCTCGATCTGGGGCTCCACGCATGATCTCACCCCGTGGGGTCAAAATGATCACAAGAACGGTGAGCAAAAATCCCAGAACCACACGGGGGGGAGCTAGTGAATGACCTGCAGAGAGCTGGGACCAAAGTAACAAAGCCTACCATCAGTAACACACTACGCCGCCAGGGACTCAAATCCTGCAGTGCCAGACGTGTCCCCCTGCTTAAGCCAGTACATGTCCAGGCCCGTCTGAAGTTTGCTAGAGAGCATTTGGATGATCCAGAAGAAGATTGGGAGAATGTCATATGATCAGATGAAACCAAAATATAACTTTTTGGTAAAAACTCAACTCGTCGTGTTTGGAGGACAAAGAATGTTGAGTTGCATCCAAAGAACACCATACCTACTGTGAAGCATGGGGGTGGAAACATCATGCTTTGGGGCTGTTTTTCTGCAAAGGGACCAGGAAGACTGATCCGTGTAAAGGAAAGAATGAATGGGGTCATGTATCGTGAGATTTTGAGTGAAAACGCCCTTCCATCAGCAAGGGCATTGAAGATGAAACGTGGCTGGGTCTTTCAGCATGACAATGATCCCAAACACACCGCCCGGGCAACGAAGGAGTGGCTTCGTAAGAAGCATTTCAAGATCCTGGAGTGGCCTAGCCAGTCTCCAGATCTCAACCCCATAGAAAATCTTTGGAGGGAGTTGAAAGTCCGTGTTGCCCAGCAACAGCCCCAAAACATCACTGCTCTAGAGGAGATCTGCATGGAGGAATGGGCCAAAATACCAGCAACAGTGTGTGAAAACCTTGTGAAGACTTACAGAAAACGCTTGACCTCTGTCATTGCCAACAAAGGGTATATAACAAAGTATTGAGATCAACTTTTGTTATTGACCAAATACTTGTTTTCCACCATAATTTGCAAATAAATTCATTAAAAATCCTACCATGTGATTTTCTGGATTTTTTTTCTCATTTTGTCTGTCATAGTTGAAGTGTGCCTATGATGAAAATTACAGGCCTCTCTCATCTTTTTAAGTGGGAGAACTTGCACAATTGGTGGCTGATTAAATACCTTTTTGCCCCACTGTATATACACACACACTGTGGGAATCTAGAATCCCACTTACGCCTGGCTTGAAAATACAGTGGCTTCCATGAGTTCACACTAGACGTGGTATGGCATGTGACTGCTGCAGTGGATGGGAGCTGTGTTTTTTTTTTTTTACGCTGATCTTAACGTATCTGCCATCATTTCACTGTGTATTTTTTCCATGTGTCACAATTTGTATGTTTTATCTTTAACTGCGCATTGTGGGAAAAGCAAGCATTTCACCGTTAGTCTACACCTGTTGTTTACGAAGCATGGGCCAAATAAACATTTGATTTGATTAAGCTATTCATCAAATCTGGCCCTTTTGACAAGTATAACAGCCATTGATAATTGTTAACAGAAGTTCAGTAACAGACGTCCAACTAGATGGGTCTATATGCCCCTGGCTATGTCTTACCTGCAAGGTGCAGGGGGGTGGAGTTGCGTCCCTGGGTGTCTCTACAGTTGATGTTCTCTGGGCTGCAGAGTTTCTGGACGCGGGCCAGACAGCCCTTCTTTGCAGCGTCCAGCAGGGCAGCGTCTCCTCTCAGCAGGTCCTGGATGTCCGTGTCCCCCTCCTTCACCATGTCCAGCGGAGTGTTGCCGTCACGGTTCTTCTTGGTCGGGTCTGCCCCATGCTGAGGGAACCAGCAGAGCAGAGAGGCTTGTCATGGATTGCTAAGGAAAAGCACTGGATATACACTCTTTCTCTATGTATTTGAACTGTGAAGCTACATTTTTACATTTGGCTCTATACTCCAGCATTTTGGATTTGAGATCAAATCAAAAGTTCCTATTGGGTAAAAAAACATAACTCCAAACAAATGCAAATGAATCCAACGAGTTTGTGGAGTCGCAAGCTTGATGTGATCATTGGGTGATAGGAATATGGGACCCAATGCTAAACTTTTGGACTACTTTAATACCCTGTAAGGGAATTTGCCATAATACCTATGACATATTCGAATAGGCAGACAAGATACATAAAGTGCTTTCATTTCTAAACGGTGAAACAGATACGTATGAATATACCCTCAAATAAAAAGGTGACATGCTGTACTGTCGCGTTATATGAAACATTTGATCTCAAATCCAAAAAGCAGGAGTATAGAGCAACCTTTGTTATTTTAGCTTCACAATCCAAATAGATATGGAAGGAAGTATGCCTCTTGACTGCTGCAGTTAGGCACAGTTAGATGTTTGGGTGATGGGCGAAACTAAACAAACAAGCTCTCTTTAGATAGAAATTGTCTCAGTTGATGATTGAGGTGACGGAGTCATTTCTTATCATGTGCATCAAGTTCAATGCAACACTTGTCCCTCTAACCATGAGGTGGGAAGTAACACGTTCCAGCAGCTCTTGGCGTTCTTGTAAGATAACGCTACCAAAAATAACTCCCCAGCTCACAGCTCAGACGCACATGTTTCTGAGGCCCTTATGATTTTAGAACTCACATCATTTGGGACCTGCTTAACCCTAATGATGAACAAAACCATAAAAAAAGGTGCTTACACACGGGACGCGGTAAATGGCAACTGAAACGAAAGAAGATTCGCCTACCGCGTGTAGAGACCAGTGGTCCCGGTTGTTGTCTGCTCAAATGTTGTCATTAAAACATTGCTTGATTGGTTGACAAGATGAACTCTGCTAATTGGTCAACCACGCCCGGTGGCCGCTCAAGACTTCGGACAATTTTATCTTACGGGCGATCGAGCCAGCGGCACCGCTCATGAGTGCAAGCGCAACACACTGCGCCGCTTGCAAAACTTCTTGCGTCTTGCCGCCCTACCCCCATTGAAGTCTATGAGACCTTTGCCGCTCACTGCGGCCCGTCTCTAAAGCGCCTTTTAAACACCCTTCTCGAGTGATGTTTTCCTGACCGGAGATCTAATGAAAAAAAAGCCCATAAAACACAAGTGGTGTTCCTGTCTGCTATTCAGCCGTAATAAACAGTGTAACTACCACTGGGCTTTAACATGTGGTAAAATTCTAATACTGAAGCGTTATGACTTTCTACAGTACCTCTCCGTAAAAAAGGGCTTAAAACAGAGAGAGAGGGAAAGATGGAGGGAGACAGAGAGAGGTTGAGAAAGCGTATGACAGTCTGCAGAGACTGAGGGGACTGACTAACTCGGTTTTAGACAGGACATACCTTGAGGAGCAGCTTGCAGATCTCATATTTGCCCTTGGCTGCAGCCTCGTGGAGAGGGGTGAACTTCCACAGGTCTGCTACGTTCACCGACGCCCCGTGTCTCACCAGCAACTCAGCCACCTCGTAGTGACCGTAGGAGCAGGCATTGTGCAGGGGCACCAGACCTCTGCACAGAGAGGGGGAGGGAGAGAGAGAGGATAGAAAGTGATAGAGAGGGAGAAAAAGGGAGAGAGCAAAGGGAGACACAGAGGAGGGAGGGTTAGAAAGTGATGAGCTTCTACCTACAATGAAATGTCTTGGGTCTAATATAAGAGACATAGCCTGAGGAAACACAACAGAGCGATAACATCTTTGATAGAGATTCTATATCATCTGGGGGGTGGTGGAGCGGAGAAGATGAAATCACTGCCGAGACAGAAGGTGATAGACAGACATATAGATTCCTGAGCAAACAAGATGGCTACAGAAAGACAACTAGCCAGCCAGCCTGAAAGACTCACCCCTTGTCTTTAGCGTGGACGTCGGCCCCATGATGCAGCAGGTACTCCACCACCGCCACACGGTTGTAGCCGGCGGCGAAGTGCAGCGGCGTGGAGTGACGACCCTCCAGGTCCCGACAATTCACATTCTGTGGAGAGCACAACGACTGCAAGGAGAGAATCAGTTTACATTCTGACAGTGGCACAGGAAGTCTGCAGAGAGCATGGTCACACACGCGTGGGAAGTGCACACACACAGAGAAGGGTAGAGAGAGAAGCAGTCTAAAGAGTGACACACTCAACATTCTGACAGCAGCACAAGCTGTCTGCAGGCAGAATGAGAGTATTAGTGTGAGCTGTGAGACCAAAGCCTAGTTCAGATCAAACCGGCAAAAGCAGCCGTGATGAAACTGGCAAGTTTTCAAAAACATTCTCAGAATATCTTGAGCTGAAGGCGACGCAGTCCAGTGAGTTCATACACCAGAACACGGAGTAGCAGAAAATCAAATAACAGTTTCCATATCAACGGGTCCTGGGCATGTCATGTAAACTTGCTTATTAGCCTTCTTTTTTTCCTGTGAGTCAGCTCGCTATACATATAGTAGGGACACACACACACACACACACACACACACACACACACACACCGACTTAAATGGGAATCCTACCTTTACAGTGTCCATGTCTCCAGCTTTAGCTGCCTCCAGGAGACGATAGTCTACGTCAGAGTTCCTCACTGGTACATTTTCTGGGGGAGAGAGAGAAGTACAACGTCACAGTATCACCAACCAGTGTCTTAGAGTAACACACACACACGCCCTCTCGCTCTCCGTACCATCGAGTATCTGCTGCACGGCCTCGTTGCCCATCTGTGAGGCGGTGAAGCCCTGCAGTGAGAGGATGGAGGCGTCTGCTCCGTAGCTCAGCAACAGCCTGCAGGTCTGGAGGTGTCCCGCCATTGCAGCACGGTGCAGGGCTGTCTGCCCCAAGGTGTCCAGGGCATTCATCTGAGAGAGGGAGGGAGAAAGGGAGGGAGAGCAGAAAAGAGTGAGGAGATGAGAGGGAGAGGAGTTGAGAGTTGTGGGGATTGAGCTGTGCAACTAAATTCACGCATTTTGAAATGAACACAAACAATAATTAATCAGCCGAGCCCTCGGGCTGCTGGAGCTCTTCAGAGACTATCAGCACCGAGCAGGAACTGGGAGAGATAGTGTTATTGTGTGTGTGTGTGTTTGGGAGGTCAACTGCATATGTACGTGTATAAATGTATGCTCGTCTCACTGTACAATTGTGTACCAGAGCCGAGTGTTTCAAGTCTGAGATGACTTCCTGCCTGACTTTTATTTATTCTGCCCTGTCTTCGTTTCCCTTAGCTCCTGGGATATCCTCATTTCGATTTATTACTGATTGTACAACTCCAAATGAAAGGGGAGGCTCTGCCTAGAACATACACACACCACAGCGCTGCTCCCCACAGACCCACTGATCAGAGCACAGCAGCAAAACTCCAATACCAGGCGCTGCTCGACTTTACTTGTTAACCCTGCACACTCATGGGAATTGGCCTCTTTGAATAGGGCCAAATTGAAATGCTTCTAACAAAATAAACATGAGAAGCATAATCATGGTAGAAAATGAAGAGAGATGACAGGGAAATGATCAGACCAAAAGGCGAGGACAACAGAGCTCATTTGACATTTTACTGTACTTTTCGCAGCATTTGTTGCGAAATCTGATATATTCAGTAAGACTAGAACGATATTCATAGAAAACGTGGGGTAGGTTCAACATAAAAGACCAAAAATGAAAGGGTTTGAGTGAGAGGTCTCACTGGTGTCTCCAAGTGGTCACACACATCTCCAAAGTAGGCACAGCTCCTAAGTCATTCCAGTGCACTTTTCTGACTCAAAGAAGAGAGCCTTTAACTATAAAAGGTGCTTTCTTGAGCTCCCCTAGCTGTGCCGTTGAGGAACTAGAGCAAGGACATCCGTATTGTTTTGTTTGGAACACAGCCCTGCATCCCCACCATCACTGAATCACTGTTGTTGTTTTGTTTGGAACACAGCCCTGCATCCCCACCATCACTGAATCACTGTTGTTGTTTTGTTTGGAACACAGCCCTGCATCCCCACCATCACTGAATCACTGTTGTTGTTTTGTTTGGAACACAGCCCTGCATCCCCACCATCACTGAATCACTGTTGTTGTTTTGTTTGGAACACAGCCCTGCATCCCCACCATCACTGAATCACTGTTGTTGTTTTGTTTGGAACACAGCCCTGCATCCCCACCATCACTGAATCACTGTTGTTGTTTTGTTTGGAACACAGCCCTGCATCCCCACCATCACTGAATCACTGTTGTTGTTTTGTTTGGAACACAGCCCTGCATCCCCACCATCACTGAATCACTGTTGTTGTTTTGTTTGGAACACAGCCCTGCATCCCCACCATCACTGAATCACTGTTGTTGTTTACGCAATCCAAGAACGGTCCAATCTGGGTCGGATGGGTATAATTTGAACGCTTGTTCTATTGCCGACATGACTAGCTAATTTAGAAAATACCATGTTACAGTGTCACGCTTTCGAAAGTTGGGCCCTGTACAATCGGCACTGCAGACAACGTGGATGGAACCATGGAATCCAGACATAAAATTGTATCAAACTCAATAGGAAATCAACTAAATGTATTGAACTTATAAGAAAGCTCATTCATTTGCCCAAGTTAATCAAAAAGACATTAACAAAATGCATCAGTGAATTGTATTTTCCTGCAACCTCTGAAACGGCACGGGAATGGGCGATGCGCGCGCAGGTCTACACTTTGTGTAGCCGTTAGCGATGATGCTAATAATAACCTTTTGGTAGAGATGGACAGGCTTTCCCAAAAACCGTCTCAATTAAATGCTAACTACTTAGTAGCCTACTCCTACCTGGCAGAATGACATCATGATTATTTGCATCAATCCAGTGGCCATGTGTTATGCAAACTCAACAATCACATGAGCGCTTGCTGGTGTGCACTTGCTTTAAAAGGTTCAATTCACCCCAATGTTTTATGTATTTTTCCTAGACTTCAAAAGTGGTCTCCTGATGTGGTTTAAGCATTGATGTGGACTTAGAACAGAGAAGAACTTGAGAGCAGAAAAAAACATAGGGGAAAACAGAAAAAAAATTAAACTTATTTTTTAGGGGCCTACACAACGCCCTTCGGGGAAACGGTAGTAATTTTGGTGCACATAGAATAGAGTCATTAGCGCATTCAGGTGTGTGTTTTGGGCTAATTCTGTTCAGAGCAACCCAGGTTTTGGCATGTCATCAAACATAGCGGTCATAAACATTGATACTGTAAATTACACGCACATTTGGAGTCGGAGACCCTGTAACATGTATAGTATGTTACTGCGCAGCCAATGCATTCTAATACAGGCACTTAAAAGTGATCAAATCTTCCATTTACACACCGTATACCGGCAGCGAGTTTAACAGGCTGCCTGCTCTGCTCAGGGAAGTGCTGCGGTTTACCTTTCGATGTCTGTTCCATCTGTCATTCTCCCTAACCAGCTAAGTAGTGCTGGGCCTCTGTGGGGGGGGGGGATAGCTACCTCCCCTTATAACTATGAATAAGACAAGCCCAGACATGACAGTCAAAATACCACTGTTTGGAGGCTTCTCTTCTCTGGATAGATACTCAACTGTCAAAAGCACCCAGGAGCCTCTCTCTCGTGTCCGTCTCTGACGTCTTTCTTTAGAAAGTCATATAAAAACACAACTCACGCTATTGAGAGAATTCCATCGAGGGAAGCTATCAAGAGGATTCTCTTTAGTGGCTGTCTGGCTTTGAAACATTGTGGAACTGGTGCACGTCTTTCACTAGGTCTGCATGAGGGAAGGACCGCCTGTGAAGGTGAGGATGGGCTCTTCAGGGGGGGGAGCTGGCAGGCTCTGAACACTCCATCCATCTGCTCATTCTTATCTGATGGAGCTCTCAGAAGCAGGCAGTTGATCGGCCAGGAGGACAGTCTTTCCCCCCAGTCCGTCCTGTCGTTGGTCTCAATAATACTATAAATGACTGAGCTCTAAAACAAGTGGTAACTTCAGACCCACCCGGACACTGAGGAGACAGATCTCAGCCTTCTTTTTAGTTAGAAAAACATCCCGTCTCACAGGGTCTGGGTTCACTCAAACGGCTGCAGATTTACACTCTGATTAAGTATTTTCCATTGAACTTGCCCCTTTTGCTGATACAAGCAGCAAGACCAGTAGAGAGCATGGCAGAAGGGATGGACAGGTGAGGTGAACACTGTACCTTTGCTCCATGTTTCTGCAACACCTCCATGATGTCATTGTGGGCCCTCTCAGCAGCCACGTGTAGGGGGGTCATGAAGCTGCAGAGACAGACGCACACAGGGTTGGGTCAACATCGTCATGATATAGCAGTGGTTAGAGGATCGCTTTAGAGGTCAGACAGAGTTCAGCTAAACAGGAAGAGACTCACTCCTTGTTCTTCTCGTTGACGTTGGCACCTTTACGTAACAGCAGCTCTGTGATCTGCTTCCGCTTGGGGTGAGGAGAGGCCACTGAGCAGTGCTGCAACACAAGAGGAGGAGTCCATTTAACACTGTGTGGTGTGTGTGTGTGTGTGTGTGTGTGTGTGTGTGTGTGTGTGTGTGTGTGTGTGTGTGCTGTGCGTGTGGGGTGTGCCTCACCAGTGCCGTCTCGTGTGTCTGTGGGTGTTTGAAGTTGATGATCTCCAGAGCGAGGGACTTCTTGGCCTTGGCCACGTCTGCTTCCCGCGCAGCCTGGAGCAGAGTGTGCCCCTTAAACTCATCTACACAACACACACAGGGGGGAAACCATGTCATCACTTACACACACGCCATAAGACTTCCATTATTCTCCCAAGTCGTCAAAGGGGAAAACTATTTCAGCATGTGAGTGCATAGGAGAGTCTATAGGTCAGTGTGTGAGTGTCAGTAAGTAGATGTCTTTTCTCACAGGTGAGTCTCTCTTTGAGTTCCGGGGTGGGGGCCATGTCCACAGCACTCTTCCCGTGACAGTTGACCAGGGAGGGGTCAGCCCCGTGGCTCAGCAGCAGAGAACACACCTCCACGCGGTTCTTCGAGGCAGCCTCGTGGAGCGGGGTGAACTGCCACAGGTCCATGGCGTTCACACACGCTCCATGCTAACAGGAAACAGAGAGGGCCGTTACACACCGTACACGTGGTGAAGGAAATAAAGTGGCAGACATGTTTCTGAAAAACTATGTTTTGAAATCCGAACGGGTTCAATAAGAGCAAAGAAAAACGGCTTATTAAAGTGTGAACACGACCCAGGTGTTACAGCGCTACTGACGCGACATTAAAACGTGGCTTCCCTTAGACATGCCAGGCAGTCCTGAGACTTCATCTCAAAGACCAACTCAAAGACAAAGTGAATAGAGAATGAAGTCTGAGTCTGTCTAACAAGCATACCAGCACACAAAAAGCAGCATAGAGTTTCTAACCTTCAGCAGCAGCTCTGTGACTTCGTAGTGACCATAGGAACATGCATTGTGGAGTGGAACCAGACCACTGAGGGAGAAAGGAACACAGACAGCATTAGGTCATTACAGGGACAGAGCCCATATATCTCTGTGCAATTGGAAACTAAGTTCATTAGGTAAGGTCGAATGAAGTGTCTCAGCAACGTGTGAACTTCAACATTCCAGAAACATTATTGGGGGGGGACGGATGGACACTCCAACACGACACTCACCCTAAAGCGCATGCAAACAACAAACACACTTACCCTTTGTCCTTAGCATGTACGTCTGCACCGTGCTGTAGTAGGAGCTGGACTATTCTGACCCGGTTGTACCCTGCAGCCAGGTGGAGAGGGGTGGACTACAGGAGAGAAAGGAGAGAGAGAGAGAGAATGATCAGAATAAGACAAGGACATCTGAGAGTACACTTTCTAACTAAACCACAGAAAAGACCTCCTACTAGGCAGGAGCACGATGAGCATTACAGCACCTAAAGCACATTAACAACGCACCTTAGTGCTAGCCTATGAGCGTGTCTGTCTGGGGAGAGAAGTTGATGTGAGGTCCCAAAGAGGGAGGAGAGGACTCAGGATGGAATGTTTATCCGGAGGTCAGAGTTCACGGAAACAGAAGCGGAATTAACTCTGAACCGGAGTCGGCAACATAAAGAGCTGATCTGGGAGGACAATATTCTTTAGGTCATTTTAGTTAATGCTTCATATCAGGTGAAAACCTGGTGGGCTAGCCTGGGCTATAGTGTGACTGCTTTTATATCTTATCTTAACTTATCTCTGTGTGTGCATGTGTGTGTAACCTAAATGAAGTGCTCCCACTGAATAGTCAAATAGATTACTTCACCTCATTGAAAACAATTAGTGCAATTAGGAAATTGCAGATTCAAGCTGGATCAAAAATGTGAATCAATGTCTTCCTTCAGAGCAGCCATGTGAAAGCCTCTCTCAGCTGTTTCAGCCTTGAGCAGAATGCTCTACACTGCTGAGTCAACAGCCAAGTAGGGAAGCGCTAGAACAATGGCTGCTTTAACAACACAGGGAACACATTGATTTGCATGTTTTGTTGTGGACTGTCCTACAGTTGTGATTCTAGTAAGTTGTGGAAATGACTTAGCGACGTTTGTTGTGAAGAGGCAGTGGCAAGACAACACAGACAAAACAACAATCTGAAGGAGGAACTCAAAGGAAAAGGCAGCATCAAGGTCGTTCCATCAACAGAACAAAGAGATGAGCAGCGTAGCATCAACGTCATTCACAGAGACAGGAGTTAGCCTAGCGCCCGTGCATTGAGTGGGTATCAGAGACAAAATAAATGGTAATAACCAGACAGTGAATAAACAGAAAGCAGGAAAAAGAGTGGACCCCATCCCCCTTCATATATACTTTCTAGGTGAGGAACAAGTATGTGACTGGAGAATAGTGAATCAAATAAAGAGAAACTGTGCCAATGAGGCGTGCACAACAACAAACACTGACAATTTGTCATTGTTTCCTGCATTCCACTGATTACACAATTAAGGAACTGTGTAAATTGTCTACCCATAGATCATTTACAACTCTTATTTGGTCTGGACAATATTACCAAGATGCAAGAAACAAGCTTTCGTCACGTGCACATGATAAAAACAACAGCAAAGTAGACAACAAACCGAGTCAAGAACAATATTCAAATGTGTGACTCAAGCTATGGGATGGGCAGGGTGTCACAGTAAGGCATTACAGTAGCAGTTGCAGACAGGGGAGGGGAAGTAAGGTGGAATCAGGAACACCTCTTAGAGAAGGTTCGTATCCCAGGGTTCTTTATCCTGCCCCAAACTCACCTCCACCCCAAATCATAACCTTAACCCAGGACACAGCAGGAGCATTGGTGGGTGGATGAAATATGACCAACAAAAAGGCCAAGGTTCCAAAATGTGCACAAGAGGCATCTTAACTGATAAAACCATAATCCAAGAACCCCAAACAGAAATCAAAAGGAGTGCATCATCTTACAGCTGTTTGAAAATAACTTACCAGCATTTTTTGGGTCGTTGACTGATAGACAATGTCGGCAGAATCACAAATAAAACAAAACAAAAAAAAGGAAAACAAAAACAGAAAACACAAAAAATGATATGAAAGCATCATGTTGGTATTCCAAGCTAGTAGAAGTTCCGTAGAACCCATTTGATTCCTCCCTGTATTTTCAGCTGTTCATTCGGCCTACGCGTTTATTATTCTTTGAAAAAGTTGTGGAGAACCGCGTGACTGCACTAGAACTTTCAGGGACAGTTGGTCGGGTGGGAGGTGCAGGTGACAGGCATTAGCAACCATAACATTTACAGGACATTTGAACAGAATCTGGAGGGAGGCGACAGGGCTGTTCATCATCCTGTCTTCTCTGTCCCCATCTGGCCACAGGAAGGGTTGGGCCTGGCGTCATGGGGCACCAGTCAGCCTTGTTCTGTTCCACCCCCAGATAGATAACGCTACATGAGCAGGACTGGGAGGATGATTCAGCCAACACATGGCAGAGCAGAGCTGTTGTGTGTTATTTAGGACAGGATGCAATACTGGGCCTCTCTCTTCAACGTGACAGCTGTGAGTCATATGCTTTTATTTCTATGCTATTTAGCAGACACTTTTATCCAAAGCGATTTACAGCCATACTGTGGGTCTCAATACAAGACCGCTATAGAACCAAAAAAGCCATTGTAAGACTTCAGAACTAGCACCTCAGGAGAAACCAGCACCATGCACGTCTTGATTGCTGATTTTACAGTGAAAAAATAAACCACTGTACAGTACATTCGGAGGGCATACAGACCCTTTGACTTTTTCCACATTACAGCCATATTCTAAAATGTATTAAATAGTTTTTTTTAATCCCTCATAAATCGACACACAATACCCCATAATGACAAAGCAAAAACAGGCATTTCTAAATATTACCACATTTAAAAATATATATATGAAATATCACATTTACATAAGTATTCAGACCCTTCACTCGTAACTTTGTTGAAGCACCTTTGGCAGCGATTACAGCCTCGAGTCTTCTTGGGTATGAAGCTACAAACTTGGCACACCTGTATTTGGGGAGTTTATCCCGTTCTTCTCTGCAGATCCTCTCAAGCTCTGTCAGGTTGGATGGAGAGTGTTGCTGCACAGCTATTTTCAGGTCTCTCCAGAGATGTTATATCGAGTTCAAGTTCGGGCTCTGGCTGATCCACTCAAGGACATTGAGAGGCTTGCCCCGAAGCCACTCCTGCGTTGTCTTGGCTGTGTGCTTAGGGCTGTTGTCCTGTTGGAAGGGGAACCTTCGCCCCAGTCTGAGGTCCTGAGCGCTCTGGACCAGGTTTTCATCAAGGATCTCTATGTACTTTGCTCCGTTCATCTTTCCCTCAATCCTGACTAGTCTCCCCTGCTGCTGAAAAACAACCCCACAGCATGATGCTGCCACCACCATGCCTCGCTGTAGGGACGCTTGACATTCAGGCCAAGGAGTTCAATCGTGGTTTCATCAGACCAGAGAATCTTGTTTCTCATGATCAGAATCCTTTAGGTGCATTTTGGCAAACCCCAAGCAGGCTGTCATATGCTTTTACTGTTGAGTGGCTTCCGTCTGACCACTCTACCATAAAGGCCTGATTGGTGGAGTGCTGCAGAGATGGTTGTCCTTCTGGAAGGTTCTCCTATCTCCACAGAGGAACTCTGGAGCTCTGTCAGAGTGACCATCGGGTTCTTGGTCACCTTCCTAACCTAGGCCCTTCTCACCCGATTGCTCATTTTGCCTGAGCAGCCAGCTTAAAGAAGAGTCTTGGTGATTCCAAATTACTTCCATTTAAGAATGATGGAGGACACTTTTTTTGGGGGACCTTCAAAGCTGCAGAATTTTTTTGGAACCCATCCCCAGATCTGTGCCTCGATACAATCCTCTCGGAGCGCTACAGACAATTCCTTCCACCTCATGGCTTGGTTTTTGCTCTGACATGCACTGTCAACTGTGGAACCTTTTATAGATAGGTGTGTGCCTTTCCAAATAATGTCCAATCAACTGAATTTACCACAGGTGGACTCCAATCAAGTTATAGAAACATCTCAAGGATGATCAACGAAAACAGGATGCATCTGAGCTCAATTATCGCATCTCATAGCAAAGGGTCTGAATACGTATGTAAATAAGGTATTTTCAGTTTTTTATTTTTTTTTTAATGTAAAAATGTCTAAAAACCTGTTTTTGCTTCGTTAATATGGGATAGCGTGTGTAGATTGATCAGAGGGAGAGAACAATGTAATTAATTTTAGAATAAGGCAGCAAAGTAACAAAATGTGGAAAAAGTCCAGGGGTATGAATGCTTTCCGAATGCACCGTATATGCCCGATATAAAGCAAACCACAAAATAAACACCAAAATACCAACAAAAGGTCATTTTTTGTTTCCGTATTTTATATGCATCCCATACCAATGGCTAGACCAATGATAAGACTAGGCTATTTATCCCAGTTACATGCCACTATTCTCTAACATGTTGATATGATTCACACACCATGCTGACAAAGAGCCTTCTTTCACTGCATTTTTCATTAACAGTTTTCCCTTGTCTGCCAGTCTGTTTTTATTAGGCTGTGTCTAACCCAGGAATATTGCAAATTCAATGCATCACAGGGCTGCATCACCATGGCGACAGTTGTAGCCGAGGTTGGGCTCAATCGCTTAGGCTCCGCCCGTCAATCTGTCAACCCGGAGGGGCGGGGATGAGGGGAGAGGGGGAGGTAGGGAGGAGGGCGAGTCAGTCTACTGATAGCTAGAGCATCCCACCGGCTTTATACAGTACACAATCAAACACTGCAGCTCTAAAAAAACACACAAAAAACCACTTAAGGACACAATAACAAACCCTGTTGTTAAAAATAACTAAGTACTGCTTCCGCTCTCTCCCCCTCTGCAATCGCTTACATGGCTCATTGACAAGACCGGGTAATGTTCCATCTGCTTTCAGACACAAAGCTGTTCACTGTTAAACAACTGACTGGAAATTATTACAATCCGGCCTCCACTTTCGAGAGTCATCATGACCTTCCAGACAGTCTAGTCAACTACTACACAACTCACTACCCTGTCCCCACCTCTAATAATGTACTGTCCCCGCGGATATGAAATCAAACGACAGTTTTGATTTGGAACATGACGTACTGAAGTCATACAGATAGAGGAATTGCATGCTGGGGCATATTGTCTCGGAGGCCCGATGTGAAAACGTAGTTTTCATCTTCTAACCAAATCTTAAGTATTTGTAAGGGAACATCTGTGATGGAATAAAGCACTGTTTCATTTCCCGGTGGACATGGAGAGGGCAAGGCAAAGCTGAGCTGCTTGTCGGAGAGAATATGAGAGAGAGAGAGAGCGAGCGAATGAGTGAAAACGGATGTGGCAGGATTAACCTATTGTCTCCCAGCCCTTGGAGATATGTACTGTAGTGAGTCAGATAAAGGGAGAGAGAGGGGGAGAAAGAGAGCAGGTTCAGGAGGGTGGAGTGTTAGAGAGTACATGTCTGTGTGTACTATATTGTAATGTTCTTTGAACTGTTACTTGGCAGTTAATGTTGCCCTCTTCATCTCCAATACACAATGAGTACAGATACATCCACACAATAATACAATTGTGAATAATCAGATTGATATAATAGTTCGATTTAAAAGTACACATGCTTTGCAAGAAGAACGATTTCGTATGTGAAAACTATTTATATGATGCATACTTTTTTCCGAACTCTCGGACAAAAGGAAGCTGCTCGTGTGAAATACAGTAAGGGGTTAACGTGTCCTAATAATTTGAAAGATTTCTCAGAAAACCAGGTGTTTTAAATCAGTGTATGGTAACTCGATTATGAGCTTACGTCGATAACCCCAAAAATGTCTAAGAAACAAAATAAATTTGAATTTATCTTAAGCCTCTGTTTCATAATTTTCCTTCGATTTGCAAGAGGCTGAATGTATCTCACCGGAGAAAGTATCCGGGGCGAGTGAAACAGCGCCCCTCTGTCTCTGTATGTGTAGGCCATCTATCTGATGCTGTCTGGTCATAAAGACTGACATTGTTGCCACCCATGGCATTAAATGCAAGGGAAGCCAGCGAGTATTTGGCCTCCCTTGATAAAAAATAAAAAAAGTATTAAATAATATCCAATCTGCATTGATGTAAACTGAGTAAGCGCAACTGTGAATGGTCCTGGCACACAAAAAAAATAAAGTGACAAGGGAAGCCAGTTTGGATTTGGCTTCACTCCTATCACATCACATCGCATCAAGAGAAATACGTCATTGACAGAAATAACTTGAATTGATGCATCTCATTGTGTTGTTATCCCCTGGTGGCTGGCTAGCTAGCTAAAATCGTCCCTTTCCTAAATTAGCCATGGATGGAGATAAGGATTTGGACTTCTGGTTTTACTTAATTCTCCATACTGGCCAACGATTACAATGGCAATTCTGATCCAACCATAAATTCATCCATTGTGCCCCTGGTCTGAGAGGACGGAAGTTCAATATTTAGCTAGTAGAAGACTAATAGTAGTAGAAGGCTAATATGAACTATTTAACGTTGCCCATGAAAGGAAGTTAGGCTAGCGAGCAAGAATTTTGCCAGGTAGCCTAGAACAACAAATAAAAGTGTGTACTGTATGACAGTCATTGACCGTTTCGTCAACATGAACGAGAGGATGGCATTGGCGTTTCTCTACAGTTAGGGTGAGTCAACATGTTTATTCTACTTGCATGAGCGCACGCACGCACACACAAATCAGAACCATGGTCAGCCACATCATATTTAGCTAACGTTGATTGGAGTTTTTGGTATGTTTAGTTGTCACTGTATTAGACTAAGCGTAGGTGATTTGATGATGTTGAAATGTTGAAGTTTAAATTGTGCTGGAATAGTGGAGGCAGCTCCTATTTTCTTTGCGGAAACTCTCCGTGGTTCTAAATCAATAGTTGTTTAGTGGTCTGAAAATGTTGGAAACATTAACACCCTCTCACCATTCTGTAGGTCACGTAACGGTTTGTTACATGCAATATGCGTCGTGGACTTCACCGGACAGAGGTTGCAAGGCATATGAACTAACATTATAGAGCAAACAAGGCAATCATCACTACACAAGGTGTAATTTGGCTTATTTTTGGTCTTGGCTTCCCCTGTGATTTTACCCACACACCGCTACTGCTTGTAGAGTCCATTCCCTGACCAATTAAGGCTCTTCTGAGTGCAACTCAATATAAGGAAAGTGTTCTGGATGTTTTGTACACTCAGTGTATATTCAGTCTTCAATTACACCAAAGATTGTATGACACACTATTCCATTAGACTAAACAGGGACATAGCAGACTTCCAAACTTAGCTGGATAGCCAGTCAGTACTTTATGAAATCGGCACTAAGGTAAAATTGAATAAAATACGTTGTGTTTTTAAAATCTAAAAGCAGACTGCCAGGCAACCGGAGCATATACAGAGTAGCAGATAGGAGAGCGGCAGGGGTGGGAGTATGTCGCAAAGCTGTGATTCCTTCCTTTGCCATTACTTTCATCAGCTCCAGTCCTTTGTCCCATTTTCTCTCCTATTTCCTTAGCCCCCTCTCTCTCTCTTTTCACAGAATTGTAACCTGTAACCATGCCAACAGTGACTGCTAGCTGTCAGCTGTTGCCATGGCGGCAGTGCATGCTATAACTACCATAAAATTGGTAGAGTGTGAGGTTTGGCCGAGGCACTGCGCTTTCCTGAGCGAACCAACTTACAGAGAATCTCTCTCTCCACTGAGATAACCATGCATCGACAGGCTTAACCCTGGGGACACACCACCAGCCAGGGAGGGAGGGAGGGTGACTTTGTCTTCATGTCCTGTGTCCTGTTCCAGGGGATACGGTAGAGTAGACAGCCCGGTCCAAGGGGAGGCAGGCGAACACAAATGTTGGCAAACAGAGAGCGGAGGATAGCCCACTCTTTCCCTGGATCGATAATACATTAGGCCTCTCCACTCCCCTCCTCCGCCCTGCTGACGGCTAACTGCTGGGGGAGATATACGGCCCTGCCCCGGCCCCTATCCCCAGCCACTCTGTGGTAATGATGCATAACACAGCCCAGGTCCCGGGGGGATGGGTGCCCTGCCCATCCTCCAGACATAAAGCAGCACACTACATGCACACCTCTGTTAATGTGTCCTTCTGACCTCCATATATTCCAGGCTAGCGACTACGTAAACACAAACACCACCACCGTGCAGGTATCTTCCTGAAACCTTACAGCCCCGTTTCATGAGCCGATAGTTGACAAATGTTCAGAAAATGTACTTAATATTAAGCACATATTTAAACAGTCTGTTTTCCCATAGTACAGACAGTCTTCACACACCAAAATTGGGAGCCGTCTTAGCATGCTGCTTTTATCCAGAAATATGATGAACATCTTAACAAGCGCCTTTGATGAGGGCTACAGAGTGACTCCCTAATCGTTATGTCTTTGATGTTGTAGTTAGCTGTGGCAGGCGCGTGGGTGGTACTTCACTGCCACCTTCTATTCCCATTACAGCTAGACTCAGACAAAACACAGAGTCAGGAAGGACAGCCGAGCAGGCGGCCTACATTTATATACGGTCAGAACATGGATCAAGAACATTTTAGAAATCACATACGCCTTGCAACTGATCTTTCAAACCTTGAGGCGGCTGCGGCACGATAACGGTGAACGATCTAAACCACACGAGGCTCAAAAGAAGCTCAGAATCCCTGAGTAGCAAACTCACAAAAGCTGCTAGTGTTAATTGGGTTGAAAAGAAACACTCACCCAGCATTGGCCGCAGACTCTATTCCCAGTCCAATCCTAGCCCTCACACCAGCAATAGATCATTTTTACGTTCGAGCCAGGCGATATCGTCAAGTAAATATTACCCCTGCCAACATGATAGCAGAGTGTAGGTGGACATTCTGCCAGTAGTTCTGATATAATCTTAATGGAATAACGTGTGTGTGTGTGTACAACGAGAGGCTAACAGTCAAGTATATACACAGTAGCCTACACAGAGAGAACTGAGAAGGGTACAGTCTTCCCCCGGTACAGAGTGCGCTAATTGGAAACTATGGGCCTAGAAAGAAGCAGCTCAGTGAGATAAAGATGAAGGACTTGGTTCAGTAGTGGTGTTACCAACTCAATATCTATGCCATGAACCACGACAAAAAAACACCACTACATTTGCCTGCCGGGCTGCTTTCGCAGATGGTTCAAACAAGCCAAAACACTCCATATATTAAGGACCCTGTCTCAGTTAGGTCCTGCAGCACATAACGCAACATTAGCCCTCTCTGTACCACACTCAGGCATCTATGCTGAAATTTGTTCCTAGGGGCACCGGTGCTCCTAAATTAAAATTCCAGGTAGCACAGTAAAATATCTAGGAGCATATGCGACCAAAATTGTAGCACTGTAGAGCCCTCTCTCACAGAACTAGTACGAACGAGGAATACATAAAAAGGAGAAAGAGGGGATAAAAAGAGAGGAGAAACCAGAAAGGTCAGTGAAACAATTGAGGGGGGACTCTCATGGCTGCGCTGCACATGTGTGGTGGAGTAAGTGATTGGTTTTTCAGAAGGCATTTTGATAATGCTCTCCAGCGAGCTGCCGCATCGAGCCGTGCCGCGTTAATAACGTCCTGCACTCCTGAGCTCTCCATCATCTTCAGACCCACCCATGGAGTCTCTCTCGCACACACCACACACACACTGTTACTACAAACTTCCAAATGAAAGCTTCTGTTGGAGGCAGGATAGCGTAAAGAGGGCGGCTGGTGTTACAGAGACGCCTTTTCAAATGATGCTTTTGAAGAGTTGCTTCATTGCAGACTGAGTTAAGTGGCACACTCCTGTCAGCTTTGATGTGAATCACAGGCAGCAGTATGAATACCTGGCCGTTGTTTCGTATTCCTACTCCCTCCACAGGTATTGATGGTGGTTGTCACATTTGCCGGTAAAACCGGCGACAGATTCAGGAGTGGGCATTCCAATCTGCATGAGCTGATGATCGTCATGCATTTGGGACGTCGGCTGCTCTTTCAGTTCACCACAAGGGAAAACAGCTGTCAACATCCAGCCACAAGCTTGACTCCCATCAGTATTCGTCACATTGCACAATGCACATTTGCACGTATGATCATTGAACCTGGCTGGCTATCAGTCCTCTCAGACAGGGGGGTAATGATGTGATCTTCCTCTCCATGACCCGCCTCTATGACCCAGCAGTGTTTTGGACTACTCTGCTCTCTCCCCCGAAGGCTCTCGGAGTAAAACCTTTAATGCGTGGGCGGCTCAGGAAACGTACTTGGGCCTCCATATCCAGGACAAGGAAGCACAGAGGAGCATTAACTAGTAATACCGGAGCCTCGTGTACAGCAGACTGGGTCAACACAATGGAGCTTACCTACCCATCTTGGCCTGACAGAGCCAGTAGCAGAACACTTATGCGAGGAGTGTTAGACAGCATTAACCCCTTCCTGGCTGGATCTTCTACTGCAGACTAAGGCCATCCAGACTAATCTACTGGATGCTAATCCTACCTTTGGTCTATGACACAACTTGTTCTGCAGAATGTGGAGGACCAAAGACCTGAGACTGGTTTCTCTCTTCTGGTTAAATGTGGACCAGTGTAACACCAGGCACTGGTTACAGCATAGGCTGATGGGTGAAGAGGTGGGATGCCCTACGCCCAATAATTACCCTTAATTACACAGGCAATCACCAGCTAATCATGACTATTAAAGGATGAAGCGTAAGTGCCATCAGAGAAATTATCACCTCACAAACATCTCTTATAGGACGGTGTGAACCAGATGGTTAACGGATTAGGCTAGACGGAATCAGCTCTGTGAGAGAACACTAATGTAATGTGCCTTCAAGAAGTTTGCAGACCCCTTATCTTTATCCACATTTTGTTAAAGCCTCATTCTAAAATGGATTAAATGAATAAAAATAAGCAGCAATCTACACATAATACCCATTATGACAAAGTGAACAGGTTTTTAGAAATGTTCGTGAATGTATTAAAACAAAAAAAACAGACCTTATTTACATAAGTATTCAGGCCCTTGGCTATGAGACTCGAAGTTAAGCTCAGGTGTATCCTGTTCCCATTGATCATCCTTGAGATGTTTCTACAACTTGATTGGAGTCCATCTGTGGTAAATTCAATTGATTGGAGATTATTTGGAAAAGCACACAGCTGTCGATACAAGGTCCCACAGTTGACAGCGCATGTCAGAGGAAAAACCAAGCCATGAGGTCTAAGGAATTGTCCGTAGAGCTCTGTGAGAGGTTTGTGACAAGGCACAGATCTGGGGAAAGATACCAAAACATTTCTGCAGCATTGAAGGTGCCCAAGAACACAGTGGCCAGCATCATTCTAAATGGAAGAAGTTTGGAAACACCAGAAATCTTCCTAGAGCTGGCCGCCTGGCCAAACTGAGCAATCGGCGGAGAAGGGCCTTGGTCAGGGAGATGACCAAGACCCCGATTGTCACTCTGACAGAGGTTTAGAGTTCCTCTGTGGAGATGGAAGAACCTTCCAGAAAGACAACCATCTCAACAATCAGGTCTTTATGGTAGAGTGGCCAGACGGAAGCCACTCCTCAGTAAAAAGACACATGACAGCCCGCTTGGAGTTTGCTAAAAAAAAAAAGGCACCTAAAAGACCATGAGAAACAAGATTGTCTGGTCTGATGAAACCAAGATTGAACTCTTTGACCTGAATGCCAAGCGTCACATCTGGGGGAATCCTGGCACCATCCTTACAGTGAAGCATGGTGGTGGAAGCATCATGCTGTGGGGATGTTTTTTGGTGGCAGGGACTGGGATACTAGTCAGGATTGAGGCAAAGGTGAACGGAGCAAAGTACAGAGAGATTCCTGATGAAAACCTGCTCCAGAGCGCTCAGGACCTCAGACTGGGACGAAGGTTCACCTTCCAACAGGACAACGACCCTAAGCATACAGCCAAGCCAACGCAGAAGTGGCTTCGGGACAAGTCTCTGAATGTCTTTGAGTGGCCCAGGCAGAGCCTCCCCATTCAACCTGAGCTTGAGAGGATCTGCCGAGAAGAATGGGAGAAACTCCCCAAATACAGGTGTGCCAAGCTTATAGCATCATACCCAAGAAGACTCAATGCTGTAATCGCTGCCAAAGGTGCTTCAACAAAGTACTGAGTAAAAGGTCTGAATACTTATGTAAATGTGATATTTCAGTATTTTATTTTTTCAACATTTTTTGCTATGTCATTACGGGGTATTGTGTGTTGATTGATGAGGGGGAAAAAACAATTGAATTACATTTTAGAATAAGGCTGTAACGAACAGTTGAAGTCGGAAGTTTATACACACCTTAGCCAAATACAATTAAAGTCAGTTTTTCACAATTCCTGACAGTTAATCCTAGTAAAAATTCCCTGTCTTAGGTCAGTTAGGATCACCACTTTATTTTAAGAATGTGAAATGTCAGAATAATAGTAGAGAGAATTATTTATTTCAGCTTTGATTTCTTTCATCACATTCCCAGTGGGTCAGAAGTTTACATACACTCAATTAGTATTTGGTAGCATTGCCTTTAAATTGCATAACTTGGGTCAAACATTTCAGGTAGCCTTCCACAAGCTTCACACAATAAATTGGGTGAATTTTGGCCCATTCCTCCTGACAGAGCTGGTGTAACTGAGTCAGGTTTGTAGGCCTCCTTGCTCTCACATGCTTTTTCAGTTCTGCCCACAAATGTTCTATAGGATGGAGGTCAGGGCTTTATGATTGCCACTCCAATACCTTGACTTTGTTGTCCTTAAGCCATTTTGCCACAACTTTGGAAGTATGCTTGGGGTCATTGTCCATTTGGAAGATCCATTTGTGACCAAGCTTTAACTTCCTGACTGATGTCTTGAGATGTTGCTTCAATATATCCACATAATTTTCCTCCCTCATGATGTCATCTATTTCGTGAAGTGCACCAGTCCCTTCAGCAGCAATGCACCCCCACAACATGATGCTGCCACCCCCGTGCTTCACTGTTGGGATGGTGTTTTTTGGCTTGCAAGCATCCCCCTTTTTCCTCCAAACATAACAATGGTCATTATGGCCAAACAGTTCTATTTTTGTTTCATCAGACCAGAGGACATTTCTCCAAAAAGTACGATCTTTGTCCCCATGTGCAGATGCAAACCGTAGTCTGGCTTTTTTACGGCGGTTTTGGAGCAGTGGCTTCTTCCTTGCTGAGCGGCCTTTCAGGTTATGTCGATATAGGACTCGTTTTACTGTGGATATAGATACTTTTGTACCTGTTTCCTCCAGCATCTTCACAAGGTCCTTTGCTGTTGTTCTGGGATTGATTTGCACTTTTCGCACCAAAGTATGTTCATCTCTACGAGACAGAACGCGTCTCCTTCCTGAGCGGTATGACGGCTACGTGGTCCCATGGTGTTTATACTTGCATACTATTGTTTGTACAGATGAACGTGGTACCTTCAGGTGTTTGGAAATTGCTCCCAAGGATGAACCAGACTTGTGGAGGTCTACAATTTTCTTTCTGAGGTATTGGATGATTTATTTTGATTTCCCCATGATGTCAAGCAAAGTGGCACTGAGTTTGAAGGTAGGCCTTGAAATACATCCACAGGTACACCTCCAATTGACTCAAATGATGTCAATTAGAAGCTTCTATAGCCATTACATAATTTTCTGGAATTTTCCAAGCTGTTTTTAAAGGCACAGTCAACATAGTGCATATGTAAACTTCTGACCCACTGGAATTGTGATACAGTGAATCATAAGTGAAATAATCTGTCTGTAAACAATATTTGGAAAAATGACTGGTGTCATGCACAAAGTAGATGTCCTAACCGACTTGCCAAAACTATAGTTTATTAACAATAACTTTTTGGAGTGGTTGAGAAACGAGTTTTAATGACTCCAACATAAGTGTATGTAAACTTCCGACCTCAACTGTAACTAAATGTGGAAAAGGAGAAGGGGTCTGAATACTTTCCGAATGCACTGTAACTAGGGCTGACCCCATTTAGTCGAATGGTCAATTGTTTGGATCCATAAGCTGTTGGTCGACCAAGATCTCTTTAGTCGAGCAGTCGCAATTTATTTGTAATTTTTCTAATGGTGCACAAGACACCAGTCTGATTCGCGACTGTCTCAGTGGACTAATCCATTGCTGAGGCCACGGGGATGGAACAGTCCATCGCTCTAAGACATGTGATACTGAAATTGTGTATTGTGATTGTGAAATTATGTAAAAAATAATGTTGCAACACTAATACATTTAATATTAACAAATGCACTTTCTCCCGCGTTGTTTACAGGTCGCTGACAGCGGCTCTGAAACATTCTTTAGTGCGCCGTAGAAGTGGCTCTTTTCCCTATGTTGCTACGTGCATAATAGTAGAGTTAACTTGTATATGGGGATTGAGAACATTGCAGCGGAGGCAGCAGCAAAGATGAGGAAACAGCCCATGCCTAATTGTCTAATCAAATTGAGGAGAGAGGAAACCCCAACTTAATTAGGTCTATAATAAATAGCCTAACTGTTAAATGTGCCTGGCTTTACAAATCATATATATATATATATATATATATATATATATATATATATATATATATATATATATATATACATACATACACACACACATACATATACATACATACACAGAAATAAGACCGAGCTTGCCTTTGTTGCCTGTTTGAGTGCTTGTTTAGTTGCCTACTGATTCGTGAGAACCAAGCATCATGCAACGGCAAAACAGATTTGGCTGTTTTTAGCCTTTACTATACTGTAATATTTTAACACACCCGGGGTGGCAGGGTAGCCTAGTGGTTAGAGCATTGGACTAGTAACTGGAAGGTTGCAAGTTCAAACCCCCGAGTTGTTGACAAGGTACTTATCTGTCGTTCTGCCCCTGAACAGGCAGTTAACCCACTGTTCCTAGGCCGTCATTGAAAATAAGAATTTGTCCTTAACTGACTTGCCTAGTTAAATAAAGGTTAAAAATATATATATATATATATATATATTTTGTTAGGATAGACTGGTATTACTTACAATTTATTTAGTGTTGTTTACACTGTTCCAAACAGGCAGGAAAAAATATATTTAATCTAACAGCATCTGTTTGTCACACATTATAAGCAAGCATCTCTCGGTCTTATACCCTTCATTTTATTGATCTCATTCTTATTGTTACAATTATCATTATAATAAATATTGTCATTCTCATGAGCTGTAGGCCAGTCTTAAACTTAAACTGTAACTTACTTAGGCCTATATTTCAATATACATTGTATCAATCAATAATTTGTTCATTCATGCCATCACACAGCATATGAGGCATTCCTACTTTGAAATGCAATCAAGCATAATTAAATATCAAGGGGAGCTTTGAATGAGAAGCCTAAACAATAAATAAACTGCAATGCTGTTTTTAGTCTGCTGTAATAAAGGCTCCATATTTATTATTTTTCATTAGAACAGACATATTTATTTAGTGTTGTTTACTGTTCCAAATGGTCCCAACATTTTGTTATGTAATAGCAACTGTTTGGCACACATAATACTCACGCAACGCTTGCTCCAATACCCTCCTCTTTCTTCATCTCCAGGATTTTCCACAACTAAGTCAAATGTCTTCCACAGATCTGACTTCCACTTATCCTCCTGAGCAACCAGTAAACAAACCGCTTTGAGTTGATTTTTCACGTCTTCCGCGTCCATTTTGCGGTCACGTGTTTGTTATAACCAATGTATTAATGTGATTATGGTCACATGCATGTGATCCTTACATGTTTCAAATCAAATCCAATTTCAAGTTAAGAAAGCAAATATTGAGGGAATAGGGAAAGTTTCTCCGAAAACAAAATAGGGATTTGGGTAACAGTGTTTTTCAGTCAGAAACAGGCAGGAAAACAAATGGCTGAAATGTTGCAGCTTCAGCACGAACAGCACAATAAACACTTGCTGTGGTACCTTGTCGCTGCAGTAGGGAGGAGAGGAGGCAATGTGCGCCAGTCACACAGGCACTCGCTGTAATTCTTTTTTTTTAAGCACAATGTGACCTCCGGGGTCTTTGACTCATCTGTGTGTCTTAATAATTTAATCAAACAGTGTGCTTAAAGCATCAGACACGCTCAGTGCATATGTAGTTGATTTTATTAAAACACATAGGGTGTGCCTGTCTATATATGGAAAAATAAGGTGAAACATTTCGACCAATCGATTGGTCAAAAGAACTGGACCACTCTCGGTCGACCAAGATTTTTTAAAGTTGGGGACAACCCCAAATGTAACAAACACTTGTGTGATGACATAGTCCAGCTGGTGTCACGCAGAGACACCCAGGAACCTGAGCTACCCAATCACATGATTGATTCACTTAACTCAGAGATTCATCCTCAGCGTCTTATGCTCTCCATTGAAATTCTAAAGCCGATATAATTTCAAAACCGATAAAGCATTTATTTGAGTCTCTCATTTTCCCCTGCGGTACAATATGCAGAGGCGGATGTCACTTCGAAGTCAGTCCCTCAAAAAACAGAGGCAGTGATGGTTATGACAAGCCTTGATGTTGATGACGGTTAAGACACAGCAAAAAATGGTGAGGTTTGAGACAGGCCCGGTTCATTCATCCTCAGCACATCCCACTGTTCCTAGGGCCGTTGGAGGGACAGGATGGCAGCAGGTTGTTGAAGTAAATTGAGATGCCATTGTGCCCGGGGAGACGGACACGTGTCTGCTCTGCTCCTCACACATAGACAGACTGGATCTCCTCCTCCTGAATACTGGGCAGCTTCCGAAGGCGTTTGGCCGCATCCGGGTACTGGGTTGAGGCAAACCGGTCATTACAGGGAGCGTCTCATCTCAACGCTCCACTAAGCTTCCCGTCAGTGTCCACCCAAGGTAATTTCTTTACACACTACTGACATGACAGAGCGGAGTTACTAACAGCAGACGCCAAGGGATAGGCATTCTACAGATTCCGCCACAGTATCAACACCAACCAGTCAGAAAAGCAAAGTAAGGATTTAGTAAATCCAGCTACATAAAAGAGGATGATCAAAAACAACTAGGGCCTATTGTTCATGCCTTGAACCTCAATCTAATAGGGGTTTCTAACAACTAACTATACCAGTGTTGCAGACACCGCAGTAACCTAGATTAAAAACATGGCTGTTGGCAGGGGGTCCACGTATGGCTAATATCACAGGTTCGGAGTGGATTCATCACTTTACAACGTTCTCTAGTATCGCCTACGCCTCTTCCCCTCCTTGTTGTAGCCATGGAAATAGCCTAACACTGAGGACACTGCCAGGGACAGTATTCTCCATTTCCTATTGTCCCTGATCACCCCATCATCGCCAAGAGCCTTTTCTGTCCTGGGCTGCTGCAATATCCATTGTAGAAGCAAACTGTGACAAACGCAATGAATTTACAGAACAAACTGTGTTTCAGGCCATGAAGATATCGGAGGATGATAACAGCCCTTTGCTGCTTTTTAAAAAAAACTCTGGGTGTGGATTCAACACAAAACAGAAGAGGAGAAATAGAAGAGAGACTGGTACAGCAACAGAGTCCCATGACAAATGGTGCCGCTCGGAAAGAGCTAAAGTATTCTATTATATACTTCAACAAAATAATGCCCCTGTAAGCTGGAAATGTATGACAAATGGAAAACAGAAGACTTGAGCAGCCAAGGGCGAGCTTCTCTTCAATTCTTTCCCTGGGTTATGGAGGCGGAGGGACAGAGAAGCGAGGTGGGGGGACAGGGGCAGAGGCAGCAAATGCGAGCAGTGGATCTTTAAAACGCACATAGGCAGACCACTAAGGAGATAAAAACAAGAAGCTAACTGAATGGGTTCAGGAAGCAAGTGTGATCAACTTTTTATTTATTTAGCCGAGTATCAAAGGAGAGATTATCTGGGCATGGAATGACTAGACAGGTGAGAGCATTGAGGACTGACGGACTGTGACTAGTCTCTTTACGGGGGGGGGGGGGGGGTTAAAGTAACATGTACTGCACCTGAGTGGTAGAATCTCCATGAAATAACCTGTGCCACAAAGTCACTTTTTAACTACCACATGCATGGCACACATCTCTGAATAAAATGCACCAACAAAACATCAGCAAGCTTAGTACATTTTCAAGTTCACTCTTCCCTCTCAAGGCGGGCCTTAGACCTTTACTTCCATTCCAGTTGAGTCACTCATTTCTTTATTAGTTTTGACAACAGAAATTACAAGTGGAATGGGTTATGAGGACGGAGAATCCTCAGAACAGAATATCATTAGTATGCTAATCAGAATCCACACTTACAGTATTTGCATATTGCACAGAGAGATCACGCAGATGGCTCTATCTCTGGCTCACACACTCAGTTCTCCCTCTTTCTTAGGAAGAAATCAGGACAATTTTGTGTTAGCATTAAGTTAAGTGGAGTCCAGGTAATTACAAACAGTGAGTTGCCGTGTACTAACCATCTTAGGATAGCTGAGAAGCTCCCCTTTAGAGGTCAGAGTGGGAAGGGGACGAGACCACACCTAAAAGACTGGATGTAGCCTAAACACCGACAAAAAGCTCCCTTGGAAATATCTAGGAGCCCCATGAATTGCACCATGTCGGCTAAATGCTGACCTCTCACTTTCCCATAATCTCCTCCATAACTCCTGGGTCTCCCTCCTAGGTAAAATACCTGTGACTCACTGGACAGTCAATTAAAGGGCTATATAGTAGCAGGGAAACAGAGCTGTGGCCTTAGAAAAGGCTTACTTGGCCTCTCCTATCTGAAAAACTCTTAAAAACACAATTATAGTACCATCCGAACGAACACACATGGGTGTTTGTCAAAATACATACTAGCACAGGAGGGTCAGAGTACGAGTTTAAATCAAAGTATGCCAAACGGAGCACAGAGGGCACTTCTCGAATGCGTGCTCCGTTTGTACATATCTTGAAGCATGCACCGATGCAAGCGTCAACGGAAAGTATGCAAAGAAATATGACGCAACCACGTAAAAAATTACCCACATTTTCTTGAAATCAATGGTGGCGATTATTTGAGCTGAAGTGAGAGAAAATACTTTCATTTGAATGAAATGTTGCCTATTGGCCTCCCGAGTGGCGCAGCGGTCTTAGGCACTGCGTCTCAGTGTTGCGGCATCACGACAGCCACGGGTTCAATCCCAGGCTGTGCCACAACCAGCCGTGACTGGGAGTCCCATATGGCGATGCTCAATTGGCCCAGCGTCTTCCGACACATTGGTGCAGCTGGCTTCCGGGTTTAGCGAGCGGGTGTTAAGAAGCGCGGCTTGGTGGGTCATGTTAAGGAGGACGCATGACTCGAATTTCGCCTCTCCCGAGCTCGTTGGAGAGTTACAGCGATGAGAAAAGATCGCAATCACCAAATTGGGGAGAAAAAAAATATGAAAAGTAATAAATAAATAAATAAAAAATGTTGCCTATTCACCTCTCATATGTTGCCTGACTACAATATTTTAATACCTCAATAAATACATGCTGTGTTAATTTTGGCATGGTTACCTGCCTACCATACCCACTGTGGTGTGCGTAGACCGCAAGCCATAGTAAGTCAATAGAGTTAACTGGCTAGCTACTACTGTTAGCTAACTAGATAGCCACAAAGAATTGTTAGCTAGCTACCCATGTAGAATTCACATCTATATTGGATAACGTTGGTTTAAGGTCATTTTTGCCGGTTATACTATCTGGTTAGCTACATTATTACGATTCACATATTCACACATTCACACAGCTGATAGTTATGAAGTAAAACTTTTGTTTTGTGTATATCTGGTTTCGTCTCTATTGCCATTATCCTGGCTAGACTGCTGCTCCCAAGTGGCGAAGCGGCCTAAGACACTGCATCTCAGTGCTAGAGGTGTCACTACAGACACTGTGGTTCGAATCCAGCCTGTTTCACCACCGGCCGCGATTGGATGTCCCATATGGTAAAGCACAATTGGCCTAGCGTCGTCTGGGTTTGGCCGTCATTGTAAATAAGAATTTTTTCTTCACTGGCTTGCCTAGTTAAATAAATGCTCTTGTCCTCACAAGAGCATACTCAAGAGAACTTCCTTGGAGAATGCACGTGGAGCACGAGTGTGGGGAGCACGGTAGTACGCATATCGAGAAACACCGAGGACTCAAAAACCCAAATCAATGTAACTAGCAGGAGCAACCCTCTCATCTGCCTTAGAACAGCATCTCTGAACTGACATGCTGTGCAGCCTGGGCCACAGCAACTCATTAGCACAGAGAGACTAACCGCACTGCACATTAGTGACGACTGTAAAGGAGAATACATTCTCTCTGTTCATAAACACTGAGGTCTGGGGAGCAACCAACTGGCTGGCTGGCTGGCTGGCAGGAACACTGCACCCTGCAGAGCTGTATTAGAGGGCCGTGATCTGGCAAACACAGAACCAGCCATAAACATCCACAGCGTCTAGAACAGCACTGCTCACATAAAAGGCAGAGAATTGGCCAGGGAGGTGGAGGGAGGGATGGTGGCATTTTAATTAAAAGGAAAGAGGGGTAATAAAGAAAGGGGTCTTGAGATGGAGGCTATGGCGACAATCTTTGGGAAAGCTTCATTAGCATTTTAATATGCATCATTGTGTCAGTTATTATTATCGCTGTCATCGTACCCTCACGGAAATCAATCCAAATCTAAATGTCATTGCATGCCTCCTGAAGCAGGCAGGGACAGAATTCAGATATACAAAGCCACGGCACTGACAACCGAGCCGGGGGATGATCAGGAGTCATTGAATGCTAACGGCTTACTTAATAGCCATAACTACAACCTACACTGCTGTGGTGTAGGAATACAAAGGACCTCACTGCGGAACCCCACACAGATCTCCAAATCCCTCTACCGGAATAATTCTAAACTATAAAACAGGTTATTTGGATCTTGGATGCTGATTGGTTGATAGGAGTTAGTAACCACAATCCCAGGTAATGAATTGACTCAAACCCCACCTACATGTACAAATTACCTCAACTAACCTGTACCCCCGCACACTGACTCTATACTGGTACCCCATGTATATAGCCTCGTTATTGTTACTTTTATTGTGTTACTTTTTATTATTTTTTACCTTGGTTTATTTGGTAAATATTTTCTTAACTCTTCTTGAACTGCACTGTTGGCTAAGGGCTTGTAAGTAAGCATTTCACGGTAAGGTCTACCTACACTTGTTGTAGTCGGCGCATGTGACAAATACATTTTGATTTGATAATGCCTGTTAACAGCTCCATTTGAATCCATGCGCATCCACTGTCTGACAGCTTAGCCAGGTAATTTATACACTTCATCTCCCCTGAAAAAAAAAACGTCTAGGCAATATTTCCCCATGCTACTACTCTAGCATTTGGTTTGCAACAGTTGAGGTTTGTCTAAAACTTGCTGTCTGCTTCTCCAATCCGTGCCATGCATATGAACGTGACAGATTCTCTGGTTATAATTAATATATCCCAAGAAACTGCAAAAGGAACAAAGGTAAAAACAAACAAAAAATGCACATAGCTTGCTGTCATTTCAGCTGCTTGATGTGATTGTCTGTTTGCTTTAGTTGGCTAGACTAGCAAAGGAGAACGTGCTAGTCTCATAGCAACCTTTATTGCTTAGACCAGGGGTGTCAAACTCATTCCATTGAGGGCCTTGTGTCTGCAGGTTCTTGGTTTTTCCTTTCAATTAAGCCCGAGACAACCGGGTGTGGGGAGTTCCTTACTAATTAGTGACCTTAATTCATCAATCAAGCACAAGGGAGGACCGAAAACCCGCATAGACTTGGCCCTCTGTGGAATGAGTTTGACACCTGTGGCTTAGAACTGTCCATGCCAATAGAATGGATGACCAGCCCATCTGGCTTGCAACTTCAGGATTCCTGAACTAACGACTGGCTTTTCTCAGACTATATCGTAAGGTGGAAGGATTAAAGCAAACAAATTGACTGAATAAAAAAATGAAAACATGCCGTTAAATCTGTTTTTTAGTTATACGCTGGTAACCGTTTTATAAAAGCAATAAGGGCTACGAACCCAGGAATTATCTTGAATAACACCCTCCTAAGGGCTGTTTCCCCGTCCCTCTGCTCTGCGTCAGGCCTAAGAACAGCCCTTAGTCGGGAGTTATTCACACGATAGTTCTCAGGCCTTATTGCTAAAATATTCCCAGGAAGATAGCTTTCAGAGAGAATAATGTAATGTTTGGATATGATGGATATCACAGCGTGTGGCTACACTGTACAGTCGTGGCCAAAAGCTTTGAGAAGGACACAAATATTCATTTCCACAAAGTTTGCTGCTTCAGTGTCTTTAGATATTTTTGTCAGATGTTACTATGGAATACTGAAGTATAATTACAAGCATTTCATAAGTGTCAAAAGCTTTTACTGACAATTACATGAAGTTGATGCAAAGAGTCAATATTTGCAGTGTTGACCCTTCTTTTTCAAGGCCTCTGCAATCTGCCCTGGCATGCTGTCAATTAACTTCCGGACCACATCCTGACTGATGGCAGCCCATTTTTGCATAATCATTGCTTGGAGTTTGTCAGAATTTGTGGGGTTTTGTTTGTCCAATCTGGGGAGTTTCCTGGCCATGGACCCAAAGGCAAAATTTTGGGAGTCCACTCCCTTGGCTGAGAAGCAACCACACACACATGAATGGCCTCAGGATGCTTTACTGTTGGCATGACACAGGACTGATGGTAGAGCTCACCTTGTCTTCTCCGAACAAGTTTTTTTCCGGATTCCCCAAACAATCGGAAAGGGGATTCATCAGAGAAAATGACTTTATCCCAGTCCTCAGCAGTCCAATCCCTGTACCTTTTCAGAATATTAGTCTGTCCCTGATGTTTTTCCTGGAGAGAAGTGGCTTCTTTGCTGCCCTTCTTGACACCAGGCCATCCTCCAAAAGTCTTCGCCTCACTGTGCATGCAGATGCACTCACACCTGCCTGCTGCCATTCCTGAGCAAGCTCTGTACTGGTGGTGCCCCGATCCCGCAGCTGAATCAACTTTAGGAGACGGTCCTGGCACTTGCTGGACTTTCTTGGGCACCCTGAAGCCTTCTTCACAACAATTGAAACACTCTCCTTGAAGTTCTTGATGATCCGATAAATGGTTGATTTAGGTACAATCTTACTGGCAGCAATATCCTTGCCTGTGAAGCCCTTTTTGTGCAAAGCAATGATGATGGCACATGTTTCCTTGCAGGTAACCATGGATGACAGAGGAAGAACAATGATTCCAAGCACCACCCTCCTTTTGAAGCTTCCAGTCTGTTATTCAAACTCAATCAGCATGACAGAGTGATCTCCAGCCTTGTCCTCGTCAACACTCACACGTGTTAACGAGAGAATCACTGACATGTCAGCTGGTCCTTTTGTGGCAGAGCTGAAATGCAGTGGAAATGTTTGTTTTTTGGGGATTCAGTTCATTTGCATGGCAAAGAGGGACTTTGCAATTAATTGCAATTCATCTTATCACTCTTCATAACATTCTGGAGTATATGCAAATTGCCATCATACAAACTGAGGCAGCAGACCCTGTGAAAATTTAAATTTGTGTAATTCTCAAAGCTTTTGGCCACGACTGTAGTATCCATTGTCACTAGAATGTTGTGTCAATACTGTACTAAAAATGTGTTACTTATAATCAACATACTATAGAAACTGAGTGTGGTCAAAATCTCAAAAACAAATTTAGTAGAAAAGAGAGCGGAGGTACTATCCTCAACTCTGACCTATCTATGCATTATGATTACCTTGCAGCAGACAACCGGGTATCACAAATCCTCTCATTTCCCGTATGAAAGGTCTGTGAGAAGGGATGTCGTGGCTCAGATTAAGCCTCTTCTCTGGACTGACTTGGATCCTGTAGCTTTCCCTGAGCTCAGACCAGGCCTCTAACACTGACACCTGGAACAGGACTATGACATCAAGAGGGCCACATAGTCCTCCTCACCCTGTTTCACTTGTGTTCACTTACAATTACTACCTCCGCTGGCAAAGAATGTCTCAACGCCTCTAGATTTACCTGAACTGATTGGTCCATTTCACTATGACTTAACGATTGAGTTGTAATATCATGGTTTGAGCGGGAATCGCTTGGGTAACAATGTGTGTGCAGACACGTGCGTGCTGGTGGAGCAAGCCCTTACCTTGCGGCCGTCGCTTGCGTGGCAGTTGACGTTTAACGGAGTGAGCAGGGCCATGAGCTTCTCTTCATTTCCACTCCTGCAGCGGAAGAAAACCATAGAAAATAGGGATCGAAAAAACAAAAAAATATATACCCTGCATTAGATATACCCCAACGAGTGAGCGAGAACGAGAGATAGAAACAGAAGGGAGGAATGGAGGATTATCATTAACTAAAAAGGAGAATAACAAAAGGCTAGGAGTAGAAAACTTGCCCAGGGAGTTGCCCAAAATGGACAGAACGGCGATCTAAACTAAAGAGCATTATTTATGTCTGCAGTCAAAACCAGTCTTTAGATCTCTGAACACACTGGTCAAGATAGTTAGGTAACAGAAAACAACAAGAGTGAAAAACACTGACGCAGTATAAATTATCTCCTTATCCCAACAGAAACTTCCTTTTTGCCAATGGCTATGCATGGCTGTAGAGAGATTCAGAGAGAAGGCTTCCGGATAACAGAGTCAGCATCTCTACCTGCTGTGGAGGTCTTTCCTGTGTTCTGCTCTACCATCCCAAAACACAGCAGGACATTACACATTGAACACACACTAACAGCCGGTCCTGAAGTCTGGTCCTAAAATCTGGTCCAGAGTGATGGTCCAGTGTGGTCAGGAGACATGTAAAGCCTCAGCGTCTCCTTCCAGTGTCACTGAAGCCAAGGGCCACCCTCTCCGCTCCACTCTCAGTTCTCAATGTGACTGTATGGCACTTCGAAGGATCCACAGTTAAGAGCCAGGGGGGTAAAAGACAGTCCTGAATATGGGATGGACAAAATAAAAAACTACAGTAAGGCCCTACTACTGTGCTGGGTCAGGGTAATCCTACTCATTCTCCTCTATCCGTGTGTCTCTTCACCCTTTGGCTGTTACCAGAAGCCCTGCTGCCTGCTCTGTTCTGGATCAGGGTGGCCGTGCCAGTCAGTCTTAATGTTGGCACGCTCTGAGAGTTTATTTATTAGGGATGTCCTCTGCCTCCTGTGGTTGGTGCACGGTGCCCAGACACGGTGACGGGAGGCCTGGCCAGGATGCACTACCCTGGCAGCGGAGCCGGCCAGTCTCCGCATTACCCAGATGACGACAACTCTTTAAGGCCGTCAGAGAAAGGAAGAAAGGGATCTTTCTCCCCCCCAACTCTCTTTCTCTTTCGTTCCCCCTGTATCAACCTTTGCCAAAGTTCCTTCAGCGAAGATGCATTCATAGTCGGTGGCTTTGCTTTCTTCTGTTCCTCTCTTCTCTCCCCTCCTTCTCCTTCCGCCTGTAGACAACGCTAACTGGGCTTAAGTGAAAACAAGAGATTCTTAATTGAGATGCACAACAACATCCCAAGGTTTAGCAGAGAGTGGAGGCCACTGGATTAAAGCTAGTGTGTTTGTCAGTTTCATCTTCCTAATTACCAGGGCGCTAAGATGGAGCCCATACAGAGTAAACCTCCTGTCATAAGTCAATCAGCTATATGAGGCTCGCCCCCTCCATGATACAGACATCTCAGAAGAGCCTTATCCCTTACCGCAGAATAACCAATAGCAGGCCTCGTCTTTATAAGAAGTGCTGAAAGCAAAGCCCTGGATGGATGGAGCTCCATACAGTACATGTGATTGTTGTGGACATAGTGAGTGGTACATTTACACTCCATGGCAACCCCTCTCATCATGGTTTCAACCGACTAACTGCGTTCCCAGATAATGAAGACGGAGTCTTTATAGTTCTCATGTATTCAAGTTGGGTCTGCTGGCCAAGGGCCATAATGAGCTGAATGTGACATACATGCCTTGCACCGCAAGACATGTTCAGGTGGTTCAAAGCACGACTATAACAGACTTTGCTATGCTGGGGTGGCCATTGTGGGAAGGAAACTGTGTGCGTGGAGCGACCACAACAGCCATTGTGGGGCAGCCTGTATGTCCTTAATTTGTAGGAACAAGAGAGAAATCCCCTCATGTTTATAGCTGACATGACAGGAGTTCCCAGTAGGCATAGGGAGTTCGTGTTCAGGCAGCAGGAGCACCGAGAGCTGGGCGGACAGAGGGTGGGAGCACAGAGCAGGAAACCAGGGAATCTCAGCTGTTCAGATGACAGGAGGAAGACTCAGTACTGCTCCTCTTCCTCTCGCTGGGGGCTTCACTCCTTCCCAGAGTGCACCTCTCGAGGGATGGCCGTGTGAACTGTGAACCCGCTGGCCAATCAGAAACATCCATCCACCACAACGGTGTTGTCATGTCAGTCATAACAGCCATAGAGAGAGAGATAACCCCTACTCTGAATCCCAGCCGCATCCGGACCAGACGGTCTATCTAGCCTTCTGTTGTTATCCCTGCAGCAGTTTATTTGTTGTTGTTGAGCGGATGGTAGAGGGCAAGAACATAATTACGAATAATGTATAGACTGCAAATTGACCGCAAGAAGCTCAAACACATATGTTGGACTAAAACATAATCATTTTAAACCTTTGTATATGATCACGTGTCATTCAATTATGTGTGGGAATACTTGAAAACAGATGTTTTAACTTAAAATAACTTGGAGCTGACTTCCTGGTGTTTTTACAGTATTTTATGTCCAACAATGAAAAGACAAAAACGGTTTGGTAATTTTTTTGCTCATAAAGCCACCATTTGGGGAACCCTGTCCAAAAAGGGTCCTTCCATATGATTTCAATCACTTTCTGACCGCACCCCTTTTTATTTGAACTAAACCTTCCATACACGTTTGCCCATGGTAGAAGTGGTCAGAAAAATTGACTTTTTGGACGTGAATGCCAAACGATTCAGGAGATGAGAGGTTCTCAAAGTTGACCCATTTTGCATACCCCACCCTACCATGAGACATCCATGTCGTTGTCACTCATCATTTGAAAGCTCACAAAACGGGTTGTCAAAGGATTGTATAATAAAAAATAAAAAAATATATACAGTACCTGTCAAAAGTTTGGACAGAACTACTCATTCATCTTTATTTGGACTATTTTCTACATTTTAGAATAATAGTGAAGACATCAAAACTATGAAATAGCACATATGGAATCATGTAGTAACCAAAAAAGTCTTAAACAAATCAAAATATATTTTAGATTCTTCAAAGTAGCCACCCTTTGCCTTGATGACAGCTTTGCAAACTCTCAGCATTGTCTCAAACAGCTTCACCTGGAATGCTTTTCCAACAGTCTTGAAGGAGTTCCCACATATGATGAGCACTTCTTGGCTGCTTTTCCTTCACTCTGCGGTCCAACTCATACCAAACCATCTCAATTGGGTTGAGGTCGGGTGATTGTGGAGGCCAGGTCATCTGATGCAGCACTCCATCACTCTCCTTCTTGATCAAATAGCCCTTACGCAGCCTGGAGGTGTGTTGGGTCATTGTCCTGTTGAAAAACAAATGATAGTCCCACTATGCCCAAACCAGATGGGATGGTATATCGCTGCAGAATGCAGTGGTAGCCATTGCTGGTTAAGTGTGCCTTGAATTGTAAATAAATCACAGACAGTGTCACCAGCAAAGCACCCCCACACCATAGCACCACCTCCTCCATTCTTCATGGTGGGAATCACAAATGCGGAGACCATCCGCTCAACTAATTGGAACCAAAAATCTAAAATTTGGACTCATCAGACCAAAGGACAGATTTTCATCGGTCTAATGTCCATTGCTCGTGTTTCTTGGCCCAAGCAAGTCTCTTCTTCTTATTGGTGTCCTTAAGAAGTGGTTTCTTTGCAGCAATTCGACCATAAAGGACTGATTCACGCAGTCACGACTGAACAGTTGATGTTGAGATGTGTCTTGTTCCTTGAACTCTGTGAAGCATTTATTTGGGCTGCAATTCCTGAGGCTGGTAACTTCAATGAACTTATCCTCTGCAGCAGAGGTAACTCTAGGACTTCCTTTCCTGTGGTGGTCCTCATGAGAGACAGTTTCGTCATAGTGCTTGATGGTTTTTGTGACTGCACTTGAAGATACTTTAAAAGTTCTTGACATTTTCTGGATTGACTGACCCTCCATGTCTTAATGTAATGATGGACTGTCATTTCACTTTGCTTATTTGAGCTGTTCTTGCCATAATATGGACTGTTGCGTTTGAGACAATCAGTTGTGTTGTGACAAGGTAGGGGAGGGTATACAGAAGATAGCCTTATTTGGTAAAAACCAAGTCCATATTATGGCAAGAACAGCTCAAATAAGCAAAGAGAAATGACAGTCCATCAGGAATTTAAGACATGAAGGTCAGTCAATCCAAGAAATGTCAAGAACTTTTAACGTTTCTTCAAGTGCAGTCACAAAATCCTTCAAGTGCTATAACGAAACTGGCCCTATGAAGACCACCACAGGAAAGGAAGACCCAGAAATACCTCTGCAGCAGAGGACAAGTTCATTTGAGTAACCAGTCTCAGAAACGGATGTCTCATGGTAGGGTGGGGTATGCAAAATGGCTCAACTATGAGGGCCTCTATCACATGAATGTTTTTGCATTCAGGTCTATAAAGTCATTTTCTGACCACTTTACCACGGGCAAACATGTTTGGAAGGTTTTGCAGTCGGAAAGTGATTCAAATCAAATGGAGCAACCTTATATGATCCATTCTGGTTCTGCTCTGGGTCTCTGGTCGGTGAGCTAGCACCTTACCAGGGAACACAGTCCGGACTCCGGTCAGTGTGTCTTAACATAGTGTGTTCTGTGTTGATTGAATGACACGTCGCTGTCCTGCCACCCACACCAAGCAGAAGTAACAACTAACACTCCACACAGACAGGGGCCTTCCTCAATTGGATTTGCTCAACTCCTGCGTTCTCTGTCCTCTCTCGCCTCCTTCTGAAAAAGGTAAAAGGTAATCGAGGAGTGGGAACGTGGACGAAAATGCTCTTGAGTGAAATGAGAAGCTCCTTCTCCAATTGCGCGTCATCAGGCCAATGACGTTTACAGGGGTGGATCCCAAAATATATGTGTAAAGTGCTAAAAATAAATTAGTTGAATTAGTTGTGCAAGACAGTTTATAGCTAAACGGATACGTAGCTTTCTGGTCTTTAAATGTGTGCATGCTTTTCTCCTCTGACAATACGACAGCTGATTCATAAGGTGGTGTGGCAGATATCAAAACTCTTCCGCGGCAGGAAACATTCGTGCTTCCTCGCCAAAAGGAGGCTGTCGGGGGGGGGGGATCTTCCGTTTGCCTACTAACCAATTGACACGTTCCTCGACCACATCGGTTTCCAGGGAACGGAAGTGAAAGGACGGAGGAGAGCGAGGACGGACTTCTGCCCAAACGAGAAAGGGCCACACACAGTCCACGTGGGTATCCCTTCACAATAACAACCCTCACCGTGCACCAGCACTCCCAAGCCACACGCTCAGCCCTTTCACAACACCTGTCTGCTAATGCCGGAGGGGAAGAGGGGAGAAGGGAGATCGAGATTAAAAGGAGGAGAGAGATGGAGAGATGATGAGAGGGGAGCTTGTACTCACCTAGCCGCCTCCAGGAGTTCGTCTTTCTTGTATTCACCTAAATGGTTGCAGAAAATCATAGTGTCAGAGACGGGCAGGGAGAGAGACGCACAGCAGCAGCACAGAGCCAGTGTCACAGTCGAGAGAGAGGCAGCTACGGCACAGAGAGAAAAGAGAGAAACACACACAGACACTGTGTGGGAGAAACACACACACACACACACACGGTGCAGCAGAGCACCCACACATTAGACAGAGAACCTTCCTCAATGCCTGCCTATTTCTCTCTCCTTACGGCTCTCTCTCGCTTTTCTCTCTCCCCCTCCCCTCCCTCGCACATCTCTCTCTTGGCTTGGGTGGCGTAGCTCAGTGCACACCCCTTTGGCTGATGTTGACGTGACGTTGGGCAGCCTGTGCACACAGCATTATCATCCTCTAGGAGACGGCTTGTTTCAATCTTCAAATTAAACGGCTTTCTTTCTTTCTTTCTCTCACTCACACACATACACACACATCCAACCAACGCCGCCCATCTCTCTCTCTCCTCCTGTTTTTCTGTTAGCACAGGAGGAGGGGTTGCAGTGATAACAGAAGGGAAATAGATATCATGAACAGAAGTGGTCCCACCCTCATCCTCCCTTCTCCCTCTCATCCCTCCAACCCACAGCCTTGCCCCCGCCACTACAGTCGCAACAAATTCCATCCCCCTCTCCCTCCTTCCGACCCCCCTTGATTTCCTCACCATCAACCCCCCCCATCCCCCGTGTGTGGACATGCGTGGATTTGACAGGACATGCCTGAGGGGTGCCACAGAGATGGAGGGAGAGAGAGAAAGCATTCTGGAACACAAAAAGAATACACGCAGAGTCAGACACAGTGGCTTAATTGGAGGAGTCCTTTGTTTCCATTCCAACAGCCGTGGATGTGGAGATAGGGAGGGAGGCTGCCTGGTGTTAAGATCAGAACACACAGAATACATCCGGGAGGGGTGGGGGGGGGGGGGGGCTCTGGGGGCTGGCTGGGGTTAGAAGACTATGGCTGGGATGGACTCCCATACAAAGAGAGGGGACATGTCTAGGCAGGCTTTTAGGTCTCTATGGACATAATACATTTATTAACTCAGAGACATATGGGCAGCAAGATCAAACAAACAACACCCCCTCCTCTCCTGAGATAAAGCAAGGCGAGAGGAGAGAACACACACCATCTTTCCTCGCCCTGTGTTCTTAGTGTTGATGCCCCTGCACTCAGTAACCCTCCCTAATATGTGATTGGCAGCTGACGGGGACATAGTGATAGACTGACTGGAATGGCCGGACCCCAGAGGGCAGTTAATGGATGCCATGAATTACATTGTGTTTCTGTGGGGGAGTAGGCTGTGTGTATGTATATTCGGGGTACGGTTGCCTCAGTCAATATCAAACAGAAGTAAATCTCATCTGAGGCATGCATGCGGTGCTCCCATCCATATTTGCCAGAGCAGTGGTTGGTTTCCTCTGTCTCTGCTGTGGTGTGCCTGACTGCCTGTACTCTGACTCAGATTGGATCATTCTAACAGATATGACATTATCGACAGGGAGGAGAGGATATAAAAACAGCAGATGGCGAGGCAGAAATTAGCACGGCATCTAGGGCTGACCCCAGTCGACTGACTGGTCGATTGTTTGGTCGATAGGCTGTTGGTCGACCAATATATATTTTTTTTAAGTCGAGCAGCAATTATATATATTATTATTTTTATGCCACGAGACACCGGTCTGATTCACGCATGTCTCAGTGGACTAATCCATTGTAGGCCGTGGGAGGGCACACCAGTATCACCAGTAGTACATTTACTGTTAATTCCCATCATTTCAAATCTACAATGTTTAGTTAAGGTCATTTCTGTTAATGCATTCAAAAAATTATTATTATAGTCTTTTACCGTTCTCATTGTCTGGAGTTGACAAGTTGTTTAAGGACCACACAACCTAGGCTACAGTTATGAGGAACAAGTTTTGGTTTATTTCATTCCATTTACGAGTTGTCAATTCATTCAATGTATTTTATTTGTAGCGCTCTGGTAAATGTTGAGTAAGGACCCGCACCAGATTATGCATAGCAGTAGGCCTAGGCTGCCTGGCCTGCGCGCAAATGTAGGCCTATAAATGATAAATGTGCCCATTTGGGGATCTGATAGTATTTCTGATCATCTTAACTCACCACCACTGTGGAACATATGAGTCATTTTTTCTTCACCTCAAACAGCAAGTAAACAAAAGTCTGGTTTTACATGTATTGAGAAAGACAACAAACAACAAACAAGGGAGAAAAATGTGTATGTTCTGATCTGGTTGATTACTTCTTATCCCTTGCACAAATAGCCTACAGCTCTGTCTATCTGGAGCTCACTGGCACGGGAAACTCTGAGGGCCCAGAATGTTTTATACAGTGGGGCAAGTTTCCTAGGGTGAGCTTCAGGCCAGACCAAGTTGACACAATATTTCAAGTTCCTTGCAGACATGCCATGCATAGCCAATGTGATTAATAGGATATTCATTTTTTAAATCTGGATGTTTTCTACCTGCAAGTTGCAACGTTTTTATTTGTTGGCTTTATGTTAGCACTTTTTACATAGTTGGCAATGGTAATAGAAGTTAATTTTAGAATTTTGAATAACCACAAAGATTTTGAGATTCAAAGACTTTATTATAAATGAAATGACTGTTCCACAAAAATCATGACTGGCACGCAGATCAGTAGAAATGGTCAAAGATAAATTGGCACTCCAGCAGGAAAAGGTTGATGACCCCTGGTGTAGCCTGGGGGGGGGGGGGGGGGGGACAGGGTTTTTCCTTCTGGTTATGCTATCTTGAACTCTGGTTCCCTCATGAGTAGGGTTGCAAAGGGTTGGAAACTTCCCGGTAATTTTCCATGGTAAGTTAAGCCCAGGAATTTTGCTTAAATTCATCAAAAAAGTTAGCTTATAACAGTGAACCTTTTTTTGTGGGATACACACAAGGAATTTATTGGTCTTGTGGCATATTTTGGTTAAACTATCTCAAATTCAATTGAATTGCAACCCCCTGCATGCACAGTGCATTCCTCCATCACATGCACAGCTGACTCAAGATCTTGCACACTTATGAGATGCTATTGAGCCCACACTACTACACTGTCTGAGCTAAGGACTACATACTTTCTGGTAAGGTTTGATTACAATACTGGGTGGGTTGAATATATTTGATATGACATACATGATTTTTTTGTTAACTAGTAAATAGTGGCCTACAGCAAAGTGTGTTTAAAAAAAACGTAACAATTTCTGCTAGTTAGTTTTTGCTTCCATGTGGGTTTTAGCTTGCTTGAGCCTGCTAACTGAGAAGTGTTAATTCACCTGTTTCCATACATGTCAAATTTTAAAACATTTATTACAAAGGAGTTGTTTAATCTAACTGCTTCACTAAACTCAGCAAAAAAAGAAACATCCTCTCACTGTCAACTGCGTTTCTTTTCAGCAAACTTAACATGTGTAAAATGTGTATGAACATAAGATTCAACAATTGAGACGAACTGAACAAGTTCCACAGACATGTGACTAACAGAAATGGAACATTGTGCACCTGAACAAAGGGGAGGGGGGGGGGGGGGTTCAAAATCAAAAGTAACAGTCAATATCTGGTGAGGCCACCAGCTGCATTAAGTACTGCTGTGCATCTCCTCCTTATGGACTGCACCAGATTTGCCAGTTCTTGCTGTGAGATGATGCCCCACTCTTCCACCAAGGCACCTGAAAGTTCCCAGAAATTTCTGGGGGGAATGGCCCTAGCCCTCACCCTCTGATCCAACATGGCCCAGACGTGCGTGAGATCCGGGCTCTTCGCTGGCCATGGCAGAACACTGACATTCCTGTCTTGCAGGAAATCACTCACAGAACGAGCAGTATGGCTGGTGGCATTGTCATGCTGGAGGGTCATGTCAGGAAGAGCCTGCTGGAAGGGTACCACATGAGGGAGGAAGATGTCTTCTCTGTAATGCACAGCGGTGAGATTGCCTGCAATGACAACAAGCTCAGTCCGATGAAGCTGTGACACACCGCCCCAGACCATGACAGACCCTCCACCTCCAAATCGATCCCGCTCCAGAGTACAGTCCTCAGTGTAACACTTATTCCTTTGACGATAAACACGAATCTAACCATCACCCTTGGTGAGACAAAACCACGACTCGTCAGTGAAGAGCACTTTTTGCCAGTCCTGTCTGGTCCAGTGACGGGGGGTTTGTGTCCATAGGTGACGTTGTTGCCGGTGATGTCTGGTGAGGACCTGCCTTACAACAGGCCTACAAGCCAACATTCCAGCCTCTCTCAGCCTATTGCGGACAGTCGGAAGGCAGTCATCAATGACCTTGGACCACAGAAGGTACAGTGCCTTGCGAAAGTATTCGGCCCCCTTGAACTTTGCGACCTTTTGCCACATTTCAGGCTTCAAACATAAAGATATAAAACTGTATTTTTTTGTGAAGAATCAACAACAAGTGGGACACAATCATGAAGTGGAACAACATTTATTGGATATTTCAAACTTTTTTAACAAATCAAAAACTGAAAAATTGGGCGTGCAAAATTATTCAGCCCCTTTACTTTCAGTGCAGCCAACTCTCTCCAGAAGTTCAGTGAGGATCTCTGAATGATCCAATGTTGACCTAAATGACTAATGATGATAAATACAATCCACCTGTGTGTAATCAAGTCTCCGTATAAATGCACCTGCACTGTGATAGTCTCAGAGGTCCGTTAAAAGCGCAGAGAGCATCATGAAGAACAAGGAACACACCAGGCAGGTCCGAGATACTGTTGTGAAGAAGTTTAAAGCCGGATTTGGATACAAAAAGATTTCCCAAGCTTTAAACATCCCAAGGAGCACTGTGCAAGCAATAATATTGAAATGGAAGGAGTATCAGACCACTACAAATCTACCAAGACCTGGCCGTTAAAGTGTCGTTTAAAGTTTGCCACAAGCCATCTGGGAGACACACCAAACATGTGGAAGAAGGTGCTCTGGTCAGATGAAACCAAAATTGAACTTTTTGGCGTAAAAGCAACACAGCTCATCACCCTGAACACACCATCCCCACTGTCAAACATGGTGGTGGCAGCATCATGGTTTGGGCCTGCTTTTCTTCAGCAGGGACAGGGAAGATGGTTAAAATTGATGGGAAGATGGATGGAGCCAAATACAGGACCATTCTGGAAGAAAACCTGATGGAGTCTGCAAAAGACCTGAGACTGGGACGGAGATTTGTCTTCCAACAAGACAATGATCCAAAACATAAAGCAAAATCTACAATGGAATGGTTCAAAAATAAACATATCCAGGTGTTAGAATGGCCAAGTCAAAGTCCAGACCTGAATCCAATCGAGAATCTGTGGAAAGAACTGAAAACTGCTGTTCACAAATGCTCTCCATCCAACCTCACTGAGCTCAAGCTGTTTTGCAAGGAGGAATGGGAAAAAATTTCAGTCTCTCGATGTGCAAAACTGATAGAGACATACCCCAAGCGACTTACAGCTGTAATCGCAGCAAAAGGTGGCGCTACAAAGTATTAACTTAAGGGGGCTGAATAATTTTGCACACCCAATTTTTCAGTTTTTGATTTGTTAAAAAAGTTTGAAATATCCAATAAATGTCGTTCCACTTCATGATTGTGTCCCACTTGTTGTTGATTCTTCACAAAAAAAATACAGTTTTATATCTTTATGTTTGAAGCCTGAAATGTGGCAAAAGGTCGCAAAGTTCAAGGGGGCCGAACTTTCGCAAGGCACTGTATTTGCACTGGTGACAGACAATGCTGCGAACATGAAGGCTGCTTGGTCTAAAGTGGAGGATTCCTACCCTCACATCACACCCATTGGCTGTGCTGCTCATCAGGTAGTTCCTGGTGTAACTCGAGCAGTTGTTGTTGCCATCCTGTACATGTCCCGCGGGTGTGATGTTCGGATGTACCGATCCTGTGCAGGTGTTAGAAATGGTCTGCCACTGCAAGGACGATCCGCTGTCCGTGCCGTCTCCCTGTAGCGCCGTCTTAGGCGTCTCACAGTACGGACATTGCAATTTATTGCCCTGGCCACATCTGCAGTCCTCATGCCTCCTTGCAGCATGCCTAAGGCATGTTCACACAATTGAGCAGGGATCCTGGGCATCTTTATTTTGGTGTTTTTCAGAGTCAGTAGAAAGGCCTCTTTAGTGTCCTAAGTTTCCATAACTGTGACCTTAATTGCCTACCGTCTATAAGCTGTTAGTGTCTTAACGACCGTTCCACAGGTGCATGTTCATTAATTGTTTACGGTTCATTGAACAAGCATGGGAAACAGTGTTTAAACCCTTTACAATGAAGATCTGTGAAGTTATTTGGATTTTTACGAATTATCTTTGAAAGACACGGCCCTGAAGTGCTGAGTTAATTTATTTGTACATGTATTTATTTATTTTTTAACCCTTTCTTTACAGGAAAATGCCACGGGCACTATCTGATGTGTGGAGGCATTTCACTGCAGCTAATGTAGATGGAAAAGCTGTGTACATTTGCAAATACTATGCCAAATCATATGTGAAGAACGCAATAAAGATGCAGAATCATATGGCCAAGTGCATAAAGTTCCCTCAGAGCTCACAACAAGCAACCTCTGTCAAAAGTCCCTCTACTTCTATTCGAGGTGAAAGTTATAAATCAGACACCTTTTCAATGGCAACAGCTCATGGTGCTCCTGGAATCAGAAGTTTCTTCGACTCAATGGAGGAACATAGTCAGAGAAATGCTGATTAATGTCTTGCTCGAGATGTGTATGCAACTGGTTAACCTCTGACGCTCACAGGCAATGTGTATTGGAAGGGATTTCTGAATGCTCTTCGCCCAGCATACACCCCTCCAACCAGACATGCTTTATCTACTCATTTGCTGGATGCAGAGTTCAACAGAGTTCAAGTGAAGGTCAAGCAAATCAGAGAAAGCTGACAGTATTGCAATCATCTCTGATGTTTGGTCAAATGTTTGTGGGCAAGGAATAATTAACTAATCTCCACACCCCAACCAGTATTCTAAAAGAGCTCAGACACAAGAGACAACAGACACACCGGTCTCTACATTGCAGATGAGCTGAAGGCAGTCATCAATGACCTTGGACCACAGAAGGTATTTGCACTGGTGACAGACAATGCTGCGAACATGAAGGCTGCTTGGTCTACCCTCACATCACACCCATTGGCTGTGCTGCTCATGCATTGAATCTGCTCCTCAAGGACGGCATGGCACTGAAAACAATGGATAAACACAAGAGAGCCAAGGAAACTGTTAGGTATGTGAAAGGTCATCAAGTTATAGCAGCAATCTACCTCACCAAGCAAAGTGAGAAGAATAAGAGAACCACATTGAAGCTGCCCAGCAACACCCGTTGGGGTGGTGTCGTCATCATGTTTGACAGTCTCCTGGAGAGGAAGGAGTCTCTCCAAGAAATGGCCATATCACAGTCTGCCGATATGGACAGCCCCATCAAGAGGATCCTCCTGGATGATGCATTTTGGGAGAGAGTGGTAAGCAGCCTGAAACTCCTGAAATCTATAGCAGTAGCCATTGCATGGATTGAGGGAGACAATGCCATCCTGCCTGATGTTCAGACTCTGCTTGCAGATGTAAGAGAAGAAATCCGTATTGCCTTGCCCACTTCACTGTTGCTCCAAGCAGAGGAAACTGCAGTTCTGAAATACATCAAAAGGCGTGAAGACTTCTGCCTGAAGCCGCAACGTACATGCCGCAACGTACATGTTGGACCCCAAGTATGCTGGCGAGAGCATCCTATTCCCTTTTGTTGTTCAGTGAAATCATCCCATATGAAGAGTCAACTAATTTAATTAAAGTTAAATTCGTAACTAAATTGAAAAGAATATACTCTATTGTATGGATTTAATCATTCGCAAAGATCAACAAGGCCAATGGAGTCATTATTACAGTGTCCCACCACCTTGGCCTGAAGGAGGGCAAGGTTCTTGGCATTCTGGCAAAGTATACTTCCAAGCAAGGGCTTTGGGATGGAGATGCAATATGGCAGTCGTGTCAACATATCTCATCAGCCACCTGGTGGTAGGGACTTCATGGATTTGAGGCTCTTTCCCCGGTTGCCTCCATCCTCCAAATCCCACCAGCGCAACTGGTCCTTGTTTGGGAACACACACCAAAGCATGCAACAGGGTAACTAATACAACGGTTGAAAAATTGGTGGCAATTCGGGTAAATTTGAGGCTTTTTGAGCCTGACACCGAGCCATCCTGAACAAGGTTGGAAAGTGACAGTGAAGATGAGGCCTCGGAGTCTGATGTTCAAGAGGTGGACATTGAGGTCCAGGGAAAATATATGGAAGCCTGAGAGGAAGACAGTCTAGAAACTAAAGCTTTGGTTATCATTTTATAGATGTTGAAAATGTTTATGGGAGATAATGGATCATTCAATATTCCCTTTTGTTGTTCAGTGAAATCATCCCATGTGAAGAGTCAACTAATTTAATTAAAGTTAAATTCGTAACTAAATGTAAAAAATATACTCTATTGTATGGATTTAATAATTTGCAATTATGTCTACTTATGATAAGGTATAAGGTTTATGTTTGTCTCCATATATGGTAAATATATCTAATGCAAAAAACATTTACATTTAAATGGTATTAATATTTATTTGCATATATTCCCGTTAATTCCCACTGAAAGTTCCCACCTCTGAATATTCCCAACATGTGCAACCCTACTCATGAGTCATTTGTGTGTCTTAATAATTTAATCAAAGTGTGCTTAAAGCATCAGACACGCTTGGTAGCCTAGTGCATTCGGAAAGCATTCAGACCCCTTCCCTTTTTCCACATCGTATTACATTACAGCCTTATACTAGGATACAATTTTTTTTTTCCCTCATCAATCTACACACAATAACCCATAATGACAAAGTAAACCGTTTTTTAGAAATGTTTGCACAAAATAATTAGTAAATGAAAAACCTTATTTACATAAGTATTCAGACCCTTTGCTATGAGGCTCAAAACTGAGCTTAGGCGCAACCTGTTTCCATTGATCATCCTTGAGAAGCTTCTACAACTTGGAGTCCACCTGTGTTAAATTCAATTGATTGCACATGATTTGGAAAGGTCCCACAGTTGACACTGCAAAAAACAAGCCATGAGGTCGAAGGCATTGTCCGTATAGTGTCCTTGAGTGGCCCGGACTTGCACACGAGCGGACTTGCACACGAGCGGCGGTAACTCACCAGAACTTCCAGAATTACAACCAGGATTACGACTTCCCTGGAGCGGATCCCTTGTGTCCCCAGAGCAATTTAACTTATTCCAGAGGCTGACCCAAAACAAAGCCGGCAAAAGAGAGGTACTCGAGGCGGTCTTCTGGTTCAAGTTAGGAAGCATGCACACCACCCACCGCTCCTGAGTATTTTACATGCTAATGTGCAATCTCTGGATAAAAAAAATTGATGAGCTCAAGGCGAGAGTTGCTTTTCAGAGAGACACCAGGGATTGTAACATACTCTGCTTCACAGAAACATGGCTCTCTCGAGATACACTGTCTGACTCTGTAAAGCCAGTTGGGTACTCAGTACATTGCGCTGACAGGAACAAACATCTCTCCGGATGGAGAGATGGAGGATGGAGGTATATGTTTTATGATTAACGACTTATGATGTAACTGTGATAACATACAGGAACTCAAGTCCTTCTGTTCACCCGACCTAGAATATCTCACAATCAAATGCCAACCATACTATCTCCAGAGAGAATTTTCATCAATAAACACCACAGCGGTCTATATCCACCCCCCAAGCAGATACCACGACAGCCTCAAAGAAATCCACTGGACTTTACACAAACTGGAAAGCACATATCCTGAGGCTGCATTTATTGTAGCTGGGCATTTTTACTAGAATTAAATGTCAGGAATTCTGAAAAGCTGAGTTTAAATGTATTTGGCTAAGGTGTATGCAAACTTCCAACCGTATATGGCATGGTCTACAGACAATCATGGATTATAAAAGGAAAACCAGCCACGCGGCGGACACCGATGTCTTCCGGACAGGCTGAACACCTTCTTCGCTCGCTTTGAGGATAATACAGTGCCATCGACTGCGGGCTCCCCTTCTCCGTGGCCGACGTGAGTAAGACATTTAAGTGCATTAACCCTCGCAGGGCTGCCGGCCCAGATGGTATCCCTAGCCGCGTCTTCAGAGCACGCGCAGACCAGCTGGCTATATTCAATCTCTCTATATTCAATCTCTCCCTTTCCAAGTCTGTTGTCCCCACATGCTTCAAGATGGCCACCATTGTCCCTGCCACCCTAGACCTAGTTCGATTTGCTTACCGCCCCAATAGATCCAGACGATGCAATCGCCATCACAATGCCCTGTCCCATCTGGATAAGAGGCATGCCTATGTAAGAATGCTGTTCATTGACTATTGCTCAGCATTCAACATTATAGTAACCCTCCAAGCTCATCATCAAGCTTGAGGCATTGGGTTTGAACCCTGCCCTGTGCAACTGGCTCCTGGACTTCCTGACGGGTCGCCCACAGGTGGTGAAGGTAGGAAATAACATCTCTTAGCTGATCCTCAACACAGTGGCGCCACAAGGATGTGTGCTCAGCCCCCTCCTGTACTCCCTGCTCACCCATAACTGAAGCGCAACAGCGCCTCTTCAACCTCAGGAGGCTAAAGAAATTTGACATAACATCTAAAAACCCTCACAAAAGTTTACAGATGCACAATTGAGAGTATCCTGTCGGGCTGTATCACCGCCTGGCACGGCAACTGCACCGCCCACAACTGCAAAGCTCTCCAGAGGGTGGTGCTGTCTGCCCAACCCATCACCGGGGGCAAACTTCCCGCCCTCCAGGACACCAACAGCACCCGATGCCACAGGAAGGCAAAAAATATCATCAAGGACATCAACCACCTGAGACACAGACTGTTCAGCCCACTATCATCCAGAAGGCGAGGTCAGTACAGGTGGATCAAAGTTGGGACCGAGAGACTGAAAAACAGCTTCTATCTCAAGGCCATCAGACTGTTAAACAGTCATCACTAGCGCATCAGAGGCGGCTGCCTATAGACAAAGATTAGGAATCACTGGCCACTTTTAGAAATGGACCACTAGCCACTTTAATAATGTTCCGTATCTAGCATTACTCATCTCATTTGTACAAACTGCACTCCACACTATTCTACAGTATCTTTAGTCACTTTTAAATTGTGCTTACATATTGCATCACCCATTTCATATGTATATACGGTATTGTATTCTATACTACACCATTGACTGTTAAACAGCCATCTCCAGCACATCAGAGGCTGCTGCCTACAGACACAGATTAGGAATCACAGGCCACTTTAATAATGTCTCCGTATCTTGCATCACTCAGCTCATATGTGTAAACTGTACTCTATAACATTCTACGGTATCTTAGTCACATGAATTATGTGTAAATATTGTATCACCCATCTCATATGTACATACTGTACTCTATACTATGTCACTGTATCTTAGTCCAATGCCGCTCTGACGTATCTGTATATACATTCTTAATCTTTTCCTTACTTAGATTTACGTGCATTTTGGGTTTATGTTGTGAAACTGTTAGATATTACTGCACTGTCGGCGCTAGACGCACAAGCATTTCGCTACACCCGCAATAACATCTGCTAAAAACGTGTATGTGACCAATAACATTTGATTTGAACAAGTAAGTGGTCTGGGCACGTTAAGAGTTTCTGGAAAAACTATCACGACGTTGACTAATTAATATGCAGTTGGTAAGGGAAACTTTACAACAAAAAGCAACCATAGTCTATGAAGTCTGTGCAATTGACAGTGTGTGTGTGTACGTACACTGGTGTGCATGTCTGTGTGTATTCTTCAACAATGCTGACTACAGGAAGACAGAGAGGGCAGGGCAAAAGCTCAGGACACTGCTACCATCCACCTCTGCCGGCTTGCATGCAAATCTCCCACCACAGAGCAGAGTGGCTCTGTGCTGTGGATGTTCCCTCTGACAGCAGCACAGCAGTCAGTGCTTCTCCCTCCACAGCCTGGGAGAGCATGTGTCTAATAACGGCACTATAGAGACTAAGTGACCTTACTGAAACAGACAGCTCCACTGATGATGCTGCCGCTGCTGACAGAACCATGAGTCTCTTCAGTCCACCTTATACTACTCTCTGTCTGTCTGTCTGTCTGTCTGTCTGTCTGTCTGTCTGTCTGTCTGTCTGTCTGTCTGTCTGTCTGTGAGACTGTGTGTGAGACTGTGTGTGAGACTGTGTGTGAGACTGTGTGTGAGACTGTGTGTGTGTGTGTGTCTGTGTGCGAGTCTTTCGGGGTACAAGATGGTGCCGATAGAGATGGCAGCTTCGCTTCTAGTCCTTCGGAAACTGTATTATTTCTTACATTGTTAGCCCAGAAAACCTTGTGTTATTACATACAGCCGGGAATAACTATTGGATATCAGAGACGTCAACTTACCAGCACAACGACCAGAAATACGACTTTCCCAAAGTGGATGCTTTGTCTGCACCTCCCACCTTCCTCACACGCAAAAGTATTTTCTCCCAAGAGAACTCTCCTCGGTTATAGTCACAGCTGTGTATATCCCTCTGGCAAGCGGATACCAAGACAGCCATCAAGGAATTTCACTGGACTTTATGCAAGCTGGAAACCATATATCATGAGGCTGAGTTTATTGATATTAAAAAAGCTAATTTGAGGCTACCTAAAGGCTACCTAAATTCTATCAGCATTTCGATTGCAGTACACAAGCGAGTAACATGCTCGACCATTGCTATTCTAACTTCTGCGATGCATACAAGGCCCTCCCCCACTGTCCTTTTGGCAAATCTGACCATGACTCCATCTTGTTGCTCCCCTCCTATAGACAGAAACTAAAACAGGAAGCGACAGTGCTTAGGTCTGACCAATCGGATTCCATGCTTCAAGATTGATTCAATCACATGGACTGGGATATGTTCCCGGGTAGCCTCAGACAATAACATTGACGTATATGCTGACTCAATGAGCAAGTTTATAAGGAAGTGTATTGGAGATGTTGTACTAGAGGACGACCGATTATGATTTTTCAACACCGATACAGGTTATTAGAGGATCTAGAAAAAGCCGATACCAATTAAAATCGGCCAATTTTTATTTCTATATTTGTAATGATAACAATTACAACAACACTGAATTAACACTTATTTTAACTTATTAACATAATACATCAATAAATCAATTTAGTCTCAAATAAATAATGAAACATGTTCAATTTGGTTTAAATAATGTAAAAACAAAGTGTTGGAGAAGAAAGTAAAAGTGAAATATGTGCCATGTAAAAAAGCTAACGTTTTAAGTTCCTTGCCCAGAACATGAGAAAGTTGGTGGTTCCTTTTAACATGAGTCTTCAATATTACCAGGTAAGAAGTTTTAGGTTGTAGTTATTATAGGAATTATATGACTATTTCTCTCTATACCATTTGTATTTCATATACCTTTGACTATTGGATGTTCTTATAGGCATTATAGTATTGCCAGCCTAATCTTGGGAGTTGATAGGCTTGAAGTCATAAACAGTGCAATGCTTGAAGCACAGCGAAGAGCTGCTGGCAAATGCAGGAAAGTGCTGTTTGAATGAATGCTTACGAGCCTGCTGCTGCATACCAGCACTCAGTCAGATTGCTCTATCAAATATCAAATCATAGACTTAATTATAATATAATAACACAAAGAAATATGAGTCTTAGGTCATTAATATGGTCAAATCCGTAACCTATCATTTTGAAAACAAAATGTGTATTCTATCAGTGAAATACGGAACTGTTCCGTATTTTATCTATTTTATCCAGGGCATCCCAAAGTCTAAATATTGCTGTCACATTGCACAACCTTCAATGTTATGTCATAATTATGATTCTGGCAAATTAATTACGGTCTTTGTTCGGAAGAAATGGTTTCACACAGTTCGCAACGAGCTAGGTGGCCCAAACTGCTGTATATACCCTGACTCTGCTTGCACAGAACACAATCGAAGTGACACAATTTGCCTAGTTAAAAGACATTCATGTTAGCAGGCAATATTAACTAAATATGCAGGTTTAAAAATATATACTTGTGTATTGATTTTAAGAAAGGCATTCATGTTTATGGTTAGGTACACATTGGTGAAAACGAAAGTGCTTTTTTCACGAATGCGCTTGATAAATCATCACCCGTTTGGCGAAGTAGGCTTTGATTCGATGATAAATTAACACTCACCGCATCGATTATATGCAACACAGGACAAGCTAGATAAACTAGTAATATCGTCAACCATGTGTAGTTAACTAGTGATTATGTTAAGATTGATTGTTTTTATAAGATGAGTTTAATGCTAGCTAGCAACTTACCTTGGCTCCTTGCTGCACTCGCATAACAGGTAGTCAGCCTGCCACGCAGTCTCCTCGTGGAGTGCAATGTAATTGGTCATAATCGGTGTCCAAAAATTACGATTGTTATGAAAACTTGAAAATCGGCCCTAATTAAATTGGCCATTCCGATTAATCGGCCGACCTCTATGTTGTACCCACTGTGACTATTAAAACCTTCCCTAACCAGAAACCGTGGATTGATGGCAGCATTCGCGCAAAACTTAAAGCACATCCCACCGCATTTAATCATGGCAAGGCGACGGGAAACATGGTTGAATACAAACAGTGTGGTTAATCCCTCCGTAAGGCAATCAAACAAGCAAACCATCAGTATAGAGAGAACGCGGAGTCGCGAGAACGTGGAGTAGCAATTCAGCGGCTCAGACACGAGAAGTATGTGGCAGGGTCTACAGACAAGAAACCCAGCCCTGTCGCAGATATCGACGTCTTGCTCCCAGACAAATTAAACAACTTCTTTGCACGTTCTGAGGACAATACAGTGCAACCGAAACAGCCCGCTACCAAAGACAGGGTTCTCCTTCTCTGTGGCCGACGTGAGTAAAACATTTAAACGTGTTAACCCTCGCAAGGTTGCCGGCCCAGATGGCATCCCTAGCCGCGTCCTCAGAGCATGCACAGCCCAGCTGGCTGGTGTGTTTATGGACATATTCAATCAATCTCTATCCCAGTCTGCTGTCCCCACATGCCTCAAGATGGCCACCATTGTTCCTGTTCCCAAGAAAGCTAAGGTAACTGAACTAAATGACTATGCTTTAAGAGACAAGTCAAGGATCATATCACCTCCACCCTACCCGTCACCCTAGACCCAGTCCAATATGCTTACAGCCACAATAAGTCCACAGACGACGCAATCGCCATCACACTGCCCTATCTCATCTGGACAAGAGGAATACCTATGTAAGAATGCTGTTCATTGACTACAGCTCAGCATTCAACACCATAGTACCCTCCAAACACATCATTAAGCTTGAGACCCTGGGTCTCGACCCCGCCATGTGCAACTGGGTCCTGGACTTCCTGACGGGCCGCCCACAGGTGGTGAATGTAGGAAACAACATATCCACTCCGCTGATCGTCAACACTGGGGCCCCAGAATTGTGCATTCTCAGCCCCCTCCAGTACTCCCTGTTCACCCATGACTGCATGGCCACGCACGCCTCCAACTCAAATGATCAAGTTTGCAGACGACACTAAAGTGTTGGGCTTGATTACCAACAACGGCGAGACGGCCTACAGGGAGGAGGTGAGGGTCCCCGGAGTGTGGTGTCAAGAAAATAACCTCCCACTCAATGTCAGCAAAACAAGAGATGATCGTGGACTTCAGGGGACAGCAAAGGGAGCACCCCCCTATCCACATTGACAGGACAAGCAGTGGAGAAGGTGGAGCATTTTAAGTTCATTGTGTACATATCACCGACAAACAAATGGCCCACGCGCACAGGCAACAGTGCCTCTTCGACCTCAGGAGGCTGAAAAAATTTGGCTCATCACCAAAACTCAGGTGCACAATTGAGAGCATCCTGTCGGGCTGTATCGAGCCTGGTACGGCAACTGCACCGCCCACAACCGCAAAGCTCTCCAGAGGGTGATGCGGTCTGCACAAAGCATCAATGGGGGAAAACTACCTGCCCTCCAGGGCACCTACAACACACAGGAAGGCAAAAAAGATCATCAAGGACAACAACTACCCGAGCCACTACCTGTTTACCCCACTTCCATCCAGACGGTGAGGTCAGTACAGGAGCATCAAAGCTGGGACCGAGAGACTGACAAACAGCTTCTATCTCAAGGCCATCAGATTGTTAAACAGCCACCACAAGCACAGACAGGCGGCTGCCTACCTACAGACTTGATATCATTGGCCACTAAATGGTACACTAGTCACTTTAGGAATGTTCACATATCTCGTATTACTCATCTCATATGTATATACTGTATCCTTCACCATCTATTCTTTACCGTCGCATCTTAGCCACTCTGTCACTGCTCACTTTATACTTATACATTCTTATCCCATTCCTTTACTAGATTGTGTGTATTAGGTTTTGTTGTGGAATTGTTAGCTATTACCCGTTAGATATTGTTGCACTGTCGGATCTAGAAGCATAAGCATTTCGCTACACTCGCAATAACATCTGCTAACCGCGTGTATATGACCAATAAAATTTTATTTGACTGTCTGTGTGTCTGTGTGTGTACACGCACACGCACACGCACACACAACTGAAGGATGAGGGACAAGTAGTGAGAAGACAGCATTTCAAGCATGACTTACTGACAGGTTAGCTGAGGGGTATTGTGACATAATGACTACCATAGAAGCAGGGGTGGGTCTGTGTCCACACTACCGATGCCCACCTCTACAATATCTCAGCTTTTAGATGGATCTCTAAAGGCACAGGGAAGGGACAAAAGAGAGACCGTTTCAATGTCATTCACTATGTCTTCTCTAAATCTTCCCATCCACATTAGACATTTTCTATAGATTGTCAGCTGACTGGCTCAATTTGTTCTCATTCCCACCCGTGTCGGACTCTGATTAACCAGGGAAGTGAAGCAGGGAAGAGAAAGGGGGGTTGACAGGAGGAGGGTTGCTGTAGGATGGGTTCAATAACAGAACAAAGCAGAGCAGCCGCCCTCCGAGTAGGATGGGTTCAATAACAAACCAGAGCAGCTGCCCTCCGAGCAGGATTGGTTCGATAACAAAGTAGAGCAGCCGCCCTCCGAGTAGGATGGGTTCAATAACAAACCAGAGCAGCCGTCCTCCGAGTAGGATGGGTTCAATAACAAACCAGAGCAGCCGCCCTCCGAGTAGGATGGGTTCGATAACAAACCAGAGCAGCCGCCCTCCGAGTAGGATGGGTTCAATAACAAAGCAGAGTAGCCGCCCTCCGACTACGATGGGTTCAATAACAAAGCAGAGCAGCCGCCCTCCGAGTATGATGGGTTCAATAACAAAGCAGAGCAGCCGCCCTCTGAGTAGGATGGGTTCAATAACAAAGCAGAGCAGCCGCCCTGCGAGTAGGATGGGTTCAATAACAAAGCAGAGCAGACGCCCTCCGAGTAGGATGGGTTCAATAACAAAGCAGAGCAGTCGCCCTGCGAGTAGGATGGGTTCAATAACAAAGCAGAGCAGCCGCCCTCCGAGTAGGATGGGTTCGATAACAAAGCAGAGCAGCCGCCCTCCGAGTAGCATGGGATCGATAACAAAGCAGAGCAGCTGCCCTCCGAGCAGGATTGGTTCGATAACAAAGCAGAGCAGCTGTCCTCCGAGTAGGATGGGTTCAATAACAAAGCAGAGCAGCCGCCCTCCGAGTAGGATGGGTTCTATAACAAACCAGAGCAGCCGTCCTCCGAGTAGGATGGGTTCAATAACAAACCAGAGCAGCCGTCCTCCGAGTAGGATGGGTTCAATAACAAACCAGAGCAGCCGCCCTCCGAGTAGGATGGGTTCGATAACAAACCAGAGCAGCCGCCCTCAGAGTAGGATGGGTTCAATAACAAAGCAGAGTAGCCGCCCTCCGACTACGATGGGTTCAATAACAAAGCAGAGCAGCCGCCCTCCGAGTATGATGGGTTCAATAACAAAGCAGAGCAGCCGCCCTCTGAGTAGGATGGGTTCAATAACAAAGCAGAGCAGCCGCCCTGCGAGTAGGATGGGTTCAATAACAAAGCAGAGCAGCCGCCCTCCGAGTAGGATGGGTTCAATAACAAAGCAGAGCAGTCGCCCTGCGAGTAGGATGGGTTCAATAACAAAGCAGAGCAGCCGCCCTCCGAGTAGGATGGGTTCGATAACAAAGCAGAGCAGCCGCCCTCCGAGTAGCATGGGATCAATAACAAAGCAGAGCAGCTGCCCTCCGAGCAGGATCGGTTCGATAACAAAGCAGAGCAGCTGTCCTCCGAGTAGGATGGGTTCAATAACAAAGCAGCGCAGCCGCCCTCCGAGTAGGATGGGTTCTATAACAAACCAGAGCAGCCGTCCTCCGAGTAGGATGGGTTCAATAACAAACCAGAGCAGCCGCCCTCCGAGTAGGATGGGTTCAATAACAAACCAGAGCAGCCGCCATCCGAGTAGGATGGGTTCAATAACAAAGCAGAGCAGCCGCCCTCCGAGTAGGATGGGTTCGATAAGGGTTCAATAACAAACCAGAGCAGCCGCCCTCCGAGTAGGATGGGCTCAATAACAAAGCAGAGCAGCCGCCCTCCGAGTAGGATGGGTTCAATAACAAAGCAGAGCAGCCGCCCTCCGAGTAGGATGGGTTCAATAACAAAGCAGAGCAGCCGCCCTCCGAGTAGGATGGGTTCAATAACAAAGCAGAGCAGCCGCCCTCCGAGTAGGATGGGTTCTATAACAAACCAGAGCAGCCGTCCTCCGAGTAGGATGGGTTCAATAACAAACCAGAGCAGCCGCCCTCCGAGTAGGATGGGTTCAATAACAAACCAGAGCAGCCGCCCTCCGAGTAGGATGGGTTCAATAACAAAGCAGAGCAGCCGCCCTCCGAGTAGGATGGGTTCGATAAGGGTTCAATAACAAACCAGAGCAGCCGCCCTCCGAGTAGGATGGGCTCAATAACAAAGCAGAGCAGTCGCCCTCCGAGTAGGATGGGTTCAATAACAAAGCAGAGCAGCCGCCCTCCGAGTAGGATGGGTTCAATAACAAACCAGAGCAGCCGCCCTCCGAGTAGGATGGGTTCAATAACAAAGCAGAGAAGCCGCCCTCCGACTACGATGGGTTCAATAACAAAGCAGAGCAGCCGCCCTCTGAGTATGATGGGTTCAATAACAAAGCAGAGCAGCCGCCCTCTGAGTAGGATGGGTTCAATAACAAAGCAGAGTAGCCGCCCTCCGAGTAGGATGGGTTCAATAACAAAGCAGAGCAGCCGCCCTGCGAGTAGGATGGGTTCAATAACAAAGCAGAGCAGCCGCCCTCCGAGTAGGATGGGCTCAATAACAAAGCAGAGCAGCCGCCCTCCGAGTAGCATGGGATCGATAACAAAGCAGAGCAGCTGCCCTCCGAGCAGGATTGGTTCGATAACAAAGCAGAGCAGCTGTCCTCCGAGTAGGATGGGTTCAATAACAAAGCAGAGCAGCCGCCCTCCGAGTAGGATGGGTTCTATAACAAACCAGAGCAGCCGTCCTCCGAGTAGGATGGGTTCAATAACAAACCAGAGCAGCCGCCCTCCGAGTAGGATGGGTTCAATAACAAAGCAGAGCAGCCGCCCTCCGAGTAGGATGGGTTCGATAAGGGTTCAATAACAAACCAGAGCAGCCGCCCTCCGAGTAGGATGGGCTCAATAACAAAGCAGAGCAGCCTCCCTCCGAGTAGGATGGGTTCAATAACAAAGCAGAGCAGCCGCCCTCTGAGTAGGATGGGTTCAATAACAAAGCAGAGTAGCCGCCCTCCGACTACGATGGGTTCAATTACAAAGCAGAGCAGCCGCCCTCCGAGTATGATGGGTTCAATAACAAAGCAGAGCAGCCGCCCTCTGAGTAGGATGGGTTCAATAACAAAGCAGAGCAGCCGCCCTGCGAGTAGGATGGGTTCAATAACAAAGCAGAGCAGACGCCCTCCGAGTAGGATGGGTTCAATAACAAAGCAGAGCAGTCGCCCTGCGAGTAGGATGGGTTCAATAACAAAGCAGAGCAGCCGCCCTCCGAGTAGGATGGGTTCGATAACAAAGCAGAGCAGCCGCCCTCCGAGTACCATGGGATCGATAACAAAGCAGAGCAGCTGCCCTCCGAGCAGGATTGGTTCGATAACAAAGCAGAGCAGCTGTCCTCCGAGTAGGATGGGTTCAATAACAAAGCAGAGCAGCCGCCCTCCGAGTAGGATGGGTTCTATAACAAACCAGAGCAGCCGTCCTCCGAGTAGGATGGGTTCAATAACAAACCAGAGCAGCCGTCCTCCGAGTAGGATGGGTTCAATAACAAACCAGAGCAGCCGCCCTCCGAGTAGGATGGGTTCGATAACAAACCAGAGCAGCCGCCCTCAGAGTAGGATGGGTTCAATAACAAAGCAGAGTAGCCGCCCTCCGACTACGATGGGTTCAATAACAAAGCAGAGCAGCCGCCCTCCGAGTATGATGGGTTCAATAACAAAGCAGAGCAGCCGCCCTCTGAGTAGGATGGGTTCAATAACAAAGCAGAGCAGCCGCCCTGCGAGTAGGATGGGTTCAATAACAAAGCAGAGCAGCCGCCCTCCGAGTAGGATGGGTTCAATAACAAAGCAGAGCAGTCGCCCTGCGAGTAGGATGGGTTCAATAACAAAGCAGAGCAGCCGCCCTCCGAGTAGGATGGGTTCGATAACAAAGCAGAGCAGCCGCCCTCCGAGTAGCATGGGATCAATAACAAAGCAGAGCAGCTGCCCTCCGAGCAGGATCAGTTCGATAACAAAGCAGAGCAGCTGTCCTCCGAGTAGGATGGGTTCAATAACAAAGCAGAGCAGCCGCCCTCCGAGTAGGATGGGTTCTATAACAAACCAGAGCAGCCGTCCTCCGAGTAGGATGGGTTCAATAACAAACCAGAGCAGCCGCCCTCCGAGTAGGATGGGTTCAATAACAAACCAGAGCAGCCGCCATCCGAGTAGGATGGGTTCAATAACAAAGCAGAGCAGCCGCCCTCCGAGTAGGATGGGTTCGATAAGGGTTCAATAACAAACCAGAGCAGCCGCCCTCCGAGTAGGATGGGCTCAATAACAAAGCAGAGCAGCCGCCCTCCGAGTAGGATGGGTTCAATAACAAAGCAGAGCAGCCGCCCTCCGAGTAGGATGGGTTCAATAACAAAGCAGAGCAGCCGCCCTCCGAGTAGGATGGGTTCAATAACAAAGCAGAGCAGCCGCCCTCCGAGTAGGATGGGTTCTATAACAAACCAGAGCAGCCGTCCTCCGAGTAGGATGGGTTCAATAACAAACCAGAGCAGCCGCCCTCCGAGTAGGATGGGTTCAATAACAAACCAGAGCAGCCGCCCTCCGAGTAGGATGGGTTCAATAACAAAGCAGAGCAGCCGCCCTCCGAGTAGGATGGGTTCGATAAGGGTTCAATAACAAACCAGAGCAGCCGCCCTCCGAGTAGGATGGGCTCAATAACAAAGCAGAGCAGTCGCCCTCCGAGTAGGATGGGTTCAATAACAAAGCAGAGCAGCCGCCCTCCGAGTAGGATGGGTTCAATAACAAACCAGAGCAGCCGCCCTCCGAGTAGGATGGGTTCAATAACAAAGCAGAGAAGCCGCCCTCCGACTACGATGGGTTCAATAACAAAGCAGAGCAGCCGCCCTCTGAGTATGATGGGTTCAATAACAAAGCAGAGCAGCCGCCCTCTGAGTAGGATGGGTTCAATAACAAAGCAGAGTAGCCGCCCTCCGAGTAGGATGGGTTCAATAACAAAGCAGAGCAGCCGCCCTGCGAGTAGGATGGGTTCAATAACAAAGCAGAGCAGCCGCCCTCCGAGTAGGATGGGCTCAATAACAAAGCAGAGCAGCCGCCCTCCGAGTAGCATGGGATCGATAACAAAGCAGAGCAGCTGCCCTCCGAGCAGGATTGGTTCGATAACAAAGCAGAGCAGCTGTCCTCCGAGTAGGATGGGTTCAATAACAAAGCAGAGCAGCCGCCCTCCGAGTAGGATGGGTTCTATAACAAACCAGAGCAGCCGTCCTCCGAGTAGGATGGGTTCAATAACAAACCAGAGCAGCCGCCCTCCGAGTAGGATGGGTTCAATAACAAAGCAGAGCAGCCGCCCTCCGAGTAGGATGGGTTCGATAAGGGTTCAATAACAAACCAGAGCAGCCGCCCTCCGAGTAGGATGGGCTCAATAACAAAGCAGAGCAGCCTCCCTCCGAGTAGGATGGGTTCAATAACAAACCAGAGCAGCCGCCCTCTGAGTAGGATGGGTTCAATAACAAAGCATAGCAGCCGCCCTCCGAGTAGGATGGGTTCAATAACAAACCAGAGCAGCCACCCTCCGAGTAGGATGGGTTCAATAACAAAGCAGAGCAGCCGCCCTCCGAGTAGGATGGGTTCAATAATAAAGCGGAGCAGCCGCCCTCCGAGTAGGATGGTTTCAATAACAAACCAGAGCAGCCGCCCTCCGAGTAGGAAGGGTTCAATAACAAAGCAGAGCAGCCGCCCTCCGACTACGATGGGTTCAATAACAAAGCAGAGCAGCCGCCCTCCGAGTATGATGGGTTCAATAACAAAGCAGAGCAGCCGCCCTCCGAGTAGGATGGGTTCAATAACAAAGCAGAGCAGTCGCCCTCCGAGTATGATGGGTTCAATAACAAAGCAGAGCAGCCGCCCTCCGAGTAGGATGGGTTCGATAACAAAGCAGAGCAGCCGCCCTCCGAGTAGCATGGGTTCGATAACAAAGCAGAGCAGCCGCCCTCCGAGTAGGATGGGCTCAATAACAAAGCAGAGCAGCCTCCCTCCGAGTAGGATGGGTTCAAAGACAAAACATTACATGGTCCTTCTGCCGCTAAAGCAATCTAGCCTAGTCGCTTAAACGTTTAGTGGTTCTAGCATTCAGATAGTTGGTGAGATCGCCTCTAAGTGTCTTCTTTCAACTAAGGGTTATTCTCGTTCGGTCAGCCGTGTCATTATTATTCAAAACAAATTAGATATAGCCAGCATAAACATTTATTTTCATTAGAAGTATTTCCATCATGGGATCGACACACTGCATGTATTTCTCTGCATGAGTTGTACTACGCTAGGCCTGTGTGTGTGAAGCAGGAACAAGATGGTGAAAGTGTTCCCCTCTGTTTTCCATAGACATGCTGAGGAGGTAGAGTACACAACATTGATTCTATGAATGTTCTAGAAGAACGATTCCGTCACAAGCTCTGCATACATGTTGAAACCTTAATGTGAGTGGTTTGAGTGGAGAAGAACAGATACTGTGTTCTGACTTGGTTACCAAAGGCTGAGTGGTGATATTAAAAATGGCTGTAAGAAAACACAAGACAAATTAATTTAGTTTGTTTGTTACTGGGAGTCTACCCTTTAGTTTTCCGACCAGGGATGCACGATATATCGATAAGCATATCGGAATCAGACGATATTAGCTAAAAATGCCCAATTCGGCTAGTTTAACGCCGATGTGCAAAGTCAATGTCAAAGCAGACGTGCATACCTATATAACGTAGGTAGATGACGTAATGGCGCCACGAAAATTACAGCGCTACGCGTGCAACAAAGCATTCCTACCCCAGCACACAATGTCTGCTGTATGGATCAAGCAGTCAACAAGTCGAGCAGTCATTTGAAAGAGTAAGAACATTTCCGTGAGACACGCAACGGCAAAATCCATTAACGCCAAGATAATGGAATTCATTGCTCTTGACAATCAACTGTTCTCTGTCATGGATGATGTTGGCTTTCACCGACTGGTCCAACACCTCGGGCCCAGGTACACTCTGCCAAGTAGGCGCTATTTTTCAGATGTTGCCCTACCAGAGTTAGACAGTATTGTTGGAAAGCACATCAATGAGCTACTTGCTATTGGCGCGCGTCACTCATTAGCTTCACGACTGACATTTGGACCAGCGATATCAGCCCTGTGAGCATGCGGAGTCTGACAGTACAGTGAGTCGACGAGGATTTGGTACTGAGGAAAGCCGTATTGCATGCTCGAGAATGTGCTGGTTCTCATACCGCTGCTGCCATTTCAATGGCATTTGAGAACATCTTGGAAACATGAACACACTCAGTATAGGATTTTATGGCAAGGAAGATATCGGATATCGGTATCGGCCAAAAATGTCATAGGTACATCCCTATTTCCAACTATAACTGGACTAGGAGTATTACATGAAATATCTAGAATTCTAGATGTGATAAGGTGATCACCACAGCATAAAATGGTTCAAAAAGTACGATAACAGACAGACAGTACACTAGAAACTGCTTCTCCAATAGAAATCCCCAGTCATGCTTGAAGACGATGTCGTGGCGACGTTGGCTCGCTGAGCTCATGCACAGAAACACGTCATCGGGCATGACCGTGCAGGCCGTCAAATCAAAAGGCACTCGTTCGATATGAACTTATTTTTGGCGAAAATGAAAACGTGTCAGTTGGTCACATTCCTGAGGATGGAGTAATAACACATTCAGCTACTTCAGACATTGGCTCGAATCTACGTTGTGTCTTTAGATTGAGAAAATTAACAACTAAAAAGTAAGAATTTTTCACTTCTCCCGTTGACTTCCCAAACCCGTCTGGTCTGTCAAGTCTGCTTCGTGAAGCGTTCCCGGAAGTATCACGATGTTGGGCCTCTGGGTTTAACTCTGATAATATGCTAGCTACATCCATAACAGCATTGTGGAGCAGAGAGACGGGCACAGAAACATTAGCAGTGGAGTAAATATGGTAATTTCTCCTACTGTACCATCCTCTCTCAGACGGGCACACACAGCAGAGCCAAGTGGAGCAGCCATGTGAAAAACTAGGCAATTACAGCTGGATGATAACGGCCACCAAGGCCAACAGCCTGGAAGATGAATCACTCCCTGTGCCATCACAAAGTGGAAAACCAGCAGCCTCACTGCCCGACCCGCTTGTGGGGACTAGGGAGGTTGAGTGCGCGTGCGCTCATCTATTTGCTCATGTGTGAGCCTGTGCCTGCGTAGTGTGCATGTGCGCCTGTGTGTCCCGGAGGACGACTTCATATCCGTTCAGCCTGTCATCTGGCCCAAATGTTATGAGTGGAGGACATAAGGGGACAAGGAAGGAATGTTTCCGGGAAGATTCTGCATTTTCTCATGGCAACAGAAAACAGAGATATTGTGCTCTGCCAGAAGAAGAATGATGAGTGCTCGCTGGATATCTTAGGCCCGGGCCCATTCATCACAGGGGACCAATCGAAAGGCAGTCGCGACAGTAATCAATGAGCCTGTCACTGATAAGGAGAAGGTTTCTTAAGCACAAAGACACTTGCACTTTGGTATGCATTGTCTCTCCCTCTCACGCACACTCTCCCTATCACACGCTCAGAGAGAAAGAGAGAGAGCAAAAGAGGGAGAAAGATAAACAGAGATAAACTGAAAGAGAAACTGAAAGAGAGAGAAAACATCAAGTCAAAGAGTTTCTCTCTCTAGGGAAGGTTAGGAGGATTTCTCCATCGTTCATATTTATTCATCCCTTATTTTACCAGGTGAGTTGACCGAGAATTCTCACTTACAGCAACAGCCTGGGGAATAGTTATAGGGGAGATGCAGCTAAATCTATAGGACGGCCTTCAGAGAGTCCTACCCGTCTGGCTCCCTCTCTGTGTCCCTCTTTGTCCTCCATCCTCTCCTCATCCTCTGTCCTGGGCTTAAACCTCTTCTGCTGTGGGTTGGCCTGGCACCCTGAAAGGCTTTGGTTCCAGCCCAGTAAGAGGTTTATCCTCTACACATTCACAACAGAAAGAGCTCCAGAAAGAGTCTTAGTGGCTCAACGCGACAGAACAAGGTCGAAAGACTACCTGAATGGGGCTGTTAAAGTGTGTAACACCAAGAAGTACAACTCCATTGTAGAACACATTTCAATGCTCCAGCTCATTGTCTGCTTCTATAATTGATTCCTGGAAAGAAAAAAAACAACGGTAGTCAGAGAGATGGATGGTATAAAATAAAAAATACCTGTAGTGACACGTGTCGATTGGTTTCATAACCAAAACCTATTCAGAGTGCTTTTCCTTCTGTCCTTTCTCAGTTCCCTGTGGTGTGCTGGTCAGAGCTATATTATTACCTGAGTCACCGTGCTGCTGCTGCCTAACTGATGGCCAGGCTGGGTTGAAGGCTGCTGAGATCACTCCCATAGGGGAGCACTCCGACTCCTGAGACTCAATACACAGCACGCACACACACACACCCTTTCATAGACGTAGAAAAAAATATAAGCTAGGCTACACACACGCGCCAGTGATTGTTTACCTTGACAAGAGACCCTTCAACCTTAAAACACACTGTAACCCCTGATTCCTCTTTCCCATTTGCAATTACCTGGGTGTGCTACTTGACATTATCCCTCGCCAAGGAGAAGTGGCTGTTTGTGGTAGAGGGAGAGCCTCATGCCTCGTGGGGCCATGATTTAAGATGTTGTGCTTTATGACGCTGGTAAGATAGAGTAGATATTTACCTCAGCGCAGCAGAATGGGAAAAAACAACAGTCAAGGCAAAAGGGTGCTACAGATACAAATAACTCTGGAAGATCCATTACGGTCCAAGGTGAATTCACTGAACAATAACGCTAGCTACTACTGTAGCTGTGGGATTGAAATTCTTGTGTCTGGGGCAAACAATTAGCAGCTGGAAGGAGTGTTTAATAAAAAGTATACAGCCAGCTTCAAAATCAATACTCCATCTGCAGCGCCATTCATGCAAACCCTCCCTACAGCGTCGGCCCTTGGGAAACCAAGAGAGCTTGGCTACTCTTCAGAAAAAGTGTTTCAAAACACAAGCGTCTGACGATAGAGCCTATCAATTGACAACACAATCACTGGAATCACTCTTCTAAAGAGTCTAAAAATAGCCTAGAGATGCCCCATGCTTCAGTTTAGACTGGCATTCCTCCCGAGCCAAGGTTAGTGAGAGTGACAACCCCACTGGGCCCGGTCAAACAGTGATGAAGTGGCCAGTGAATGGAAAGCTACATGCCACATTATGTTAGTTATTACACAGGAGAAAAAGAGAAGGAGTAGGGAGATGATCAAGGTCCTCTCTTCCAGTGCACCGTCCGGTTAAGAGAATTGATCCTCCCCTCCCCCCTACAGGCAACCAGCCTCTGAATACCAATCACAGAGGTAATTAATAGGAGGAGTTAATGTTGCCTAAGATGGCAGTTTCTCTGAAATGTCTCTGTGAACTCCCATTACTGTTGCCCCCCCGAACATTGTCTCATCAGCAGAAATAAATTAGCTTTTTGGAGGAGAGAAGAGGCATGAAAAAAGAATGGGATCTTATCACCCCTGGAAAATCCCAACAGAGAAAATCTGATTTGAAAATGATTTAAGGGTAGGATGGTTTCTGTGGTAGTTTTTATTTTTCACTTGTGTGTGCCAACTAACAGGCTGGTGGTTAATAGGTGAAGAGCTGTGTGATATGACCTCCTCATGCTCTCCCAAAGCAGGAAAAACAGTCTCCGTGAGTAATTCTTCCACTTAATTAGCAAGTTGCCTCATTAAAACGGGACTCCGAGACATAAGCCTAGATAGATGCTGCATTAGGTGGAACGCTAACACAAATACAAACCAATACGATTATAGGAGCCTGATGATGAGCCCACTGCGTATAAAGTCCAGAGCCAACCATGACAGAGCGACAAACAAATGACGGATGAACAGGCTTTATTCAAAGCCAGGAATTAACTGGATTTGTTACATGCGGGTGATCTGGTTCCTTCACATTACTCCCTAACCACAAGACCACACATCGCATACAAACTAGGGTTGTGACAATACTAGTTTAGCCATGTTTTTTGTCCCATGGCACAAATGAACACGAAGCAGACCAAACTCTTTGTTCCTTTAAAAATCCACTGTATGTAGAATATTGTGTGCTATAGTTTGGCAAATATATATGTGTGACTCTGGATGACAACATTTGTTTCCAACATTAGGGCTGTTTTCCTAAAGAAGTTAAATCCACTTCCTGTTTTGTTCCCTTGCCACGACAGAACTAGAATCGCGATAATGGTATAGTCCCAGCCCTAATACAAACTGTGTGACGCAGAAATGCACCTAACCCTCCCACTCAGAGTCGTTTTGAGAGGACAGTGCCTCAATCAGTCAGAGAGACAAAAGCCAGACAATAAACCTCCTCTGCAGTATTAGTGATTCAGTCATAGACAAAAAAGCCCAGAAACAGCCTTCCACACTGAGGGGACTGGAATGGACCAAAAGCGCCAAGCCTCTCCTGCTCCAGATCAATGAGAGCAGTCTCCATAGCAGGGCCACTGCTGGCCTGGGTAGCTATTTCTGGAGAGCCAGTGGAAACCATATAGTCAGCCTGAACACAACCCCGTCCCCACCCCATTGCGGCTGGCTCCTGTTGTGGACCGGGCAGGGAGAAGAGGACGTGGCCTGCATCGCAATCAATGGGCAGGTGATTGAACAGCATGGCAATATTTTTTGCAGTAACGCATTGGGCATCTGTGTGGTTAAAGAACTTTAACATTATCATGGCTAGACTTGCTACAAAGACAAGGAGCCTCTCTGCAGCCTCTCCTCTCTGCTGTCCTGAAGGCTCGCCCTTACTGAGGATCAACACATCAGAATGACACTGAATCTCGGGATTTAGGACTCAGAGAACAATGTTTGAGATAGAGGCTTAACAAAGTAGGAGGACTGTGCAAATCAGAAGTATACCTAAGGTTTGGATAGCCAACTGGAGATTTCAATATTGTTGTTGCAGTTTTATCTGCCTTTGTGCTTTTATTTTTTTGCAGAGAGAGGGAGACAGAGAGACCTCTACCTGTGGGATAGGACGGAGAGGAGAGGTTGGTGGAGAGAGCGATTCGATGACATGGTGCGTTACCTCTCACAGATCAGAGCTGTCTTTCTGACAAAGCTAACATGACCAGAGAGAAGACTGACAGGAAACCAACAGTCTTGGAATTTGATGTTATGGTAAATATGAATCAATACATGAACAAATGCCAGGTTGAAGAGGATCTGTCACATTTTCCTACTGACAACTTTAACAGAGTCAAAATAAAGAAATATGCCAACCTTTTCCTTGTCTGTTGGCTTTTCTGCATATAAAAACATGTAATACAAATCATATTTTGACGCACAAAACCAGTCCCATGGGTTTTGTCACACTTTCCCCGAAATATTTGCATAACGTCACTAACCCTGCTGCTGCGGTCATTCAACAGCATTGGCATATGTTCTTCAAAGAGAGGTCGCCGTAATGAGAAAAATAATGTAGCCTACTGAAAACAGGCTTTTTACCAGATTAAGTCTTGACAGGAGCATTTGATTCTTATTAAAGAGATGGAGTCCAGACATGCTAATTTCGGGAAAACTTGGACATATAGGCCTATAGAAAGAGAATCAGTGAACTCTCACACCCCCTGTAAAAGCACCTGTCTATCAAAGCAACCAGCGTACACTACCGGTCAAAAATTATAGAACACCTACTCATTCAAGGGTTTTTCTTCATTTTTACTATTTTCTAGATTGTAGAATAATAGTGAAGACATTAAAACTATTAAATAGCACATATGGAATCATGGAGTAACCAAAAAAGTGCTAAACAAGTCAAAATATATTTTATATTTTATATTCTTCAAAAAGCCACCCTTTGCCTTCATGACAGCTTTGCACACTTGATTTCTCTCAACCAGCCAAAATAGCAAATATTTCTCCTTCACTTAAAACGTTTTTTTTTTTAAACTAGGCCTACTTTAGGCATTACTGAAAGTAGGCTATAATATAATGAATTGTCAAGTAAAGTATGACAAGGACACCTATGTTATAGTGTGAAGATGAAATGTACAGTCATTAAAATAGAAACCAATACACGCATCATGTCCATAACCTAGTTTTCAGCGACACGGATTATTGAGGGGGAGAGTGTTGGAAAGACTCTTCAAATGCTGTGAGACGTCAGTATTTTTGGTCTCGTCTAGGGCAAACTACTGGTTAGGACCGGATCAGCATTGATTAGTGTATAAATTGAGTAAAGATTATGTATCATATTATACCATGCCAAATTGGAGAGGATTGGCGCATTGTCCATTTGACACAACATTAGCTCATCGCAGGAACAACCTTGTCGACTGCTGTTGAATAATTCATGAAGTCAGACACATCAACCTTTTTTAAAAGACCAATTTATTTATTTACTAGCAAGCAACAAAAACATACATTGTGTAAAAGAATGTCCACACAAACAATTGTTTTAATGAAGTGCCATAACACTCCACGCACATACACAGGGGCGGCAGGTAGTCTAGTGGTTAGAGCATCGGGCCAGTAACCGAAAGAAGAATTTGTTCTTAACTGACTTGCCTAGTGACATAAAGGTTCAATTAAAAAACATTAGCATATTAGCTGCTCAAGCATCAAAGGACAGTTGGAAAGAGGACTAGATGTAGAAAGTTCAAGTTAGCAAAACAATTGCTTATAATCATTAGTGAACACTCCTGCTATTAGGTGATGTTGACCTACATGAAAATAAAAACAATTCATGAGGGTCTTGATCCATAAACGGCAGTTACACGGTTATTCAATTACCATCGCAGCCCTATCCAACTGTGCAGCTCGCTGCCACTCTCAGACTTCATTCAAAGACAGCACATCGACACCAATATGTCAAATAGCTTAGGTGTATCCAGTGGATTTCAGAAGGATTGTGTCATGGCATCTCAACCGTATTGGGAAAGCATAGTTGGCTATAAGCATCTTCAATCCAGGTATAATGAAAATGCCAATGTAAAGAGCGGCAGCTGAGATACCTGAGCACTCACTACGCCATCAGAGAGATCTATCCCCCAGAGGACACACAACTAAAGACAGTGGGGACCCTTGAGGGCCATCTAGACCTTCGGAGAAGGCCTAACGATTTATGAAAATGTAGTTCAATTTATATTTCATCTTTACAATTGGAATATAAAAAAATATCCAATCAGGATTTTCTTTGGTTGTCCCCAGTTAGAAAAATCAAGCTTGGTCAGCCAGCCATAGGCTCAGCCTTCAGAAGCTGGACAGAAGGCCTCTAACATTCAACTGTATTAGAGCAGGATTTTCGAGTGACAGTGGAATGAACCAATCACATTTTGACTTGTAAAGGGCGGGATCGTAAAAACAAAAAGGTGACGTGTCTAGGCTTTCTCAGAGGTCTACTGAGAGCGCAAGAGGAAATCAGTGGTGCAAGCAGTAGTTTCCCCCGCTAAAGCAAGTAAAGTTAGCTGGCTTGTGTTGTAGTATTTTGACAATAACGACAGCGGCTGCAGCAGCTGTTATCAACGTCAAGGTGGATGCCCTCGCTAATTTGTTAAAAATCACCTTTTTCAAGATAAACTTTTCATCTTCTTTCAAACCTTATTTACAAATTATCATCTGGTGAGTGGCACTGTTTTTTGTTGCAGCTCACTTGCTGTTAGTTATCGCTTTGAAAACGACTGAAACGTAGTGGCCAGATATAAACTTTAGATCACCGGTTAGTGCGATTAAGCTGATGAAATTGAATTTGCAATCGGAAGTAATAGCTGGTTTGTTAATTTCATTTTTGAAAATGCTTTTGTATCGTTGTGATTTCATGGGGCTTACTGGAGTGAATGGACTGCTTATTATTTAACATTAATTGATGCGTGACTGCTGTCGTCTGTCTATCAGCCGTGTCTATGTGTTCGGCCAAAACGGTCTCTCCTTCAGGCCAGTTGAGTGCACAGGTATTACGGTCGCTGTCCTTTCAGCACAACGAGCCTGTCACCTTTGATGTGCCACTGTTGTTGTCACTATTGGTGATTGTGTGATAGTGGCCTTAGGCTAGCATAGGTGCTGTAAACAGTGTTTTTTTGTCTTGCTGGTCGCATTGTTTTATGCTGTGTGTCACGTGTTGTGTCCATTTGTACGCAGCCGGAAGCGCGGCCAGGCCTGTTTGATTCATTCATGCCGTCATCAAAAAGCATTGCTCCTCCTTCACTACAACTAGAATTGTCCGACTACAGAAGACATCATGTCGGGCGCTTTAAGTGATGCTATGTTTTTTGTTATTTTCTTGAGTTTGATACAACGTATTGGAAGATTTTTGGATCCTCTGAGGGCCTAGGTCCTACAGTGGTCCTATAGTCACGGTTCACCACTGACTAAACAGCCCCACATCTGTTTAACTCACCATCAGACAGGCCTGCCTGCCATCTCTCTACATCTGGGTTGCATAATACCTCCCAACTTTGGCAGCATGTCTCCCTGATTGTTAATGAGCAGCCGGACCTGTCTGGTCTGATGTGCTGCTCTGCATGTTGTGATCTGATCCTACCACAGATGCAAAGCTTGATTTCTCACTATGGATAAGATACATTTTACATTCACCACCAAGCCTAGAAACTGCTGCTGGGCATTGTTGATGAGGTACATTTGTCATTTCACAATTAAATCGCCCACTGTGCCAATAGCACACTTTTTATAATGTACGACTCACTCAACACTGGTCACTTTAATATGGTTTTACCTTACATACTGTATTCTAGTCAAAGCTCATTCTATTTAACTACCGCTATACAAACCAAGTCACATAAACGTCCATGCACACACCATTCACATACATATTGTGAAAAGCAAGAGCAGCAGCATAAATTATACACGTAAGCCATCTGCATTGTGAATTCACATGGATTTAAGATAATTCATATGAACTCCTTAAAGTCAATAAAACCCAGAGAGAAGACAGAGCCGCTAGGAGACACCACCAGTGTGTAAGAGAACTAATCAATGGCACACAACGGCTGGTGGACCGGAATTTCCTCGCGATTAGAGTGCCAGCCAGCCCAGCCAACAGCTAGCACTCAGGCGCTAACACTTTGACATAATTAATCCTCCAGCTCTCCGTGCCTCCTGTCAGCAGGTAGAATAGGCTGACAGTGGCCTCTGTCCCCTCAGACAAAGACTTAAAAGGTGTGTTCCCTGGCCAAGAGTGTGTGAACTGATATTGAACCATACTTCCTCCCTATGGAGAGGGGGAGGAGAGAGAGGACAGAGAAATGGAGGGACACCCTAAGAGAACGGGAGTATGAAGATTGAGAGAATCTAAAATAGATGAAGCGCAATAAGACATTTCTAATATTAAAAAAAGGTGTAATATGTAAAACCCCTCCGCCATTTCCTGGTTGCTAAAATTCCAACTTGACAGCTGTGGGAAGCATTGGAGTCAACATTGGCCAACATCCCTGTGGAACACATGACACCTCATAGAGTCCATACCCCGGTGAATGGAGGCTGTTCTGAAGGCAAAAGGGGTGTGCAATTCAAAATTCGGGAAGGTGTTCCTAATGCTTTATACACTGTATTTAACTCACATGTCTATGTGAATCTGGTCGGGGCACCCAGAAGGTTACATACTGCAGCTTTAATTCATTGTAAAGTTATCCAGGTCTATCTAAAATGTGCGCATGGCTACATAATTACCTGGGGCAACACATGGGAGGTAGAAACTAGTCCCAGTCGTTCAACATTAACTTATAGAAGAAATCATACTCTCTCATCCACATTGAGCCGCCTTCCCTCACACACTCACTGTCAGTTGTGCAATGGTTGCAGTGCACTTTCCAGATCGAGTTAAACACACTGCATTCAACTGCCTTACATGATGCCATTACATCGTTATGTGCTATTATACTATTATACTTAACTTGTTTTTCCTTTTAATTGCGTAGAAGAAATGACCACATTCACACGTTTATTTGGGGATAAAAGGCAGGAAAATTAACAATAGCAAGCTTAAATACATCCCGCTTAGTTGGACCCACAAAAAAACGAATAATCACATCACGCAAGCCATTTCACTTATCCTGGTATTTAAGCTAAGCAAAGAGGAAGTAATAATGGAGTATACCTCTTTCAATAGTAATGGAGCTTGGAGCTCTGGAATAAAATGACAGGCGAGCAGTCATTTGCAAAAAGTCTTAAAAGGGATTTGCATTCTCAATGTTAACTCTTCAAGACCTAGAACTCAAGTAAAAAGGGAAAAAAAGAGTTCTACACTAATACTAGGCCCATCTGTGAATCCCTCCTCACTGGTGCGCCCAGCACGTAGTCTGGAGACGGGAGAGGTTCTGGCTGGTGCATAGCTTCCTGCTGGGGCATAAGCTTCCTGCACATAGGACTAGAGTTGGCTCTATAAGGACATTCAGAGATACAACTTTTTAAGCAATTAAGTGTTAAATGAGGCCTATGGCCATTTAACAACATCAAAAAATGACATGGAGGAAATAAAAGTCTCCTTGCTGTCAGATGGTGAGAAGGGGGCCAGAGAAAAAGAGGAACAGAGAAGGAGAGATAAATCCCCACTGTCAATACCAAGGACTGCCTCAAGTCAGGATCATTAAACTGGCTTCTAATTGATGAGAAGAAGCCAAGGCATCCCAAGGGCACAAGGACACAGGATAACGACCTGAAAGTCTTCCTTCCACTCAGAGTACGGAGAGGAGGATTATTCATAAATGAAGAAGAGCCTTGCACTTAGCCGCTTACGGTACTGCAGTCTCAGTCAGACCAGGGACCTCCGTCCTTCAGAACAAAAATCACCCAAGGCTATAACATTTTTCTGGCTATCATAACAATCTAAAGCTTTGGCTAGCAATTACTCTACTCAATGACAGAAATAGTGGTGCTTTCTTAGAGGGAAGCTTTTCTCAACTGAGATCCTAAGCATCATTAGACTGCTGTGGTATAGAGACGTTGATCATGAAGCCAGAGCGTTAATAAGTAGACCTAGGCTAATTAAAATAATATCCAACATGGATAATCTGGGTGATAGCTAACTAGCTATTCATTATCTAGGAGGGCTGTAATTGAGGAATCCCTCAGTTGCCACCACGAGAGAAGACACACGGACATGCTCTAAGGGCTGGGAAAAGGTTTAAACTTTCCGGATCGCCGCTGCGTGCGTGTTCATTGAGATTTCCCAGCGACCTTGACATTCCATTTTCCACTAACAGCAAAGTCATTTTTGTGGTACAAGCTCCGGTCTGGCTTGTGTCAATGGCGTCCCCTGGCTACGTAAAAACCTGTCACGGTCACATTCACAGGCTGTCATAGCAACCGCAATTCATCATAATAACTAAAACTCTTGGAAAACGTCCACTTGAAAGTTCCATGCCTTGACAGGCAAGAAAAAGTATGTGAACCCTTTGGAATTACCTAGATTTCTGCTTAAAATTGGCCATACAACTTGATCGTCATCTAAGTCACAAAAAGAAACAGTCTGCTTAAAATAATAACACACAAACAATACGTTTTCATGTCTTTAATGAACACATTCCCAGTGCAGGTTGGGAAAAAGTATGTGAACTCTTGGATTTAATAACTGGTTGACCCTCCTATGGAAGCAACCTCAACCAAACATTTTCTGTAGTTGCGGATCAGACCTGCACAACGGTCAGGAGGAATTTTGGACCATTCCTCTTCACAAAACGGTTTCAGTACAGCAATATTCTTGTGAAGTCTGGTGTGAACCGCTCAAGGTCATGCCACTGCATCGCAATCGGGTTGAGGTCAAGACTGACTGGGCCACTCCAGAAGGCGTATTTTCTTCTGTTGAAGTCATTCTGTTGTTGATTTACTTCTGTGTTTTGGGTCGTTGTTCTGTTGAGCTTCAATTGGCGGACAGAAAGCCTAACATTCTCCTTCAAAATGTCTTGATAAACTTAGGAATACATTTTTCCGTTGATGATAGCAAGTTGTCCAGCCCGAGACAGCAAAGCAGCCCCAAACCATGATGCTCCCTCCAGCATACTTTACAGTTGGGATTAGGTTTTGATGTTGGTGTGCTGTGCCTTTTTTCTCTCCACACATAGTGTTGTGTGTTCCTTCCAAACAACTCAACTGTAGTTTCATCTGTCCACAGAATATCTTGGAACATCCAGGTGCACTTTTGCAAACTTCTGATGTGCAACAATGTTTTTTTGAACAGCAATGACTTCTTTTGTTGTGTCCTCCCATGAACACCATTCTTGTTTAGTGTTTTAGGTATCGTTGACGCGTCAGAGATACAAGCATGTTCCAGAGATATCTGTAAGTCTTTAGCTGACACTCTAGGATTCTTCTTAACCTCATTGAGCTTTATTGCGCTGTGTTCTTGCAGTTCATCTTTGCAGGACGGCCACTCCTAGAGAGAGTAGCAACAGTGCTGAACTTTCTCCATTCACAGACAATTTGTCTTACCGTGGACTGATGAACATCAAGGCGTTTAGAGATACTTTTGTAACCCTTTTCAGCTTTATGCAAGTCAACTCTTAATCTTAGGTCTTCTGAGATCTCTTTTGTTCAAGGCATGGTTCACATCAGGCAATTCTTGTTGTGAATAGCAAACCCAAATTTGATGAGTGTTTTGTATATGACAGGGAAACTCTAACCAACATCTCATCTCTTGGACTCCAGGTTAGTTGACTCCTGACTCCAATCATCTTTTGGAGAAGTCATTAGCATAGGGGTTCACATACTTTTTCCTACACTGTGAATGTTTAAACGATCTATTCAATAAAAAAATAAAAATACAATCATTTGTGTGTTATTAGTTTAAGCACACTGTGTGTCTACTTTTGTGACTTAGATGGTCAGAACAAATTTTATGACCAATTTATGCAGATATCCAGGTAATTCCAAAGGGTTCACATACTTTTTTCTTGCCACTGTATGTATAATGTATGTATACACACACACACACACACACACACAGTGCTGAGAAAAAGTATTTGCCCGCTTCCTGATTATTATTATTTTTTGCACGTGACAAATGTTTCAGATCAAACCAATTTAAATATTACACAAATATAACCCAAGTAAACACAAAATGCAGGTAAGTTATGATTTTATTTATTAAGGGGGAAAAAGCTATCCGAACCTTCATTGCCCTATGTGAAAAAGTAATTGCCCCCTAAACCTAATAACTGGTTGTGCCACCCTCAGCAGCAACAACTGCAATCAAGCGTTTGCGATAACTGGCAATGAGTCTTTCACATCGCTGTGGAGGAATTTTGGCCCACTCTTCTTTGCAGAATTGTTTTAAATCAGCGACATTGGAGGGTTTTCGAGCATGAACAGCCTTTTTAAGGTCACGCCACCTCAATCGGATTCAAGTCCGGACTTTGACTAAGCCACTCCAAAACCTTAATTTTGCTTTTTTAAAGCCATTCAGAGTAGGACTTGCTGATGTGTTTTGGATCATTGTCCTGCTGCAGAACCAAAGTGTGCTTCAGCTTGAGGTCACGTACTGATGGCCGGACATTCTCCTTCAGGATTTTTTGGTAGAGAGCAGAATTCATGGTTCCATCAATCACAGCAAGTCATCCAGGTCCTGAAGCAGCAATGCAGCCCCAGACCATCACACTACCACGACCATATTTGACTGTTTGTATGATGTTCATTTTCTGAAATGCTGTGTTACTTTTACACCAGATGTAATGGCCCTTCCAAAAAGTTCAACTTTCGTCTCGTCAGTCCACAGAAAATTTTCCCAAAGTCTTGGGGATCATCAATATGTTTTTTGCCAAATGTGAGACAAGACTTTATATTATTTTTGGTCAGCAGTGGTTTTCGCCTTGGAACTCTGCCATGGATGCCATTTTTGCCCAGTCTCTTTCCTATGGTTGAGTCATGAACACTGACCTTAACTTCTTGGTGACTGGGGGGCAGTATTGAGTAGCTTGGATGAAAAAGTTGCCCAGAGTAAACTGCCTCCTACAAATAAAAGCTAGAATATGCATAGAATTAGTATATGTCTGTGAGTATAACATAACTCATATGGCAGGCGAAAACCTGAGAAAAATCCAACCAGGAAGTGGGAAATCTGAGGTTTGTAGGTTTTCAACTCATAGCCTATCGAAGATACAGTGGGGTATTGGTCATATTGCACTTCCTAAGGCTTCCACTAGATGTCAACAGTCTTTAGAACCTTGTATGATGCTATGAAGGGGGGCCAAATGAGAGGGGATTGAGCCAGGTATCTGGCAGAGAGCCACGAGCTCGTGACGCTAGGTCATGTGAAAGTTAGCTTGCGTTCCATTGCATTTCTACAGACAAAGGAATTCTCGGTTGGAACATTATTGAAGATTTATGATAAAAACATCCTAAAGATGGATTCTATACTTCGTTTGACATGTTTCTACGACCTGTAATATAGCTTTTTGGACTTTTTGTCCGACCTTTCGGCTGGACTTGCACGCGCATTTGGATATGTTTACCAAACGCCCTAACAAAGGGAGCTATTTGGACATAAATGGACTTTATCAAACAAATCAAAAATTTATTGTGGAACTGAGATTCATGGGAGTGCATTCTGATGAAGATCATCAAAGGTAAGTGAATATTTATAATGCTACTTCTGACTAATATTGACTCCACAACATGGCGGTTATCTCTTTAGCTGTTATGATCTCTAAGCGCCGTACTCAGATTACGCCATGGTATGCTTTTTCCGTAAAGTTTAAATCTGACACAGCGGTGAGATTAAGGAGAAGTTTATCTAAAGTTCCATGTATAATAGTTGTATCTTTTAGCAATGTTTATGAGTATTTCTGTAAATTGATGTGGCTCTCTGCAAAATCACTGCATGTTTTGGAACTACTGAACATAACACGCCAATGTAAAATTTGATTTTTGGATATAAATATGCACTTTATCGAACAAAACATACATGTATCGTGTAACATGATGTCCTATGAGTGTCATCTGATGAAGATCATCAAAGGTTAGTGATTAATTTTATCTATATTTCTGCTTTTTGTGACTCCTCTCTTTGGCTGGAAAAATGGCTGTTTTTTTCTGTGACTTTGTGGGTACCTAACAATCGTTTGTGGTGCTTTTGCTGTAAAGCCTTTTCGAAATCAGACACTGTGGCTGGATTGAGAATTGCATCTTTAAAATGGTGTAAAATACTTGTATGCTTGAGGAATTTTAATTATGAGATTTTATTTGTTTCGAATTTGGCGCCCTGCACTTTCACTGGCAGTTGGTGGGGTGGGACGCTACAGTCCCGAATATCCCAGAGAGGTTAACTGAGGCAAGTGAGGCCTGCAGTTCTTTAGATGTTGTTGTGGGTTCTTTTGTGACCTCTTGGATGAGTCGTCGCTGTGCTCTTGGGGTAATTTTGGTAGGCCGGCCACTCCTGGGAAAGTTCACCACTGCTCCAAATTTTCTCCATTTGTGGAAAATGTCTCACCTTGGTTCGCTGGAGTCCCAAAGCTTTAGAAATGGCTTTGTATCCCTTTCCAGACTGATAGATGTAAATTACTTTGTTTCTCATCTGTTCCTGAATTTCTTTGGATCGCAACATGTCGTCTTGCTTTTTGAGTGATTTCTTGATTCAACAGGTCTGGCGTAATCAGGCCTGGGTGTAGCTAGTGAAATTGAACTCAGCTTTCCAAAAAATTTGATTAACCACAGTAAATTCATGATTTAACAAGGGGGGTCCAATTACTTTGTCACATAGGGCCAATGGAGGTTCGGATAGCTTTTTTCCTTTAAGAAATAAAATTATCAATTAAGGTGCATTGTGTGTTTACTTGGGTTATCTTTGTGTAATATTACAATTTGTTTGATGATCTGAAACATTTAAGTGTGACAAATGTGCAAAAAAATAAGAAATCAGGAAGGGGGCAAATACTTTTTCACAGCACTGAATATATATATATATATATTATTTGTATATATTTATTATTTAACCTTTATTTAACTAGGCAAGTCAGTTAAGAACACATTCTTATTTACAATGACCAAAAGGCAAAAGGCCTCCTGCGGGGATGGAGGCGGGGATAATACAAAAATAAAAATGTTGGACAAAGCACATAGCACAACAAGATAGACAACACAACACTACATAAAGAGAGACATAAGACAACACAGCATGGCAGCAACACAACATGGCAGCAGCACAACATGGTAGAAACATCATTGGGCACAGAAAACAGCAAAGGCAAGAGGGAAAGACAATACATCACACGAAGCAGCCACAACTGTCAGTAAGAGAGTGTCCATGATTGAGTCTTTGAATGAAGAGATGGAGATAAAACGGTCCTGTTTGAGTGTTTTTGTGGCTCGTTCCAGTCCACTAGCTGCAGCGAACTGAAAAGAGGAGCGACACAGGGATGTGTGCGCTTTGGGGACTTTTAACAGAATGTGACTGGCAGAACGGGTGTATGTGGAGGATGAGGAGGTGAGGCCTAAGAGGTTTTTATAAATAAGAATGGGTCTTGCGTCAGGTACACAGAGATGGACAGTTTACAGAGGAGTACAGAGTATTTACAGTGCCTTCGGAAAGTATTCAGACCCCTTGACTTTTCAAAATTGTGTTACATTACAGCCTTATTCTAAAATCTATTAAATACATTTTTCCCCATCAATCTACACACAATACCCCATAATGACAAAGCAAAAAGAGGTTATTAGAAATGTTTGCAAATATAAAAAATAACAAAATTAAAAAACTGAAATATCAGATTTACATAAGTACTCAGACACTTTACTTAGTACTTTGTTGAAGCACCTTTGGCAGCGATTACAGCATTGAGTCTTCTTGGGTATGACGCTACAAGCTTGCCACACCTGTATTTGGGGAGTTTCTCCCATTCTTCTATGCAGATCCTCTCAAGCTCTGTCAGGCTGGAAGGGGAGCGTTGCTGCACAACTATTTTCAGGTCTCTCCAGAGATGTCAGATCGGGTTCAAGTCCGGGCTCTGGCTGAACCACTCAAAGACAGAGACTTGTCACGAAGCCACTCCTGCGTTGTCTTGGCTATGTGCTTAGTTGTCCTGTGTGGAGGTGAACCTACACCCCAGTCTGAGGTCCTGAGAGCTCTGGAGCAGGTTTTCATCAAGGATCTCCCTGTACTTTGCGCCGTTCATATTTGTTCGCTCCTGACTCGTCTCCCAGTCCCTGCTGCTGAAAAACATGCCCACAGCATGATCCTGCCACCACCATGCTTCACCGTAGGGATGGTGCCAGGTTTCCTCCAGACATGACGCTTGGCATTCAGGCCAGAGTTCAATCTTGCTTTCATCAGACCAGAGAATCTTGTTTCTCATGGTCAGAGTCCTTTAGGTGCTTTTTGGCAAACTCCAAGCGGGCTGTGCCACTTACTGAGGAGTGGCTTCAGTCTGATAAAGATCTGATTGGTGGAGTGCTGCAGAGATGGTTGTCCTTCTGGAAGGTTCTCCAATCTCCACAGAGGGACTCTGGAGCTCTGTCAGAGGCCACTGGGTTCTTGGTCACCTCCCTGACCAAGGCCCTTCTCCCCCGATTGCTCAGTTTGGCCGGGTGGACAGCTCTAGGAAGCGTCTTGGTGGTTCCAAACTTCTTCCATTTAAGAATTATGGAGGCCACTGTGTTCTTGGGGACCTTCAATGCTGCAGAAATGTTTTGGTACCCTTCCCCAGATCCGTGCCTCGACAATCCTGTGTCGGAGCTCTACGAATAATTCCTTCGACCTCATGGCTTGGTTTTTGCTCTGCCATGCACTGTCAACTGTGGGACCTTATATAGACAGGTGTGTCCCTTTCCAAATAATGTCCAACAATTTAATTTACCACAGGTAGACTCCAATCAAGTTGTCGAATCATCTCAAGCAGTGGTGTAAAGTACTTAAGTAAAAATACTTAACTTTTGGGGTAGGGGGCAGTATTTTCACATCCGAATGAAAACGGCCTGCTATAAAGCCATAAAAGCTAGATTATGCATATTATTATTATTATTGGATAGAAAACACTCTGAAGTTCCTAAAACTGTTTGAATGATGTCTGAGTATAACATAACTCATATGGCAGGCAAAAACCTGCGAAAAAATTAGACCAGGAAGTGGGAAATCTGAGGTTGGTCGATTTACAACTCAGCTCCTATTGAAGATACAGTGGGATATTGGTAATGTTGCACTTTCTAAGGCTTCCACTAGATGTCAACAGTCTTTAGAACCTTGTCTGATGCTTATACTGTGAAGTGGGGCCGAAGGAGAAGGGAATGAGTAAGGTCTGCCATGAACTGACCGTGCTCGTTCACATGAGAACTCTGTTCCATTGCACTTCTGAAGACAATGGAATTCTCCGGTTGGAACGTTATTGAAGATTTATGTTAAAAACATCCTAAAGATTGATTCAATACATCGTTTGACATGTTTCTACTGACTGTTACGGAACTTTTTGACATTTCGTCTGCTTTTAGTGAACGCGCTTGGTGACTTTGGATCTAACAAAAGTAACTATTTGGACATAAATGATGTACATTACCGAACAAACAAACATTTATTGTGGAAGTGGGAGTCCTGGGAGTGCATTCCGACGAAGATCAGCAAAGGTAAGTGAAGATTTATAATGCTATTTATTACTTTTGTTGACTGCATAATATGGCGGATATATTTGTGTCTTGATTGGGCTCTGAGCGCCGACTCAGATTATTGCATGGTTTGCTTTTTCCGTAAAGCTTTTTTGAAATCTGACAAAGCGTTTGCATTAAGGAGAAGTGTATCTAAAATTCCATGCATAACAGTTGTATCTTTTTTTAATTTTTTTAATTTTTATGTTACCCCCTTTTCTCCCCAATTTCGTGGTATCCAATTGTTAGCAGTTACTATCTTGTCTCATCACTACAACTCCCGTATGGGCTCGGGCGAGATGAAGGTCGAAAGCCACAGGAGGTTAGCGCGCACTGCGCCTGGCCCGCCACAGGAGTCGCTGGTGCGTGATGAGACAAGGATATCCCTGCCGGCCAAACCCTCCCTAACCCGGACGACACTAGGCCAATTGTGCGTCGCCCCACGGAACTCCCGGTCGTAAATTGATGTGGCTCTCTGCAAAATCAAAGGATGTTTTGGAACTTCTGAACGTAAGGCGCCAATGTAAACTCAGATTTTTGGATAGAAATATGAAGTTTACCGAACAAAACATACATGTATTGTGTAACATGAAGTCCTATGAGTGTCATCTGATGAAGATCAAAGGTTAGTGATTAATTTAATCTATATTTCTGCTTATTGTGAATCCTCTCTTTGGCTGGAAAAATGGCTGTGTTATTCTGTGAATAGGCACTCACCTAATAATTGTTTGGTTTGCTTTCATCGTAAAGCCTTTTTGAAATCGGACACGGTGGCTGGATTTACAACAAGTGTATGTTTAAAATGGTGTAAAATACATACATGTATGTTTGAGGAATTTTAATTATGGGATTTCTGTTGTTTTGAATTTGGCACCCTGCAGTTTCACTGGCTGTTGAAGAGGTGGGACGCTACTAGAGAGGTTAAGTCGTTTTTGGGGTATCTGTACGTAACTTTTTTTTTTAATTACAACTTTTACTTCACTACATTCCTAAAGAAAATAATGTACTTTTTAATTTTCCCTGACACCCAAAAGTACTTGTTACATTTTGAATGCTTAGTAGGACAGGACAATTATCAAATTCAAACTTAAGAGAACATCCTGGTCATCCCTACTGCCTGATCTGGTGGACTGACGAAACACACATGCTTGTAAATTATGTCTGAGTGTTGGAGTGTGCCCCTGGCTGTCCATAAATAAAAAAAATAAAAAGGTTGCATGTGGTTTGTTTAATATAGGGAATTTGAAATGTATACTTCTACTTTCAATTCTTAAGTATATTTGAGCAATTACATTTACTTTTGATACTTAAGTATATTTAAAATCAAATACTTTTAGAATTTTACTCAAGTAGTATTTTACTGGGTGACTCACTTTTACTTGAGTCATTTTCTAATAAAGGTATCAATACATTTACTCAAGTATGACAATTGGGTACTTTTTCCACCACTGATCAAGGACAATCAATGGAAACAGGATGCACCTGGGGTCAATTTGCACTGTACATATACAAACATATTTCCACACTATGAGGTTAGAATAATACTGTAAAATTGTGAAAATGATAATGTAAGCGTTTTTTAAAAAGACTGCCTAAATTTCCGCCTGTTTTGTTGGGATGCTGTTTTGGCCTTCCATGGTGACATCACCATGTGGTAAATTAGTTAATAGACCAATAAGAAAGAGTTCCAAAACTCCCTGCCAATAACATCTAATTTTCAGTTTTCCCCTCTCACTCCCAGACAGTCATAGCAAAATTCTTGCTTGAGAAATTGCTAAAAAGTTGTTTGTTTTCTATTAAAATGGCCAAAAATAATCAGATACTTAATAGTTATCCAGAAATAATTTTAAATGGAGATAATAACTGCTTCAATGGACCTTTAACACTCCGTGAACCTATTGTCTCTGTGTAGCCTCAAGAGCAGCTGGTCTCTACGCACCCTCACTCTATCACTGTCCCTTTTAGCCAGCCTCTCTATCCACTGCTCTCAGCGCCCTTCTCACTCCCTGTGATTCTAAGCACGGCGGTGGGGTGTGGTGGAGTGGGGCCAGGGCCAGGGCGGCTGAGAGCTGGGGGCACTGGGGCAGACACTTCATCAGTAGCAGGTAGAGGTCCTGGCTGCAGTAGAGGAAGAAGAGAAAGGGAGCGCCCACACAGCATCTTACTCATCTTGCTCAGTTTCTGGCACTCATATCTAAATCTACCTCGCATAGGGGGTAGAGCTACAGGTGCTACTGGGGCTAAACTTCAGAATCAAATCACGCACAGACCACTCAATCCGTGTCTTTCATTTGCAGAGTTGCAAAGTCAACACAGCCAAAATGACATCCAAATAGGCACCCGATACTAAATGGGTGCAATGTCGACTTGCTTCAGCATGTACAATCCGCATAAATGTTCCTCCATCTTCTTATCTGCATGTCATTGTGTTCTGTTGGAGAGGTCTCCCATCATATTGGGGACCATCAGCCCCCCTCCCCGAGGCCGAAAGAACATCCTACACATCATTCAACATGCCTTGCATTTTTCCATCACAAGATGAGATGTGTGAAACAAAATTACACAATCCTTTTCATACCCAGAGTACAGCGAATTTAATTTCAAGTCGTCTGGAAAAAGTCAATAATTCAAAAGCGATTCATCTGAGTGTGGAGGACGACGTGGAGCAGCATGCATCAAGCTGTGTTATAAGGCGATTTCTTTAATGCAAGCTTTGAGGATCCAACAAAAGACTAACCCCGGGTGTTGTCCGTAACACTAAATTACTTCTAGCCGGGATTTGAAAATGCATTTTCGTGGCAGTTAGTTACGGATTACATGTAGGGATATATTCTCCGCTCAGGAACCGTGGCAACACTTCAAGCTTTGCTGGAACGGCGTAGATCTAAATTTGTCATCGCTACAGGATATTTGTTCCCCGTCACCCGGGTAGTTTATAGGTCAATATAATCTTTAATCAAACAGTGTACTCGCTGTTCGCTCTGGGGTAGAAGAACTGAATAACAGCTCTAAATCCATCCAAAATGCAGCCTGCAACTAGGAGTACACTACAGACAGGGGCTAACAGTAACACACGGTGCCACAGTGTTTTGAAGTACGGTGTGGACTCCCAGGTGTGGCATCTTTAAAAGAAGATATCATTTCTCATCTGGTGCCCTCTAGAAAACAACATGTCAATGTAAAACAAGTTAGACTAGAGTAGAGTATGATATACAGTCCTGTGGATGAGAGGAGTCAGTTTACTCTAGGTTGGTACACGAATGTCCGTCTTGGACGGTTCCTAGACCGCAATAGTCAATCATAAGTAAATATAATTATTTTGGCTGTTATTGCTGTGTATACACAGTACATCTAGATTATTTCATATGACAGATCTATATAGATTGCATGTAACTTACCTCATATCACAGACATAGATAACTGGTAGAACATACCAGATACCTTCATGATTACACTGTTCTTGTCCATGGGGTAGTTTGGAACAAAAACCTAGCCCATGGCCTCTAACACTGTTCTCACGGTGAGATGGTTATGGTTTGTCGCTTTGTGCCTTTTCACAGCCAAAGGCTTGGGCTTTTTCCTCGAGACATCAGTCCTGTTACTACTGTATAAGCCAACACCCAGAGGATGTATAACACAGCCAGAGCAACACCATGATCATTGAGCCTCTGCTTGGTCCTCTGTTCAAGACTAACCTTGAGGGGGATTGTTTATGTAACACAGTCAGCACAGTACAACGTCCACTCCGTTTAGGTAGGCCAACTGAGAAATCACAACATTACCCTGCTATGAATGGGAAAAGCCTCGTAAGGGCCCTGCAAATAGTGTTCAGCTAATGATTTGACAATCTATTGCGACGTGTCCTTGGTTTTTACATATTATAAACGTAGTCCAATGTCTAAGCTAAGTGCAGAATTTTAAAAAAGACATTCAACCCACATGCAGTGCCTCTGTTCTATTCTCCCCTTGTTTCATTGAAGTGCCATTGAGAGTTTGAGATGGTCTGCATAAAGAACATCCATATCGATCCAATCTGGCAAAAATATTGCAGAGGAAAAAAAGACGGACTCCTCAAAATGTTGTCGGTCTCGTCTCCACTCGTGACATAAGAACTGAGCTCTATATTACAAGAGGAAGATTGTGCCAGGCGAGGAGATAAAACTAAGTGTCAGTGGAATCTCCTTTTCAAGATAACAGTCCTATAGTTTCTCTATCTCAGAGAGAGAAACTGTGTGTGTGTCTTGTTCTTCTGTCCTCGGTGGGGACCTGAAATCCCCAAAAGTCACCACAAGGATAGGAAAACAAGGAAAAATCTCCCTCATGGGGACATTCCCCACATCCCCGCGAGGACAAAAGCTATTTTAAGCTTAGTGGTTAGGTTTAGGGTTACAACTAGGTTTGGGTTTTAGTCAGGGGAAATAGGATTTTGAGTGGAAATCAAATTTAGGTCCCCACGAGGATAGAAAAACAAGTGTGGCGTTTATTCTAAATATCCAAATTAACATTAGTATTGGAATATACATATGTGAGAAAAAAATCCTATTTTAACATGTGTAGCTTGTTGTTTTTGTTGGCCAATCAAAGTGGCAAAGAGGCTCAATGTGTAGCAAGTGGAGTGAGAGTTCACTAACACAAAGCAAGATGGAATAAAGTTACAGAATTAAAATGTTACCGAATTGAGAAGTAGGCCACAACGAGCAACCAAAAGGTAGATTGTTGTTTTATCTGAATGGGGTTGGGAGGGGGGTAGCCTCAATTATCCTAGCTAGCTATAGCTGGCTAGCTTAGCTAGCTTCTCTAGTAGGCTGGACAGATTACATTTTTAACAACGCTTTTTTTCCGATAAAAGCTAGTTCATTGCATCCGCCGTGGAGCCCAGTTTCATAATGTGACCATTTTTCCAAGCTGCTTGTCGTCGATTTGAAGTAATCGAGAAAAAACAGGCCTTATTTTAGGTCATTTTTCACCCTGCCAGCTCCTATTAGTTCTATAGAGCACCAACTCGCCTTCCGAACGTTCTATTCCCAGCTTATTGTTTTACGTCACAATTCTTTGCTATTGTTGGCAATGAGACCTGCTCACGTTGTTAGAAGTTCAAATGTAAACAAAGAAATTACTCATGAAACTGAGGTCGTCCTATTGATTCCTATAGGGGAAATCATGTCGGTCTATTTCGCCAAATATCTTGCAAAGTGTATATTTTGATTTTTTTCTAGTCGGACGTCATTTTAAAATCATGAGAATCTCCTCTTTCTAATTATGTAAATCTGGGCAGCGAGCTTGGTTGTCATCAAATGCTAGCCCCAAAATACTTTTTGCCCTTGGAACGCTGAGCTCCCCCATTGTTTTCCTATGGAGAGGCATGCCAGGAGAACCTCCTCTTTGTAATTATGTATGTCTGGGCAGCGAGTTCTTTTGTCATCGATCACTAGACTAGAAATAGTCAGAAGTTTATATTTTCCTCTACTTTCATTACACAGACATAAGCACAGTTGACACCATCGAGGTGCAGATGTTTACTTTCTACACAAGTTTTTTTTTTTTTACAGTTTCGTCCGACGAACAGATTTTAGTGGTAAAATAAAAAGGGATACATTTTTTGGTGCATTTTATGTGAAATTAAATTCTAAGCATCAATCCAGTCAAAACAGGCTCTGCGAATGTTCGATTCCATTCATTTGCTACGGGCGTGCGCTGTTGTTCCAGCTTAGCCAATATTATTTTTCTGTTTTTCAGACTTGGGTGAATTTTAACTCGCTCTATTGTCCAGCCTCTCTCTAGGCTACTTCAGTCAAGACGGGTACTGTTATGTGCGATGATAAATAACATTGTGGCTGCTACAAGTTAGCTTGTCTTGGCCGTAGCCGAGTTGCCGTGGCTAGTGGCTACCGTGACACTCCGTCTCCCTCCGTCTGCTCGCTCCAAGCCCCTTTACAGCTGCAGCAATAGAGTACCAGCCTCTCTCCCTCACGCAGCAGTGAACAGGTAAATAAAAAATCATTGTTTTTCAAATTAAAATTTAAAATAAAAATGTAACAAAACAAACTGTTTAATTTTTTTTTAAATCATGTATTTCAAATTTCCAGACTTAGGGCAAAAATTCATGATACTATTTGAATAGTACAATTGTTTAAAACCCCCTTCCCTAGTATGTGCGTATGTGAACACTGTTAGCTTTGCTCTAGGAGAGAGAGTCGGGGCCTTGAGCAGCATGAGGGTCGGACAGAGTGCTGGCGCAAAGTGCAGAGAGAGATAAGAAAAGTCGATATGTAACAATTATCTGGAGTACTCCAGTGACTGGAGGGGTTCTCCTCTCTCGCTGCTACACTATTTATACAGACAGTACAGTCCTCTCGGCTGCTCTTTCTCAACCCATGAAAGTCGTCTGGTGATTGTTGATAGCCGGGTCATGATACTACAAGGCCAGAGTTTAGTGTGACAGTGATGGGCATTTTCTACCTGGATCGCATCAGTTCACTGACTGTCTCAAAACGAAAGTCCAAGCAGGTGGTATAATTAAGATGTTGTATTAGCATCATTATACATTCATCTCCAAGAAATCTAAACACACACGCACGGCTTAATACTGCGGTCTACACACAGCAATCGATAAGAGGAAGTTTTTCTCACGGTCATATTCAGCAACAGAGGACAAATTGGCAACAGTAAACAGTGTGTTGCTCGCTCTTCTTGCGTGCCACACTCCAACGTAGTAAACACTTCCTGAGTGTGTAACGGTTCTGTCTGCTTTCGTATCATGTGAATGTTTTGTTGTTGAATACTGTTATCAAAATCAGTTCACGTTTGCATCACATACAGAAATTCCAGACAAATAACATCCGCTCTGTGATTTGTTTACAAGGTGGGTGGAAAGCCTTTTAGGACAGTCTTCCACTCTGTATCGCACCTTAATTTATCTACCAGCCAGGGAATATGACGAAACCGCGTGAACAGAGAGAGCGTGAAAGAACACACACACACAACGGAACAGCCTAATTATGGATTTGTCTTGACTGCTGAAAGGAGGGAATCACACAACCAACTCAGACACAAAATCAACAGATAAGACCATGGAAGAGGGTGAAGGATAGAGTAGTGTGGATACAAGTGGAGGATCATTCGCAGTTCGACAACTTATCTCTGGGGGAGAGAGAGAGAAGAGAGAGAGAGAGGAGAGGTGAGGCGCAAGAGGTCAGGTACGTAGGAAGAGAGAAAGAATGGTAGAGGTAGAAAGAGCGAGGGGTAGAGAGACTGCTAGAGGAGAAGGTATGTAGACAACAAAGAGAAAGAGAGTGGTAGATACAAAGAGAAAGAGTGCCAGAGGTAGAGAGCTCGAGAGAGGGAGAGAGAAAGAGTGCAGTGGAGGTAGAGAGACTTCGAGTGATAGAGGTAACTTGAGAGAAAGAAAGAAAGGGAGGAAGAGAGGTAAAAAAATAAATAAAAAAATACAATAATAATCGCTCATCACTTACCAGTGAGCACAGCCTTGGCGGACGGGTCGGAAAGGTCCAGGGCACTCTTGCCGTCGGTGTTGCGAATGTTGGGGTCGGCTCCATGCTGGAGCAGCACTGTACAGGGGAAACACAGACAGTAGCTGAGCTCAGGCAGGGACAGACACAGACCACCACTGCTAACACCAGGACTAGCGCTGCCGCCACTGCTGCCCGCTAGCACTCTCTGGCTCCGCGGCATGCTGCCGACATAAACATACATCGCACACCAGCGGTGCGTCGTGAGAACGGAGGACCGGAGCGACAGCAGGCAGCAAGAGGGGAAAAAAACAACAGCCCAAACTGAATGCTGCGGCGGAGGTGAGGAGGAGGGGAAAAAGCCATATTAGAAAAACAGGCAGGAGGACTCGGGCACTACCATGTGACTCCAGCACAGGTATGAGAGCAGAATATCAAAGCCCGCCTGCCTGCCTAGCCTTTCTCGCTCTAGCCCAGGGAGGGAGAGGGAATGAGAGAGAGAGAGTGAGCGAGCGTGACAATAAAAGAGCAGAGGGTTAGAGACAGAGTAAGGGAGGGGAAAGAAGAGAGACGGGGGGGGGACATGTTTCCCAGGGTGCAGCGTTTTAATCTCCCCCAGATGAGTGATTGTCTGAGTGGATGAACAGCAGAGCGCTCGCTCATAAGGAGACCAGCGGCCCCGAACTCTCAGCTCTATCCCGAAACACACACACGCGCACACACTACCAATCACATCCTGCAACACTACTACGCTTCAGTCGTTCTTCACTTCACACACCGCTCTATGTATTACCAAGGTTTACACACTGAACAAAACAAAGAAGACACACAAAGGGAGAGAGGCAGAAAACTGCTCTGCACTCAAATCAGGGAGCAGGACAATGAAAGAAAGAGTCAATGGGGAGGGAGGCCGGGAGAAGAAAACAAGAGGGCCGGTTAAAGACAACTCCTACTCAATCTGGATCGCACCTCTCAAAATCACATACACCTTTTATACACAGCAGAACAGGGTGAGGGTGCTAGCTTTCGGAGCCATTTGTCATCATTCGTATTCAGTCACGCAAGCAGCAGCAGCTTTTCTCAACATCGCCACTCGGGTGATCACTTGGCTAAATGGGAGCCCATGTCTGTCTGCCTGCCTGCCTGCCCCTCTCTCCACGTCGGTGACGCACGCCACACGTTAACTCACCCATTCCTCAACACAAATGTGATTTAGCTCTGCACCAAATCACATTGTCTTCCACATCCACTCCTGTCCTACTAGCCTGGTAACTAAAGGAGCAGGGAGACACTAAAGAGAAAGCCCTGGTGGAAGAAAGAGTGAACAAATCCAATGAAAAGGAGCCCTCTGTAAAATAGACATATGCTGGGCTATAGCAGCAGTCTCAGTCCTGTAACAGATTAATATGCAGGTAGGCTCTCATACGCTGCTGCGTTAGCTGGAGGCAGAGCAGAGAGTCGATGTATGACAGGCAGTCAGTGGGAGTCTGATGGAGGGGTGGCCGTGCTGGTGGAGGGGGCAGTGGAGAGAGGGATGGGGCAGTGTGGAGAGGGATGGGGCAGTGTGGAGGGGGCTTGGTGTCGTGTCAAGGCGTAAATGATGGCGACGGGGTGATTAAGATTCGCAGGTGCTCCTCTGACAGCTTGCCTGCCTATCTATCTGTCTGTCACACATGAGCGAGAGAGGGAGCGAGAGCGAGCGAGCTCAGCTGTTCCTGTACAGCAACAACAACTCCTTCCCCCTCATAATGTAAACCCACATGACCTCCACCCTCCGAACACACACACATACCAAAGAGAGACACTCCCAAAGATTGAGTAGATGAGCCATTTGCCTTGCCATCGCCGCTCACCCTGTTCCCATGGTGCTGCACGTGCAGCTGGCTAACACGGCCAATAACACCTACAACAATGATAAACGAGAGGGCGGGAGAGTGCTCAGCATACAAACACCAGCCACTGTGGAGTGACAGAGCTAGCTGACAAGATGGAGAGGATGGAGGGGGCCTGATCATATGATCCTGACACTTAGGTGCTGACACAGTGTATTGCGATTCTATACGTATTAGGATTCCATACTACGATTTTATTGCATTATGATGTTAGCCCACGCAACCTCATACACTGCCATCTGCCCGGTACAATTCTCCAACGTGCCAGTGGCCATCGAAAGGTGAGCATTTCCCCACTGAAGTCAGTTACAACAACAAACTGCAGTCTGGTCAAGAGCCTGGTGAAGACGAGCACGCAGGTGAGCTTCTCCGAGACGGTTTCTGACCGTTTGCGCAGAAATTCTTTGGTCCTGCATAGGGCTGTTGGGGAATCCCGTATTATCACCACACCGGCGGTCATGAAGGCAGTTCAATTCCAAGTGACCTTTTAGTCACGGTGATTAGGGTTCTCCAAGTGATGGTCATTAGTAGCCTACCAAACTTGCTAACTGCCTGGTATTCAAGCACTCTATTGTCCCTCTAAATCACTCTGACAATGCAAAAGTAATCAAACATCTAATCAAACACTTCTTGAGAGCCAATGAGCTCATGTTGCTCAACATTTCTATAGGCTACGCAAGAAATGATAGTCGATATTAAAAAGAAGAGGATCCCATCATAGGCCAGACCTACTATATTTATTTCTAAACTTTCTTAATATTTAGCACATCGCTTTTAATTACAACAGGATTATAAACTACCTGCCTGGCATGAAAATGAACCACGGAAAGGCGTCCTCCATTCGCTATTTAAGTGCATAGATGACATGCATTTTTCCTGCTGCCCCGTTTCGAGACAGGTGCATAATGGTCCATTCTAAATCAAAACAAATTTCACACATATATTATTTAGAATATGTGAAAACAAGATTAAATCAAGATTAGTCTGATGGGTATCAATGTTAGCCTATCACTTGTGAATGATGCCCAGCATAAGGCAAAAAAATATTCATTTTTTTGCCGACTTCTTCGAATCAGTCGCACAACTCATGTAGCCTAGCCCATAGGCCTATGTGTTTAGATAAGGTTTCTATCACAACTAAAGTGGCCAAATAACGTATTAAAATGAAGCACATTAATCCGCTTTACAAGGTGTGTAGCGCCTTACTTGCATGCATAAGCAGCGTGAGTTAAGTTTGGGGAAAATAATTTGCTCCATAAAAATGCATCTTTATAATAAAAGCATTACATGATAAAGGTATTTTCCCGCTAAATGGAACATTTGCGCTTATAGCCTACTATCATGTGTGCATTGCTGCGCTTATAGCCTACTACCATGTGTGCATTGCTGCGCTTATAGCCTACTACCATGTGTGCATTGCTGCGCTTATAGCCTACTACCATGTGTGTATTGCTGCGCTTATAGCCTACTACCATGTGTGTATTGCTGCGCTTATAGCCTACTACCATGTGTGTATTGCTGCGCTTATAGCCTACTACCATGTGTGTATTGCTGCGCTTATAGCCTACTACCATGTGTATTGCTGCGCTTATAGCCTACTACCATGTGTGTATTGCTGCGCTTATAGCCTACTACCATGTGTGCATTGCTGCGCTTATAGCCTACTACCATGTGTGCATTGCTGCGCTTATAGCCTACTACCATGTGTGTATTGCTGCGCTTATAGCCTACTACCATGTGTGTATTGCTGCGCTTATAGCCTACTACCATGTGTGTATTGCTGCGCTTATAGCCTACTACCATGTGTGTATTGCTGCGCTTATAGCCTACTACCATGTGTGTATTGCTGCGCTTATAGCCTACTACCATGTGTGTATTGCTGCGCTTATAGCCTACTACCATGTGTGTATTGCTGCGCTTATAGCCTACTACCATGTGTGTATTGCTGCGCTTATAGCCTACTACCATGTGTGTATTGCTGCGCTTATAGCCTACTACCATGTGTGTATTGCTGCGCTTATAGCCTACTACCATGTGTGCATTGCTGCGCTTATAGCCTACTACCATGTGTGCATTGCTGCGCTTATAATGGAAGAAATAGCCTAATAGTTCATTGACATTTTAAGCTAAACGTTCTGATCTGTTGCATCAGCCATATTGCGCTTTTTTAAAGTATTAATTTGGGATCTATTGCATCTCACAACTGTCCCAGACTATGTTTGGAATATTTATTTATTGCGCAGAATAGGTCAACTTTTGTACTATGGGGGATGGTAGATTGGCATAGGCTTGTGCTTTTGCTGTTCGTTAGGCCCACTCATTTTGTTGGCTGATGAAAAGTAAATGTGGACAGTTCTTCCAATATCTTCAATATGCACCTCAGAATTGGGTAAGGACCCGCGCAGTTGCATCCACGATGTGTCTGTCTTCACTTGTAGCCTGTATGAAAGACCCGATCACGTGATGGGGAGCCGTGTGAGTGAGAGGCGCTCGGAGCGCGCAGCACTCAGGGAGAAGGGCACATCGCAGCACTCCAGACCAAGGTGCATTATGGCCACACAAAAGGGGATGCCGCCGTAAAATTCGAGGCATTATCAAGTGCTGGTCAAATTGTGAATGAAAGACTGATGAAGTGTGTACAGCCCGCGCAAAAAACAAAGCAGAGCTCATGCCTTTCAAGCGACTTTTTTCAAAATCATCATTAGAGTAGCATCATGAAGCCTTACAATGTATCAAATATCAAAACATGTAGCTCAACGTTTGTAGAACAACAAAAGTTACATTAATACCTCTAAATTAAGCAAATAGGAATACATATTTCTTTATTTACCAGTCAACACAGGTAAATAAATGTGCGCAATCTCAAATCATTTTATTTCCACTTTGTTCAATTGTATTCTTCATATTATAAAATAATGCCACGGAATTCTAAGCTAATCTTGTCTGCTAAATTAAAGTGTAGCCCACAGCCATTTCGCATAGCCAGATCAGGACAACTCAGAGTACGCAATTCTGTTCTGCTGAAATAGACTTCATTTTCTTCATATCATGCTTCTTTAGACCTGTCTAAAATAAATGATTGATTTATTGTGAAGGTGTAGGCTATATTATATGGATTTATTTGCCTTTTTAAAATGTAGATGTTCCAAAGGTCTTCATCAGTGGCTTGTAGGCTATGTGTGGAAGCCAGGAGATGCTAAATGTCTTTATGTTAATTAAGAGTCAATTATCGTGAGACCGACAGTTAATTGCTTGAAAATCACCGGCTGTCATGACCGACACAGCCTTACTTGTGCAAACCCACAGATACATAATCTGTCCCGGTGGCTGGTCTCAGATGATCCCGCAGGCAAAGAAGCCAGATGTGGAGGTCCTGGGCTGGAGAGGTTATGCGTGGTCTGCGGATTGAGGCCGGTTGGACGTACTGCCAAATTCTCTAAAATGACGCTGGAGGCGGCTTGTGGCAGAGAAATTTACATTAAATTATCTGGCAACAGCTCTGGTGGACATTCCTGCAGTCAGCATGCCAATTGCATGCTCCCTCAAAACTTGAGACATCTGTGGCATTGTGTTTGTCAAAACTGCACATTTTAAAGTGGCCTTTTATTGTCCCAAACACAAGGTGCACCTGTGTAATGATCATGCTGTTTAATCAGCCATATCTGTCAGGTGGATGGATTATCTTGGCAAAGGAGAAATGCTCACTAACAGGGATGTAAACAAATTTCTGAACAAAATGAGAGAAATACACATTTTGTGCATATGGAACATTTCTGAGATATTTTATTTCAGCTCATGAAACATGGGACCAACACTTTACATGTTGCATTTATATTTTTGTTCAGTATAATATCGTCCAAAATAATATTGTGGTATGTAACTATCGAGTCCAAATGTTATTAGTCTCTGTGAGAGTGAGAAATGTGTGTAGTAATTACATTCTGGCATGAGATGAGCAGAGTGAGTGTTTCTATGTTAATGAACTGGCACTGCTGAAATTAGGCTAAAGTCACTTAATGGTTACTGCTTAATTTCTGCTGAAATTATTTTCATTCAACATAAACATAACACACAAAAATATGTATATAATATCTGAGACAAGCAAAAGCATGAGTGAATATCTCCTTACATGCCCAGTTCTGAAGAACAGCAGCTCACAAATCAACAATCTGTGTAGCTAGATTTCCATCCAATTGGCGACAGACTTGTGAATATTAAAAAATATGTTCATTTTCCCCACCAGTGTGTTTCCACCAAATGACAGTGCACACAAAATGTTCTTTTTTTGCTTAACTTCTCATGTACCAAACAAAAATCTAAAGTGCAATGTGCTTCCATCACATTTAACTCCAACCTAGATTTATTTTCACCAAAACTGTTGCGTTAAATATCAAATGTGCCTACTCTATATTTGTTTCATGAATATGAATTCGGAGGGCAGAAATCATTAGGTATTAAAGCATTAGACCTCTTACTAAAAAGGCTTCAGTCATGCAAAAGCTATACTTAAATCTGAACTGGTTCTCTATAGCAGATTAGTAAGAATGGCTCACCCGATTTCCCTTTATTCAGATTACAATCTCACACTTTCAGTTATTATATAAATAATCTCCAAAATATTGCTATTTTTAAAACAAACCATAGAAAGTTACTTGCCAATATTATGGTGAAAAGGGTATAATCTTTGTAAATTATATCATAAATAGGGTTGGTGGAGTTAAATCACACACGCAGCTAAAAAAAAAAAAACATGGACCCTAAATTACAACCAACAAATTGCAGCATTACAGCAAAAATGGAAGTCGCAAGTGGAATACGGAGAAAGTAAGGAACTGTCTGAACTGGTGAAGAGGCAACACAGCCTCTTCACTGTTGACGTTCAGACTGGTGTTTTGGGGGTACTATTTAATGAAGCTGCCAGTTGAGGACTTGTCTGTTCCTCAAACTAGATAGTAATTTTCTTATTTAACCTTTATTTAACTAGGCAAGTCAGTTAAGAACAAATTCTTATTCACAATGACGGCCTAGGAACAGTGGGTTAAGTGCCGTGTTCAGGACGACAGATTTTTACCTTCTCAGCTCGGGGATTCGATCTAGCAACCTTTCGGATACTGGCCCAGCATTGTATTAGATCTTTTTCATTTTGAAAAATTAGCTTGAGCGACAACATTGCGTCAATGGTCAACTGGTGGCTCTCAGAGTGATATGTGCGTAATAGACAAATGCGGCCATTGTTTCTCTCGCTCCTACTAAGAAGCCAACTGACCCGGTTGATATATTATCGAATAGATAATTGAAAAGCACCTTGAGGTTTGATTATAAAAAATGTTTGCCATGTTTCTGTCGATATTATGGATCTAATTTGGAATATTTTTCAGAGTTGTCGTGACCTCAATTTCCGGTCGATTTCTCAGCCAAACGTGAAGAACAAACGGAGCTATTTCGGCTACAAAAATTATCTTTATGGGAAAAAAATTAACATTTGCTATCTAAGTGGGAGTCTCGTGAGTGAAAACATCCGAAGCTCATCAAAGGTAAACGATTTAATTTGATTGCTTTTCTGATTTTGGTGACCAAGCTGCCTGCTGCTAGCTAGGCATAATGCTATGCTAGGCTATCGATAAACTTACACAAATGCTCGTCTTGCTTTGGCTGTAAAGCATAATTTCAAAATCTGAGATGACAGGGAGATTAACAAAAGGCTAAACTGCGTTTCAATATATTTCACTTGTAATTTCATGAATATGAATATTTTCGAGTAATATTTTTTATCCGTTGCGTTATGCTAATTAGTGTCAGTTGATGACAATTCTCCCGGATCCGGGAGCGGTAGTTCCAAGAGGTTTTAAGAGGCTCCTCTGTCCTCCACTCGTTACCTGTATTAATGGCACCTGTTTGAACTTATCAGTATAAAAGACACCTGTCCACAGCCTCAAACAGTCACACCCCAAACTCCACTATGGCCAAGACCAAAGAGCTGTCAAAGGACACCAGAAACAAAATTGTAGACCTGCACCAGGCTGGGAAGACTGAATCTGCAATAGGTAAGCAGCTTCGTTTGAAGAAAACAACTGTGGGAGCAATTATTAGGAAATGGAAGATATACAAGACCACTGATAATCTCCCTCGATCTGGGGCTCCACGCATGATCTCACCCCGTGGGGTCAAAATGATCACAAGAACGGTGAGCAAAAATCCCAGAACCACACGGGGGGACCTAGTGAATGACCTGCAGAGAGCTGGGACCAAAGTAACAAAGCCTACCATCAGCAAGTGCATTGAAGATGAAACGTGGCTGGGTCTTTCAGCATGACAATGATCCCAAACACACCGCCCGGGCAACGAAGGAGTGGCTTCGTAAGAAGCATTTCAAGGTCCTGGAGTGGCCTAGCCAGTCTCCAGATCTCAACCCCATAGAAAATCTTTGGAGGGAGTTGAAAGTCCGTGTTGCCCAGCAACAGCCCCAAAATATCACTGCTCTAGAGGAGATCTGCATGGAGGAATGGGCCAAAATACCAGCAACAGTGTGTGAAAACCTTGTGAAGACTTACAGAAAACGCTTGACCTCTGTCATTGCCAACAAAGGGTATATAACAAAGAATTGAGATAAACTTTTGTTATTGACCAAATACTTAATTTTCCACCATAATTTGCAAATAAATTAATTAAAAATCCTACAATGTGATTTTCTGGATTTTTTTTTTAAGTTTGTCTGTCATATTTGAAGTGTACCTATGATGAAAATTACAGGCCTCTCATCTTTTTAAGTGGGAGAACTTTCACAATTGGTGGCTGACTAAATACTTTTTTTGCCCCACTCTATGGGGGAAGGGAAATTAGGCAGACAATTACATTGATAAATTGTCGATTCTATCTGCAATATTAAAGCTGCTCTACACACTAAAAAAAGTTTTACAAAATAATTCTAATAATAATGTGCCTACTCTGGTCTTGGTACGTGCGCTCAAGACAACAGCTTGCAGATACAGTGCGGGTATGCTAGTCTACGTGATGACATTATGGATAATTTTAATTGTCAAATGGCAGTCACGCATCGATCATCATGTCATCAGAATCAGACCCTCACAATATACAGTTGAAGTCTGAAGTTTACATACACCTTAGCCAAATACATTTAAACTCAGTTTTTCACAATTCCTGACATTTAATCCTAGGAAATATTCCCTGTCTTAGGTCAGTTAGGATCAACACTTTATTTTAAGAATGTGAAATGTCAGAATAATAGTAGAGAGAATGATTTAAGCTTTTAATTATTTCATCACATTCCCAGTGGGTCAGAAGTTTACATGCACTCAATTAGTATTTGGAGGCATTGCTTTAAAATGGTTTAACTTGGGTCAAATGTTTTGGGTAGCCTTCCACAAGCTTCCCACAATAAGTTGGGTGAATTTTGGCCCATTCCTCCTGACAGAGCTGGTGTAACTGAGTCACATTTGGAGGTCTCCTTGCTCGCACACGCTTTTTCAGTTCTGCCCACAAATTTTCTATAGGATTGAGGTCAGGGCTTTGTGATGGCCACTCCAATACCTTGACTTTGTTGTCCTTAAGCCATTTTGCCACAACTTTGGAAGTATGTTTGGGGTCATTGTCCATTTGGAAGACCCATTTGCGACCAAGCTTTATCTTCCTGACTGATGTCTTGAGATGTTGCTTCAAAACACCCACGTAATTTTCCCACCTCATGATGCCATCTATTTTCTGAAGTGCACCAGTCCCTCCTGCAGCAAAGCACCCCCACAACATGATGTTGCCACCAGTGTGCTTTACGGTTGGGATGGTGTTCTTCAGGCTTGCAAGCCTCCCCCTTTCTTCCTCCAAACATAATGGTCATTATGGCCAAAAAGTTATATTTTTGTTTCATTAGATCAGAGGACATTTCTCAGAAAAGTACAAAGGCTATTTTTATGGCGGTTTTGGAGCAGTGGCTTCTTCCTTGCTGAGTGGTCATTCAGGTTATGTCGATATACGACTTGTTTTACTGTGGATATTTGTTTCCTCCAGCATCTACACAAGGTCCTTTGCTGTTGTTCTGGGATTGATTTGAACTTTACGCACCAAAGTATGTTCATCTCCAGGAGACAGAACGAGTCTCCTTCCTGAGCGGTATGACGGCTGCGTGGTCCCATGGTGTTAATACTTGCGTACTATTGTTTGTACAGATGAACGTAATACCTTCAGGCGTTTGGAAATTGCTCCCAAAGAAGACCAGACTTGTGGAGGTCTACAAAAACAATTCTGAGGTCTTGGCTGATTTCTTTTGATTTTCTCATGATGTCAAGCAAAGAGACACTGAGTTTGAAGGTAGACCTTGAAATACATCCACAGGTATGCCTCCAATTGACTCAAATTATGTCAATTAGCCTATCAGAAGCTTCTAAAGCAATGACATAATTTTCTGGAATTTTCCAAGCTGTTTAAAGGCACAGTCAACTAAGTGTATGTAAACTTCTGACCCACTGGAATTGTGATACAGTGAATTATAGGTTAAATAATCTGTCTGGAAACAATTGTTGGAAAAATTACTTGTGTCATGAACAAAGTAGATGTCCTAACTGACTTGCCAAAACTATAGTTTGTTAATAAGAAATTTGTCAAATATTCTCAATAATAAATGTCTGGAAAGACAACAGAACCATCAAAGTCGAGAGGAAGTTTTAATCGGAGTACGGCACATCAACTTAATTCAGATCATTGCCCACCAGAGAGAATAACGTGCTCATCCCTGTGCCACGATGCACATTTCACAGCAGAGAGACTGCAACAAGAAACTTCATTCTCAAGAGCCAACAAATATAGTAGTCAAGCATAATTCAAAGAACCAGATGCTAAAAAGCACACGCTCTGAAGGCATATAGACAACTCGTGTCTCAACACTTGGTCAATGCAGGGATTATTCCATTACAGCAATGGTAGAAAATAAACTCTTGCCAATATATACAGTGCCTTTGGAAAGTATTCGAACCCCTTGACTTTTTCCACATTCTTACGTTACAGCCTTATTCTAAACTTGATTTAAAAAAACTATTTGTCCTCATCTACACACACTACCCCATAACGACAAAGAAAAAAAACTGGCTTTTTTTGCGCTAATTTATTCAAATAAAAAACTGAAATATCACATTTACATAAGTATTGAGACCCTTTACGCAGTACTTTGTTGAAGCACCTCTGGCAGTGATCACAGCATCGAGTCTTCTTGGGTATGACGCTACAAGCTAGGCACATCTGTATTTGGGGAGTTTCTCCCATTCTTCTCTGCAGATCCTCTCAAGCTCTGTCAGGTTGGATGGGGAGCGTTGCTGCACAGCTATTTTCAGGTCTCTCCAGAGATGTTAGATCGGGTTCAAGTTCGGGCTCTGGCTGGACCACTCAAGGACATTCAAAGATTGTCCCGAAGCAACTCCTGCGTTGTCTTGGTTGTGCACTTAGAGTTGTTGTCCTGTTGGAATGTGAACCTTCACCCCAGTCTAAGGGTTCTGAGAGCTCTGGACGCTGAAATACATCCCCACAGCATGATGCTGCCACCACCATGCTTCACCATAGGGATGGTGCCAGGTTTCCTCCAGAAGTGACGCTTGGCATTCAGGCCAAAGAGTTCAATCTTGGTTTCATCGGACCAGAAAATCTTGTTTCTCATGGTCTGACAGTCTTTAGGTGCCTTTTATTTGGCAAACTCCAAGCGGGCTGTCATGTGTCTTTTACTGAGGAGTGGCTTCCGTCTTTCCCTCTACCATAAAGGCCTTACTGGTAACGTGCTGCAGAGATGGTTATCCTTCTGGAAGATCCTCCCATCTCCACAGAGGAACTCTAGAGCTCTGTCAGAGTTAACATCGGGTTCATGGTCACCTCCCTGACCAAGGCCCTTCTTCCCCAATTGCTCAATTTGACCGGACGGTCAGCTCTAGGTAGTTAGAAACTTCTTCCATTTCAGAATGATGAGGCCACTGTGTTATTGGGGACCTTCAATGCTGCAGAAATGTTTTGGTACCCTTCCCCAGATCTGTGCCTTGACACAATCCTGTCTCGGAGGTCTACGGACTATTCCTTCAACCTCATGGCTTGGTTTTTGCAATGACATACACTGTCAACTGTGGGACTTTAGACAGGTGTGTGCCTTTCCAAATCATGTCCAATCAATTGAATTTACCACAGGTGGACTCCAATCAAGCCATAGAAACATCAAGCATTGATCAATGGAAACAAAATGCACCTGAGCTGAAATTCAAGTCTCCTAGCAAATTGTCTGAATACTTATGGAAATAAGGCATTTCTGTTTTTTTATACATTTGCAAATATTTCTAAAAACCTGTTTTCGCTTTGTCATTATGGGGTATTCTGTATAGATTTCTGAGGAATTGTTTTTATTTTAATCCATTTAAGAATAAGGCTGTAACGGAACAAAACGTGGAAAAGTCTGAATAATTTCCCGAAAGGCACTGTAGGTCAAAGTAAGTGACAGAGAAGGGACTGTGGCTCTAGTTTCTGCCCCGAGAAATTGATCTGGCCTGATGTTCTTTTCAATGGTGTCTGGCTTCCTCCCTGGAGACAGGGAGACTGTTAGGGCCAGACCATTATGGGCTGGTCAGAAAATGTCATTATGTCATTGAGATGTGATTCTGTTGAGATCACTAGGGGTGACATGTTCGTTTCAGGGCAAAATAACCTGACTGTAAGACTTGATGATACAATACGCAGCAGCAGAGCAACAGACCATAGACTCTCCTATCAATTTCTACAGCAGTTAGGCTATTATATGTTCTGTTATAATCTCCACCCGGCACAGCCAGAAGAGGACTGGCCACCCCTCATGGTTCCTCTCTAGGTTTCGTCCTAGGTTCTGGCCTTTCTAGGGAGTTTTTCCTAGCGACTGTGCTTCTACACCTGCATTGCTTGCCGTTTGGGGTTTTAGGCTCGATTTCTGTACAGCACTTTGAGATATCAGCTAATGTAAGAAGGGCTTTATAAATAAATTTGATTTGTTAATTAAGCTGTTCATAACACAGGAGCCTTAGATTTGGATTCAAAGATAGCTAGGACTATTTTAAATGTGATTCAAGTGTGTAAAGTCAGCACAAAATGCAAGGTAAGCATAAAAGTTGCATGTCGTCGTAGATGTTTCTTACCGATGCACACGTCTATTTTGCCCTTGATGGCAGCCTCGTGGAGAGGTGTGTAGTTCCAGTTGTCCCGGGCGTTTGGGTCGGCGCCCTGACAGAGGAGCAGGCTGACCACCTCTGCGTGACCAAAGGAGCAGGCGTTATGCAAAGGGATCAAACCTCCGTCATCACAGGCGTGAACGTTGGCCCCAGTCTGAAGGAGGTGCTCCACAACATCCTTCCTCCCAAATCCTAAAAAGTGGAAAGATTGTGCAAAGTGTTTTTCCTCCTTACACAAATGGGCCTCTAAAACAGTGAAACACAACCTGTAATCATTGTTGAACATATTTTATAGTTTTTTCTGATAAGAAATACTGGTTGTGTATCACATATACTAAATCAGTATGGTAAGCTGCAGGCTAAAGTTAAAAATAGACTTGGTTTCCTCCATTGTAATCGCTCCTCTTCACCCCAGCTGCCCAACTAACCCTGATTCAGATGACCATCCTACCCATGCTAGATTACGGAGACGCAATGTATAGATCGGCAGTAAGGGTGCTCTCGGACGGCTAGATGTTCTTTACCATTCGGCCATCAGATTTGCCACCAATGCTCCTTATAGGACACATCACGACAATCTACACTCTTCTGTAAATTGGTCATCTCTGTATACCCGTCGCAAGGCCCACTGGTTGAAGCTTATCTATAAAACCCTCTTAGGCCTCACTCCCCCCCTATCTGAGATGGGTGGGTATAATTTGTGGAACATTCCAATAGGAATCTGTTCCAAAAACTTCGTAAAGTACAAGGTTGCCAACAAACAATGCATACAAAGTAACATGATCAATCCACCTAAATACCGAATAGGCATTAACTCACCATATAGCTTATTCTTAATGTTTGTCGATAGGCTACCAGAGTTACTACAGACATTTTTCAGAATAAATATGGTGAGTAAAAAACCTCATTAAAATAGCCATCTCCCTAGCCCGGTATCTTAATCTTATTGTTGGCAACCTTGTTATTTACGAAGTTTTTGGAACAAATACCCGTTGGAATGTTCCACAAATTATACCCACCCATCTGAGACATCTACTGCAGCCCTCATCCTCTACATACGACACCCGTTCTGCCAGTCACATTCTGTTGTTTTTTTTTACCATGTCGACCTTGCAACCTTTCAGTTACTAGTCCAACGATCTAACTACTAGGCTACCTGCCGCCCCTGTTAAAGGTCCCCAAAGCATACACATCCCTGGGTCGCTCCTCTTTTCAGGTCGCTGCAGCTGCAACAAACACTCAAACTGGACAGTTTTATCTCAATCTCTTCATTCAAAGACTCAATCATGGACACTCATACTGACAGTTGTGGCTGCTCGTGATGTATTGTTGTCTCTCTACCTTCTTGCCCTTTGTGCTGTTATCTGTGCCCAATAATGTTTGTACCACGTTTTCTGCCTGGAAAGGCCTGTGTGTTTTGCTTACAACTTGCTGGCTAATACAGTGCCCCCTCCCCTAGCAAAGTACCTCAACTCCACAATGACTTCATCCACGGAGTTGAGCACAGACTAAAGTTTTTTAAATTAACCTGACTCCTTGGAGTCGATGCAGACGATATACCTTGTCCTCTGTTTGTCCTCTGTCCTTGTCATTTATTTGCTTAAATCCACACTTTTTAATAATACGTGCATATTAATATATACAACCACTGGAAGGTGTACTCAATATTTTTTCTCTACGGTGGAAACGCAGAACATGTTCCAATTGAATCTCAAAAAGTTTTTTTTTTTTAAGTTAAACTCGGTGGTGGTATTTGATTAACGTTTAATTAAAAACTTAAACTATATATTTTTTAAATCAAATAAAGAAAACGCAAGCAACAATAGAAAACAAACATTGGTACATGGTAAAGTTATATCGAATAATTACCATTTTTTGTTAAGTGTCTAGTGCATATCAACTCGAACGAGTCGGAGGTTAATTTAAAAAACGTATTTACGATTAACTCCGTGGATGAAATCATCGCAGAGTTGAGTTACTTTACCAACCCCTTCCTGAGTCTAAATGTAGGCTAGTTGGCTCGGCATTTTCAACAAGTTAGCCTAACGTTACTTAACTAGTACGCGAAGTTTGTTAGCTAACAATTTAGCTTGCAGAAGTTAGCCTCATAAAATGTAGCTAGTTAGTTAGCAATTTACTCAAGTAACGTTCGTTGGCTAGCTATGTTAGCTAAACAAACCAGCTCTTAGCGAACATTCGCCATCGACGTTACCTGCAGCGAAGTGTAGCGGAGTGGATTTCCGCCCAGCCATGTCCTTGGCATTCACGTTAACCGTATCCACCAGCCTCTTCACCCGCGATACGTCCCCATTACGACAGGCTTCAAACAGCTCTCTGAAAGTCCCGCAGTCGCTGCCCCCGGGGCTGCTATTGCTACCTGAGTCAGGACTAGAGCCAGCGCTGCTGCTACCCCCGGTGGTAGTGGAGCTGCTGCTGCTTAGGGCCGGGGCGGGGATATTGGGGGAGGCCGGAGTTAACTCTGGATCCCCGGCACTGTCTACTTCAGCACCCGCTAGCACCGAAATTATGCCACCACAGGGAACGGGAGGAGACCCCGGAGGAGTGAGTGAAAGAGAAATACTGCGAGGTGGCGAGGATATGCTCTGCTTTTGCTGTTGGGAAGAGCGACGAGACGCCGCCATTTTTACAGCAGTCCCACTGGCAACAAAAAATATATTGGCTAAACTTCCTGGAAGCGGAGACGCTAATTTCCGGTTTCTAATGTCAGCAGTGAAAGTCGCCATGAAAATATTTTTAGAACTGGCTTTCAAAACGTTTTTTTAATCGTTTTTTTTTACACAGCCTATGGTTTAATCAAATTGTCTGATTAAAGAGCTTGTTATTCAATTGCCATAACAATTTATTTTTGCTCTTTCAACCGAATAGACTAGGCATGACATGGGTGAGACTTTCTCTCCTACACATGCACAGCAAATTCTATGGTTTTATAACTTCCATGGTCTGATATCTTATGTTTTTAGTGTCAGAGACAATAGTGTGTATAACTTCTAACAGCTACTATTGCTATATTATAATCAACCTTTAAATTTTTTGCACTGTACGCAACCCTCAAAATAGCAGAAATAGACTGTCATATATGCTAAGGAAGATTCATTTCACTGAACACAATTTCCCTCTCGTCTGTGAAATTCAGTGTGCACGTACTGCACGATGAGTCATCCACAGTATTTCCCTATGCAGATCACATTTTTCACTTAATCTAAAGTAGCCTGAATCACCAGCAGGCAGGACTGCCTGTCCTGATATTGAAATGGACGAGAATATGAAACATATCTAACAGGCAAAATCAGTTTCAGAAAAAAAAACACTTTATTGCATGACTTAAATAGAAAATTACATTTTCAATGAGCAGTTGAATTCAGTGTCAGTCAGGTTGGCCTGATTACTTTTTCTGCCTTGACATTCAGAGCCTTGCAAATTACATATGAAAAAATGAAAGCTATTTGAATAACTATAGTCTATAGTGACAATGGTGAAAATGTACATTCTGCAACCATTCCGGTCTTACCCATTTCAACATTGTATGCCTATGTTTTTTTTGGCGTGTATAAGGTACAATTATGGGAGAAGTACTCTTGACCTGGAGTGCTGGGAAACACACAGGGAAGAAAATGTACTCAACACAGATAAAGGACTTGGAATATGTGCCCTGCTTCTTCTATTACTGAACAGATAAAGAAAATGACTCATGTGCAGGGTGACACCCAGTGGAGAACCGTGGCAAAAACAGGAATGTTCCTGAAGACACTGGAGCTCCAAGTGGCAGGATAAACACTGAGCAAAAATATAAACGCAACATGTAGTGTTAATCACATGTTTCATGAGCTGAAATAAAAAAAATACCTGAAAGTTTCCTTACACATAAAAAGCTTATTTCTCTCAAATGCATACATTTGTTTACATTTCTGTTAGTGAGCATTTCTCCTTTGCCAAGATAATCCAGCCACCTGACAGGTGTGGCATATCAAGAAGCTGATTAAGCAGCATGATCATGACACAGGTGCACGTTGTGCTGGGGGCAATAAAAGGCCACTTTAAAAAAATGTGCAGTTTTGTCACACAACACAATGCCACAGATGTCTCAGGTTTTGAGGGAGCATGCAATTGGCATGCTAACTGCAGGAATGTCCACCAGAACTGTTGTCAGAGAATATAATTATAATTTCTCTACCACAAACTGCCTCCAACGTCGTTTTTGAGAATATGGCTGTACGTCCAATGTTGCGTTTATATTTTTGTTCAGCATAAAAGCTGTGAAACTCCCACTGCTGAGACAGAAACCAATGCAACCAATACAGTGCCATCTCAGAGCAAGAAGATTTAACATTGACTGAAGATGCTGTGCTCCCAGGAAGCTCCACATCGATGCACCAAATAATCCATTATCTGCTGAGGAGTAGGTGGCTGAGAGTGGTGCCCATCAACTGTAGCCTGCATGTGACAATGCAACAATCCCTCAACTCACAGACAGAGGGCAGCACCACAGAAGACAGCACCACAGACACACAGGAAAATGAATAGACAGGCTTCTAATCTTGTCTTTGTTTTTTTGTCATATGTTTTTTATAAAATTTCTGGAATTATGTCTTATATGTTTAGTTTTGTGACCCAATAAAAATGTGCAAAATATGTTTTTTTGTGTACCAACAAAAAGCACAAAGGTTTTAACTTATTTCACATACAATATTTAAGTCCAAGTCTTTATCAAGTAATTGAAAAGGACCTGCTGTAACCCTAACAAAGGTCTGTGAAAACCCAGATATCTTATGTCAGGCTTCCCCCAACTGGCAGTCTGTGGGCCAAATTATTTTTTTGTTTTTTTGTAAACCAACGAATGTAAAAGCCTGTAAAAACTTCAGCAAATCATCTCCAAGTTATTTACATTTTGGAAATCTATTACAAAGTATTACCACGTACGCTGAGTATACCAAACATTAGGAACACCCTTTACCCTCAGAACAGCCTCAATTCGTTGGGGCATGGACTCTACAAGGTGTCAAATGTTGACTTCAATGCTTCCCACAGTTGTGTCAAGTTGGCTGGATGTCCTTTGGATGGTGGACCATTCCAGATACACACAGGAAACTGCTGAGCATGAAAAGCCCAGCAACATTGTAGTTCTTGACACAAACTGGTACCGCTGGCACCTACTACCATACCCTGTTCAAAGGCAATTAAATAGTTTGTCTTACCAATTCACCCTCGGAATGGCACACATACACAATCCATGTGTCAATTGTCTCAAGGCTTAAAAATCCTTCTTTAACTTGTCTCCTCACCTTCATCTACACTGATTGAAGTGGATTTAACAATTGACATCAACAAGGGATCATAGCTTTAACCTGGATTCACCTGGTCAGTCTATGTCATGGAAAGAGCAGGTGTTCTTATGTTTTTGTTTACTCAGTGTTAGCAGATGTGTGGAAACAGGGACGGAACATAGTGTAAAAGGCGATTGATTTGTCTGTGCAGATTAAGATAGCCCGAGGATGATAGCACAAGGGGTTAACCACGTAACTGTGTTTTGTCACAGTCCACACTATAATGTTAGGCTTTTAACTGACTTGCCTAGTAAATAAAATGTGCTCTTTCCTGCAAGTTTCCATACAGCTGACTTCCTGCAGATAGTAAATCCAAGGGATGTCTCACATGCTGCTGTCACACTCAAACGGATCTTAGCTATACGTCCAGTCTAATGACTAAGTCACACAAAGGCAAGTTTTTATCATGTTAGAAAAAACACTATCCTATGACAAGAGACACTTTTTTAAGTAGTAAAGTGGGATAGCATGACTAATTTAGTAATTTTCCACAACAGTTCAAATGAGTTGTAATTATGTTCCGGGGCCCTGACCATCAGCTCAAAAAAAAATGGTCCCGTGGCTGAACTTAGTTGATGATCCCTGTCTCGTGTCATAGTCCTGATTTAGATTCAGCCCTCTAGCTGCTCCTTCAAAAGTGTCACGCCCTGACCTTAGAGAGCCGTTTTATTTCTCTATTTGGTTAGGTCAGGGTGTGATTTGGGTGGGCATTCTAGTTGGTCTGTTTCTTTGTTGGCGGGGATGGCTCACAATCAGAGGCAGCTGTCTATCGTTGTCTCTGATTGGGAATCATACTTAGGCAGCCTTTTTCCCCACATGTGTCTGTGGGTAATTATTTATTTTCTGTGAGTGTTTGTGTGCGCCACGGTTGCGTCACGGTCTGTTTCTGTTTACCTGTTTTTGTGTGAAAGGTTTCACTTCGATTAAAGATGTGGAATTACATGCACGCTGTGCCTTGGCTCATTTATGACAGGGAGTTTGAAGACAGCGAACGTGACACAAAGGCTCAGTGTGTTTCATCTGATGCCGTGGTTTAGGAAGACAGTAACTCCTTCTTCTCATATAGCAACTTCCTGTATGTTCCTTAACATTTATTGATCGGACATGGCATTAATCTGTGTCCAGATCAAGTTTCCTTTGAAATATTTAATTAACTTGGAGAAGTTGCTGGAAATAGGATCTTAGCTGTTTTTGTACATTCAAATCAAGAATATTATTACATTATAGATTGTGACTCATTGTGCACACTATGAATACACACTATGAATAATTTTTTGGTCGTGTGATGTTCTCTCAACAAACACAACACTATATTTAAAGACAGAGTAAGGAAGCAATGTTGTCAGTGGGTGTCAATTTCAGAGTCACATCCAAGAAGATGGTTGAGGGAAATTGAATACTGACTCAAGCTACATTAATACAATGTTAATACATTTACTACATGTCATATCAATAAGGGGAAGGGCACTTGTAATTCCTTTTATGTCTGTATCCCTTTTAAGGCAGAACCATATGTTATAACTGTTATCCTCATAAGTACAGTGATTTCAGGAAAACTTTGGATTTGTTGTCATGGGGGAAAGGTTATTCATGGACAGAAATGACAGCATGACAAAGCAGCTGTTGTAGATTACTTGCTCACTTTGGAGGCTACTCTTATTTAAAGGACGTTATGTGGCCCTGCGACTCTGACCTGCTTCAGCGGCCACTCTGTAAATAGAACAACGATATATCCCTAAGGCATTTGGCAGTCAGACTGCACTATTACCCGGGGCTTGTTTTGGAGAATGACAAAAGTTGCGTAGTCATAACACTCAGACGTTGAAGTCAGAGGAATGCTACTGGAACTTTCCATTGGACAGTATAAAAGCTGTGAGCCCTAGTCTGCTGGGGACAGAAGCTCGCGGAGACACAATCAGGGAGAAGAGACCAACTAGCAGAAACGACGCAGATTCGATTTTGAATATGCTTTGCCCCAGCATGATGCAGTCTTCCCTCAACCCAATGAGCCCAATGGGCCCCTTCATGGACTTCCACTGGCCCGTCCGCAGCCTCTGGCCAGAGACCCGGCCTCTCTTCTTCCAGATGGAGCAGGAAATGATGCGAAACATGCAGGAGATGAGGCACAATATGGAATATATGCAACGACTCCACCAAAAGATTTTCGAAGACATTGATGGCCCATTATCTTTAACTGACTTCAAGCCCATCGCTTTCCAGATGGGGAAAGAAAACAACCGCTTTGCCCTGACACTGGACACTAAAGACTTTTCTCCAGCGGATCTGTCTGTCAAGCAGGTGGGCAGGAAGCTGAGAGTCAGTGGGAAGACGGAGAAGAAGCAGGACGACGGGAAAGGCTCCTTCTCTTACAGATGCCAGGAGTTTAAACAGGAGTTTGACTTGCCTGAAGGGGTGAATCCTGAGACAGTCACCTGCTCTTTGAATGATGGACAGCTACAGATTCAGGCACCAAAAGTGGCTGCTGTGACGGAAAGCAATGAGAGAGTGGTTCCTATCACTTGTTCATCAGCAGTAACATCACCCGGGGCTGCCACTGAGAGCACTGCTGTGGAGGCAGAGCCCAAGAAGGACTGATTACGATGACTCATTCATGATATTGCTATAACCATTCATTTTATGTTTGGAAAATAAAAATAACTCCCATGAATATCATAATTTCTGTACTATCTCAATGAAATAACTATTTTGTCAAATTTGATGAATTCAACATCAATAATTATCAATGGCATGGAATGTAAAGCCAATATTTTAGCATGTTCAATAAAGTTTTTTTTAAATTGTGTCCCTGGCCTGGTTTTGCTGCCATTTCAATACATGTCTTGAAAATCACTTAGTGGATTGAAAGACTATGTTTTGATATTATAACAGAGTTGAGTTTTATAAGAGTAATGTAGTTAGTCAAAATGAGCGCAAACAGGTTCCGGGTACATATGTACTGTATGGTCTGTGTGTGTCTATGTTAGTGTCATATTCACACTCTTCAAACTACGCTAGAGAATGTCTGAGGGTCACAGGAGTTGAGTGGTAGTAGTGTTCCCACCAGTCACCATGATATCGCTGAAGAGACCCTGCCATATCTGAACTATTTCTCAACACAATGTAAGTAAAACATTATGAGGAGTGTAAATACTCTACATCAAAAAGGTGACCAACCAGGAAATGATCCCAGGACATGAACATGTAACTGAAATGAAAGGTCTGGTGAGGTTTTAATGAACTTACAGGATTTTCCTGATTATGTCAATAATGATTTCCTTATACATGAACAAAAATATGGGCCTGGATCCATCCAAAATGTTAAATATAGTTTCCTCTAGCTAGCATACTGGGGGGGAGGCAGGGTAGCCAAGTGGTTAGAGCGTTGGACTAGTAACCGTAAGGTTGCAAGTTCAAACCCCTGAGCTGACAAGGTACAAATCTGGCATTCTGCCCCTGAACAGGCAGTTAACCCACTGTTCCTAGGTATTCACTGAAAATTAGAATGTTTTCTTAATTGACTTGCCTATTTAAAAAATACTGTATATATAGTATAGTAAAATATAGTATCTTTAATTTCAACGAGTGAATTGAACAACTATTAGAAGTGTACTGAACATTTTATTGTGTAACAAAACGACAGAAAGACATTATTTCAGAGACAATCTAATAAAAACATTTAGAGAATTAATTATCAAAACAAAATATTCTATGAATAATACTTGAGGCCAGGCTTTAGGCAATATGTATTTTGTCCATAGACAATTGATACTTGTGTGTGTCTGTGGTTCTGTCCTCTGTGGTACTGCCCTCTGTCTGTGAGCTGACGGATTGTGGCATCTTCACATTGAGGCAACAGATGATGGGCACCACTCTCCCAGCTACCTCCTCCTCAGCAGAAAATTGATTATTTGGTGCATCAATGTGGAAAGTTAATTTTTTATGAGAAATAATGGTGAGCCAGGGAGAAGGTGACTGTCTCAGGATTCACCCCTTCAGGCAGATCAAACTCTTGTCTGAACTCTTGGCATCTGTAAGAGTAGGAGCCTTCCCCATCACCCAGCTTCTTCTCTGTCTTCCCACTGACTTTCAGCTTCCTGCCCACCTGCTTGACAGACAGCTCCTCTGGGGAAAGGTCTTCAGTGTCCAGTGTCAGTGCAAAGACCTCTCCATCTTTATCCAGCTTGCAGGAGACTGGTTGGATGGCCAAACAAACTTTCCTGTCATTGCCACAGTTCTCCACTGGGTGACACACTGAAGGGGAAGTGGTGACGTCACTCCAGCCAGCTTCTAAATCAGGTAGTTCAGTAACAAGCTGGATGAAGTCCACAGTCCTGAGATATTAGTGGTGCTGTACTTAAAGCAGGTCACCTTTTATTGGTTTCACTGATGAATGATTCACTTAACTTAAATATATTTATGACTTTTAAAAGTATTTTGAATCATATTGCTTTTCACATTTACAGTATTGATGGATCATTAGCAATGCATATTCTGTGACATGTAATAGTATCAGCAAAGTCGAACAAAATTGGACCAAAGATCACAAGCTACGTTTTAAAGAGTTTTCACCACAGGCGTCACTGCAAGAAAGGTCCAAATGTAATTGAACACATTCTAAAATAATCCACGGAGAAATCATATTTTGAATAAAATAAATGCAGATTGTACAGCATTATGAAATTGGTCATGTGTCGATTGTATGTTCTTATAATATTGTTGAAAGTTGAAAGAATGTTTGTCTGGCATTATGTTTATCATATATTTACGTATGTTTTTTAATAACTAAAAACAATATTTTCTAGTTGTGGAAACTATTCACTCACATTCAATGATCTAAAACAGGACACTTGCTCAAGTCCACATGACATTTGTTTTCAGAAGTCAGGTTTATAAACATGTCATAAACATGTTAGAATCAGAACATTTTCAGGAGAGCTTTTTGAAAATTGAATTTATTGAAAATGATAATTGAAAAATTTCAGGCCAGTGAGCCTTTTGGAAAGTTAACTTTTGATGAGAGATAATGGTCATTATGTTGATATCCGTTGAAGAGATCATAACAACTGCAATATTCTGTAAAATTGTATATTTTATTGATTAAATTAAAAAGCATATCATATTGATTGTTACAATATATGAAATGTACATGCATACAGTTTCATAACATGAAAAATATGTATTAGAAAATGTTTCATCCAGTGAAATAAAAATCAGTCCTCGTGTGAAACGCTGTTCTCTTGTTTCTTCTGTGTGTCGGTGATGCTTCCCTCTGTCTTTGACAGGAATTGTGGGGTTTCCACATCCAGGCTACAGTTGATGGGAACCACTCTCTCTGCCACCTCCTCCTCACAAGATAATGAATTCTTTGGTGCCTGAATGTGGAGCTTCCCGTCATGAGCCAGGGAGCAGGTGACTGTCTCAGGATTCACCTTTTCAGGCAGATCAAACTCGTCTGAACTCTTGGCATCTGTAAGAGTAGGAGCCTTCCCCATCATCCAGCTTCTTCTCTGTCTTCCCACTGACTTTCAGCTTCCTGCCCACCTGCTTGACAGACAGCTCCTCTGGGGAAAAGTCTTTAGTGTCCAGTGTCAGGGCAAAGCCCTCTCCATCTTTATGATGCTTGTAGGAGACTGGTTGGATGGTCAAAGAGGACGGGACGTTGTCCAACTCTTCAAAGATCTGCTGCTGGAGTTTTGCCATAAGCTCCAGACTGCTCTTGATCTCTAGCAGGTTTCTCTGCAGAAGATCCCGCTGGCTGAGAAGAGGTCGGACCTCTGGCCATAGACTGCGCACAGGCCAGTAGAAGTCCATCAATGGGCTGAGGGAAGACTGGAATCCTCGGGAACACAGCATCTTCAGTCAATGTTGAGTGTTGAGTCTTGTGTGTTCAGTGTTGGATGTATTGGTTTCTGTCTCGGCAGGGGAAGTTTCACAGCATTTACAGTGCCTTGCGAAAGTATTCGGCCCCTTGAACTTTGCGACCTTTTGCCACATTTCAGGCTTCAAACATAAAGATATAAAATTGTATTTTTTTGTGAAGAATCAACAACAAGTGGGACACAATCATGAAGTGGAACGACATTTATTGGATATTTCAAACTTTTTTAACAAATCAAAAACTGAAAAATTGGGCGTGCAAAATTATTCAGCCCCCTTAAGTTAATACTTTGTAGCGTCACCTTTTGCTGCGATTACAGCTATAAGTCGCTTGGGGTATGTCTCTATCAGTTTTGCACATCGAGAGACTGACATTTTTTCCCATTCCTCCTTGGAAAACAGCTCGAGCTCAGTGAGGTTGGATGGAGAGCATTTGTGAACAGCAGTTTTCAGTTCTTTCCACAGATTCTTGGATTGGATTCAGGTCTGGACTTTGACTTGGCCATTCTAACACCTGGATATGTGTAACGGCGTTCGTCTGTAGACGGAGAAGCGGACCAAAAAGCAGCGTGGTGGTTACTCATGTTTCTTTAATGGAAAATGAACGATACATGAAATAACTTAACTCTACAAAACAACAAACGGAACGTCAAAAAACCGATACAGCCAATCCTGTGACAACAAACACAGTGACAGGAACAATCACCCACAAACACACAGTGAAACCCAGGCTACCTAAGTATGATTCTCAATCAGAGACAACTAATGACACCTGCCTCTGATTGAGAACCATACTAGGCCGAAAACATAGAAATGCCCCAAAACATAGAAAAACAAACATAGACTGCCCACCCAACTCACGCCCTGACCATACTAAATAAATACAAAACAATGGAAATAGAGGTCAGAACGTGACAGTACCCCCCCCCCAAAGGTGCAGACTCCGGCCGCAAAACCTTGACCTATAGGGGAGGGTCTGGGTGGGCGTCTGTCCGCGGTGGCGGCTCTGGCGCGGGACGCGGACCCCACTTCACCATTGTCTTAGTCCGCCTTATTGTCCGCCTCCGTGGCTTACTCACCATGGCCACCCCTCTCAATGACCCCACTGGACAGAGGGGCTGCTTGGGACATAGGTGAAGCAGCTGCTCGGGACAGAGGGGCAGCTGCTCGGGACAGAGGGGCAGCTGCTCGGGACAGAGGGGCGGCAGCAGCTCGGGACAGAGGGGCGGCAGCAGCTCGGGACAGAGGGGCAGCTGCTCGGGACAGAAGGGCAGCTGCTCGGGACAGAGGGGCGGCAGCAGCTTGGGATAGAGGGGCGACAGCTGCTCTGGACAGAGGGGCGACAGCTGCTCTGGACAGAGGGGCAGCTGCTCGGGCGGCCCCTGGCTGACTGGCGGCACTGGCGGCCCCTGGCTGACTGGCGGCCCCTGGCTGACTGGCGGCACTGACGGCCCCTGGCTTACTGGCGGCCCCTGGCTGACTGGTGGCACTGGCGGCCCCTGGCTTACTGGCGGCCCCTGGCTTACTGGCGGCCCCTGGCTGACTGGCGGCACTGGCGGCCCCTGGCTGACTGGCGGCACTGGCGGCCCCTGGCTGACTGGCGGCCCCTGGCTGACTGGCGGCACTGGCGGCCCCTGGCTGACTGGCGGCCCCTGGCTGACTGGCGGCACTGATGGCCCCTGGCTTACTGGCGGCCCCTGGCTGACTGGCGGCACTGGCGGCCCCTGGCTTACTGGCGGCCCCTGGCTTACTGGCGGCCCCTGGCTGACTGGCGGCACTGGCGGCCCCTGGCTGACTGGCGGCACTGGCGGCCCCTGGCTGACTGGTGGCACTGGCGGCCCCTGGCTGACTGGCGGCCCCTGGCTGACTGGCGGCACTGGCGGCCCCTGGCTGACTGGCGGCACTGGCGGCCCCTGGCAGACGGGCGGCACTGGCGGCTCCTGGCAGACGGGCGGCACTGGCGGCGCTGGGCAGACGGGCGGCACTGGCGGCGCTGGGCAGATGGGCGGCACTGGCGGCGCTGGGCAGACGGACGGCGCTGGCGGCGCTGGGCAGACGGGCGGCGCTGGCGCCGCTGGGCAGACGGGCGGCGCTGGCGGCGCTGGGCAGACGGGAGGCTCAGCTGGCGCTGGGCAGACGGGAAGCTCAGCTGGCGCTGGGCAGACGGGAAGCTCAGCTGGCGCTGGGCAGACGGGAAGCTCAGCTGGCGCTGGGCAGACGGGAAGCTCCGGCAGCGCTGGACTGAGTAGCTCTCGTAGCGCCGAACAGGCGGGAGACTCCGGCAGCGCCGGAGAAGAGGAAGGCCCTGGTAGCGCCGGAGAGGCGGGAGACTCCGACAGCGGCGCCGGACAGGCGGGAGGCTCCGGCAGCGGCGCCGGACAGGCGGGAGGCTCCGGCAGCGGCGCCGGACAGGCGGGAGGCTCCGGCAGCGGCGCCGGACAGGCGGGAGGCTCCGGCAGAGGCGCCGGACAGGCGGGGGGCTCCGGCAGAGGCGCCGGACAGGCGGGAGGCTCCGGCAGAGGCGCCGGACAGGCGGGAGGCTCCGGCAGCGGCGCCGGACAGGCGGGAGGCTCCGGCAGCGCTGGAGAGGAGGGAGCCCCTGTAAGGATGGGCCGGAGAGACAGCCTGGTGCGGGGGGCTGCCACCGGAGGGCTGGTGCGTGGAGGTGGTGACGGATAGACCGGGCCGTGAAGGCGTACTGGAGATCTTGAGAGCAGGGCTGGCACCAACCGCCCTGGCTGGATCTTCACCCTAGCCCGGCAGATGTGGGGAGCTGGGATGTAGCGCACCGGGCTAAGCACGCGTACTGGGGACACCGTGCGAACAACTGCATAACACAGTGCCTGACCAGCACCACGCCCGCCACAGTTAGCACTGCTAGGAGCACTGTAGTGCTGAGATGGCACAGGACGTGCAAGGCTAGGGAGATGCACAGGAGGCCTGGTGCGTGAGGCTGGCACAGTCTTCACCAGACCCCTCGCACGCACCTCAGGATGAGTATGGAGAGCTGACCCCGGTGCCATTAAATCCCTGACACGCTCCGTCGGGCGAATGTCGTGCCTCATGCACCAAACCAGCAATTCCCTCATATCTCTCTCCTCCAATTTCCCCATTAACTCCTTCACAGTCTCTGCTTCGCTCACCTCCAACACCAGCTCTGGTTCTGAGCTCCTCCTTGACTCCTCACGATAAACGGGGGGAGTTGGCTCAGGTCTGACTCCTGACTCTGCCACACTCCCCCTGTGCCCCCCCCCAAGACATTTTTGGGGCTGACTCTCGGGCTTCCATCCGCTCTGCCGTGCTAGTTCCTCATAATGCCGCCTCTCTGCTTTTGCTGCCTCCAGCTCGGCCTTGGGGCGGCAATATTCTCCTGGCTCTGCCCAGGGTCCTTTCCCGTCTAGAATCTCCTCCCAAGTCCATCTCTCCAAGTAGTGCAGCCTCTCCCACTGCTGCTTTTGCTGCTGCTGCTGTTGCTCCTCCTGCTGCTGCTTTTGCTGCTGCTGCTGTTGCTCCTGCTGCACCAGTCGCTTCTCCTGCTGCTGCTGTTGCTCCTCCTGCTGCTGCTGTTGCTCCTGCTGCACCAGTCGCTTCTCCTGCTGCTGCTGTTGCTGCTGCCTCTGTTTACCACGCCGCTTGGTCCTTGGGGGGTGGGTGATTCTGTAACGGCGTTCGTCTGTAGACGGAGAAGCGGACAAAAAAGCAGCGTGGTGGTTACTCATGTTTCTTTAATGAAAAATGAACGATACATGAAATAACTTAACTCTACAAAACAACAAACGGAACGTGAAAAAACCTATACAGCCTATCCTGTGACAACAAACACAGTGACAGGAACAATCACCCACAAACACACAGTGAAACCCAGGCTACCTAAGTATGATTCTCAATCAGAGACAACTAATGACACCTGCCTCTGATTGAGAACCATACTAGGCCGAAAACATAGAAATGCCCCAAAACATAGAAAAACAAACATAGACTGCCCACCCAACTCACGCCCTGACCATACTAAATAAATACAAAACAACGGAAATAGAGGTCAGAACGTGACAATATGTTTATTTTTGAACCATTCCATTGTAGATTTTGCTTTATGTTTTGGATCATTGTCTTGTTGGAAGACAAATCTCCGTCCCAGTCTCAGGTCTTTTGCAGACTCCATCAGGTTTTCTTCCAGAATGGTCCTGTATTTGGCTCCATCCATCTTCCCATCAATTTTACCATCTTCCCTGTCCCTGCTGAAGAAAAGCAGGCCCAAACCATGATGCTGCCACCACCATGTTTGACAGTGGGGATGGTGCGTTCAGGTTGATGAGCTGTGTTGCTTTTACGCCAAACATAACGTTTTGCATTGTTGCCAAAAAGTTCAATTTTGGTTTCATCTGACCAGAGCACCTTCTTCCACATGTTTGGTGTGTCTCCCAGGTGGCTTGTGGCAAACTTTAAACGACACTTTTTATTGATATCTTTAAGAAATGGCTTTCTTCTTGCCACTCTTCCATAAAGGCCAGATTTGTGTAATATACGACTGATTGTTGTCCTATGGACAGAGTCTCCCACCTCAGCTGTAGATCTCTGCAGTTCATCCAGAGTGATCATGGGCCTCTTGGCTGCATCTCTGATCAGTCTTCTCCTTGTATGAGCTGAAAGTTTAGAGGGACGGCCAGGTCTTGGTAGATTTGCAGTGGTCTGATACTCCTTCCATTTCAATATTATCGCTTGCACAGTGCTCCTTGGGATGTTTAAAGCTTGGGAAATCTTTTTGTATCCAAATCCGGCTTTAAACTTCTTCACAACAGTATCTCGGACCTGCCTGGTGTGTTCCTTGTTCTTCATGATGCTCTCTGCGCTTTTAACGGACCTCTGAGACTATCACAGTGCAGGTGCATTTATACGGAGACTTGATTACACACAGGTGGATTGTATTTATCATCATTAGTCATTTAGGTCAACATTGGATCATTCAGAGATCCTCACTGAACTTCTGGAGAGAGTTTGCTGCACTGAAAGTAAAGGGGCTGAATAATTTTGCATGCCAAATTTTTCAGTTTTTGATTTGTTAAAATTTTTTGAAATATCCAATAAATGTTGTTCCACTTCATGATTGTGTCCCACTTGTTGTTGAATCTTCACAAAAAAATACAGTTTTATATCTTTATGTTTGAAGCCTGAAATGTGGCAAAAGGTCGCAAAGTTCAAGGGGGCCGAACACTTTCGCAAGGCACTGCATATGCTGCCACTTGGAGGTCCAGTGTCTTCAGGAACTTTCCTGTCATTGCCACAGTTCTCCACTGGGTGACACACTGCAGGGAAGTGGTGATGTCACTCCAGCCAGCTTCTAAATCAGGTAGTTCAGTAACAAGCTGGATAGAGTCCACAGTCCTGAGATATTAGTGGTGCTGTACTTAAAGCAGGTCACCTTTTATTGGTTTCACTGATGAATGATTCACTTAACTTAAATATATTTATGACTTTTAAAATGATTTTGAATCATATTGCTTTTCACGTTTACAGTATTGATGGATCATTAGCAATGCATATTCTGTGACATGCAATAGTATCAGCAAAGTCGAACAAAATTGGACAAAAGATCACAAGCTACGTTTTAAAGAGTTTTCACCACAGGCGTCACTGCAAGAAAGGTCCAAATGTAATTGAACACATTCTAAAATAATCCACGGAGAAATCATATTTTTTAGAAAGAAATTCAGATTGTACAGCATTATGAAATTGGTCATGTGTCGATTTTATGTTCCTATAACATTGTTGAAAATGGAAAAATGTTTGTCTGGCATTATGTTTATCATATATTAACATCTGTTTTTTAATAACTAAAAACAATATTTTCTAGTTGTGGAAACTATTCACTCACATTCAATGATCTAAAACAGGACACTTGCTCAAAAAGGCCTACATTGCAAATCCTGACAAGTCCACATGACATTTGTTTTCAGAAGTCAGGTTTATAAACATGTCATAAACATGTTAGAATCAGAACATTTTCAGGAGAGCTTTTTGAAAATTGAATTTATTGAAAATGATAATTGAAAAATATCAGACCAGTGAGCGTTTTGGAAAGTTTACTTTTGATGAGAAATAATGGTAATTATGTTGATATCCGTTGAAGAGATCATAACAACTGCAATATTCTGTAAAATTGTATATTTTATTGATTAAATTAAAAGCATATCATATTGATTGTTACAAGATATGAAATGTAAATGCATACAGTTTCATAACATGAAAAATATGTATAAGAAAATGTTTCATCCAGTGAAATAAAAATCAGTCCTCTTGTGAAATGGTGTTCTCTTGTTTCTTCTGTGTGTCGGTGATGCTTCCCTCTGTCTTTGACAGGAATTGTGGGGTTTTCACATCCAGGCTACAGTTGATGGGCACCACTCTCTCTGCCACCTCATGCTCACAAGATAATGGATTCTTTGGTGCCTGAATGTGGAGCTTCCCGTCATGAGCCAGGGAGCAGGTGACTGTCTCAGGATTCATCCCTTCAGGCAGATCAAACTCTTGTCTGAACTCTTGGCATCTGTAAGAGTAGGAGCCTTCCCCATCATCCAGCTTCTTCTCTGTCTTCCCACTGACTTTCAGCTTCCTGCCCACCTGCTTGACAGACAGCTCCTCTGGGGAAAAGTCTTCAGTGTCCAGTGTCAGGGCAAAGCCCTCTCCATCTTTATCATGCTTGTAGGAGACTGGTTGGATGGTCAAAGAGGATGGGACATTGTCCAACTCTTCAAAGATCTGCTGCTGGAGTTTTGCCATAAGCTCCAGACTGCTCTTGATCTCTAGCAGGTTTCTCTGCAGAAGATCCCGCTGGCTGAGAAGAGGTCGGACCTCTGGCCATAGACTGCGCACAGGCCAGTAGAAGTCTATCAATGGGCTGAGGGAAGACTGGAATCCTCGGGAACACAGCATCTTCAGTCAATGTTGAGTGTTGAGTCTTGTGTGTTCAGTGTTGGATGTATTGGTTTCTGTCTCGGCAGGGGAAGTTTCACAGCTTTTATATGCTGCCACTTGGAGCTCCAGTGTCTTCAGGAACTTTCCTGTCATTGCCACAGCTCTCCACTGGGTGACACACTGCAGGGAAGTGGTGACGTCACTCCAGCCAGCTTCTAAATCAGGTAGTTCAGTAACAAGCTGGATGGAGTCCACAGTCCTGAGATATTAGTGGTGCTGTACTTAAAGCAGGTCACCTTTTATTGGTTTCACTGATGAATGATTCACTTAACTTAAATATATTTATGACTTTTAAAAGTATTTTGAATCATATTGCTTTTCACATTTACAGTATTGATGGATCATTAGCAATGCATATTCTGTGACATGGAATAGTCTCAGCAAAGTCGAAGAAAATTGGACAAAAGATCACAAGCTACGTTTTAAAGAGTTTTCACCACAGGCGTCATTGCAAGAAAGGTCCAAATGTAATTGAACACATTCTAAAATAATCCACGGAGAAATCATGTTTTTTAGAAAGAAATTCAGATTGTACAGCATTATGAAATTGGTCATGTGTCGATTTTATGTTCCTATAACATTGTTGAAAACGGAAAAAATGTTTGTCTGGCATTATGTTTATCATATATTTACATCTGTTTTTTAATAACTAAAAACAATATTTTCTAGTTGTGGAAACTAGTCACTCACATTCAATGATCTAAAACAGGACACTTGCTCAAAAAGGCCTACATTGCAAATCCTGACAAGTCCACATGACATTTGTTTTCAGAAGTCAGGTTTATAAACATGTCATAAACATGTTAGAATCAGAACATTTTCAGGAGAGCTTTTTGAAAATTGAATTTATTGAAGATGATCATTGAAAAATGTCAGGCCAGTGAGCCTTTTGGAATGTTAACTTTTGATGAGAAATAAAGGTCATTATGTTGATATCCGTTGAAGAGATCATAACAACTGCAATATTCTGTAAAATTGTATATTTTATTGATTAAATTAAAAAGCACATCATATTGATTGTTACAAGATATGAAATGTAAATGCATACAGTTTCATAACATGAAAAATATGTATTAGAAAGTGTTTCATCCAGTGAAATAAAAATCAGTCCTCTTGTGAAATGGTGTTCTCTTGTTTCTTCTGTGTGTCGGTGATGCTTCCCTCTGTCTTTGACAGGAATTGTGGGGTTTTCACATCCAGGCTACAGTTGATGGGCACCACTCTCTCTGCCACCTCATCCTCACAAGATAATGGATTCTTTGGTGCCTGAATGTGGAGCTTCCCGTCATGAGCCAGGGAGCAGGTGACTGTCTCAGGATTCACCTTTTCAGGCAGATCAAACTCTTGTCTGAACTCTTGGCATCTGTAAGAGTAGGAGCCTTCCCCATCATCCAGCTTCTTCTCTGTCTTCCCACTGACTTTCAGCTTCCTGCCCACCTGCTTGACAGACAGCTCCTCTGGGGAAAAGTCTTCAGTGTCCAGTGTCAGGGCAAAGCCCTCTCCATCTTTATCATGCATGTAGGAGACTGGTTGGATGGTCAAAGAGGACGGGACGTTGTCCAACTCTTCAAAGATCTGCTGCTGGAGTTTTGCCATGAGCTCCAGACTGCTCTTGATCTCTAGCAGGTTTCTCTGCAGAAGATCCCGCTGGCTGAGAAGAGGTCGGACCTCTGGCCATAGACTGCGCACAGGCCAGTAGAAGTCCATCAATGGGCTGAGGGAAGACTGGAATCCTCGGGAACACAGCATCTTCAGTCAATGTTGAGTGTTGAGTCTTGTGTGTTCAGTGTTGGATGTATTGGTTTCTGTCTCGGCAGGGGAAGTTTCACAGCATTTATATGCTGCCACTTGGAGGTCCAGTGTCTTCAGAAACTTTCCTGTCATTGCCACAGTTCTCCACTGGGTGACACACTGCAGGGAAGTGGTGATGTCACTCCAGCCAGCTTCTAAATCAGGTAGTTCAGTAACAAGCTGGATAGAGTCCACAGTCCTGAGATATTAGTGGTGCTGTACTTAAAGCAGGTCACCTTTTATTGGTTTCACTGATGAATGATTCACTTAACTTAAATATATTTATGACTTTTAAAAGTATTTTGAATCATATTGCTTTTCACATTTACAGTATTGATGGATCATTAGCAATGCATATTCTGTGACATGGAATAGTCTCAGCAAAGTCGAAGAAAATTGGACAAAAGATCACAAGCTACGTTTTAAAGAGTTTTCACCACAGGCGTCATTGCAAGAAAGGTCCAAATGTAATTGAACACATTCTAAAATAATCCACGGAGAAATCATGTTTTTTAGAAAGAAATTCAGATTGTACAGCATTATGAAATTGGTCATGTGTCGATTTTATGTTCCTATAACATTGTTGAAAACGGAAAAAATGTTTGTCTGGCATTATGTTTATCATATATTTACATCTGTTTTATAATAACTAAAAACAATATTTTCTAGTTGTGGAAACTATTCACTCACATTCAATGATCTAATACAGGACACTTGCTCAAAAAGGCCTACATTGCAAATCCTGACAAGTCCACATGACATTTGTTTTCAGAAGTCAGGTTTATAAACATGTCATAAACATGTTAGAATCAGAACATTTTCAGGAGAGCTTTTTGAAAATTGAATTTATTGAAGATGATCATTGAAAAATGTCAGGCCAGTGAGCCTTTTGGAATGTTAACTTTTGATGAGAAATAAAGGTCATTATGTTGATATCCGTTGAAGAGATCATAACAACTGCAATATTCTGTAAAATTGTATATTTTATTGATTAAATTAAAAAGCACATCATATTGATTGTTACAAGATATGAAATGTAAATGCATACAGTTTCATAACATGAAAAATATGTATTAGAAAGTGTTTCATCCAGTGAAATAAAAATCAGTCCTCTTGTGAAATGGTGTTCTCTTGTTTCTTCTGTGTGTCGGTGATGCTTCCCTCTGTCTTTGACAGGAATTGTGGGGTTTTCACATCCAGGCTACAGTTGATGGGCACCACTCTCTCTGCCACCTCATCCTCACAAGATAATGGATTCTTTGGTGCCTGAATGTGGAGCTTCCCGTCATGAGCCAGGGAGCAGGTGACTGTCTCAGGATTCATCCCTTCAGGCAGATCAAACTCTTGTCTGAACTCTTGGCATCTGTAAGAGTAGGAGCCTTCCCCATCATCCAGCTTCTTCTCTGTCTTCCCACTAACTTTCAGCTTCCTGCCCACCTGCTTGACAGACAGCTCCTCTGGGGAAAAGTCTTCAGTGTCCAGTGTCAGGGCAAAGCCCTCTCCATCTTTATCATGCATGTAGGAGACTGGTTGGATGGTCAAAGAGGACGGGACGTTGTCCAACTCTTCAAAGATCTGCAGCTGGAGTTTTGCCATCAGCTCCAGACTGCTCTTGATCTCTAGCAGGTTTCTCTGCAGAAGATCCCGCTGGCTGAGAAGAGGTCGGACCTCTGGCCATAGACTGCGCACAGGCCAGTAGAAGTCCATCAATGGGCTGAGGGAAGACTGGAATCCTCGGGAACACAGCATCTTCAGTCAATGTTGAGTGTTGAGTCTTGTGTGTTCAGTGTTGGATGTATTGGTTTCTGTCTCGGCAGGGGAAGTTTCACAGCATTTATATGCTGCCACTTGGAGGTCCAGTGTCTTCAGAAACTTTCCTGTCATTGCCACAGTTCTCCACTGGGTGACACACTGCAGGGAAGTGGTGATGTCACTCCAGCCAGCTTCTAAATCAGGTAGTTCAGTAACAAGCTGGATAGAGTCCACAGTCCTGAGATATTAGTGGTGCTGTACTTAAAGCAGGTCACCTTTTATTGGTTTCACTGATGAATGATTCACTTAACTTAAATATATTTATGACTTTTAAAAGTATTTTGAATCATATTGCTTTTCACATTTGCAGTATTGATGGATCATTAGCAATGCATATTCTGTGACATGCAATAGTCTCAGCAAAGTCGAACAAATTGGACAAAAGATCACAAGCTACGTTTTAAAGAGTTTTCACCACAGGCGTCATTGCAAGAAAGGTCCAAATGTAATTGAACACATTCTAAAATAATCCACGGAGAAATCATATTTTTTAGAAAGAAATTCAGATTGTACAGCATTATGAAATTGGTCATGTGTCGATTTTATGTTCCTATAACATTGTTGAAAACGGAAAAAATGTTTGTCTGGCATTATGTTTATCATATATTAACATCTGTTTTTTAATAACTAAAAACAATATTTTCTAGTTGTGGAAACTAGTCACTCACATTCAATGATCTAAAACAGGACACTTGCTCAAAAAGGCCTACATTGCAAATCCTGACAAGTCCACATGACATTTGTTTTCAGAAGTCAGGTTTATAAACATGTCATAAACATGTTAGAATCAGAACATTTTCAGGAGAGCTTTTTGAAAATTGAATTTATTGAAGATGATCATTGAAAAATGTCAGGCCAGTGAGCCTTTTGGAATGTTAACTTTTGATGAGAAATAAAGGTCATTATGTTGATATCCGTTGAAGAGATCATAACAACTGCAATATTCTGTAAAATGGTATATTTTATTGATTAAATTAAAAAGCATATCATATTGATTGTTACAAGATATGAAATGTAAATGCATACAGTTTCATAACATGAAAAATATGTATTAGAAAATGTTTCATCCAGTGAAATAAAAATCAGTCCTCTTGTGAAATGGTGTTCTCTTGTTTCTTCTGTGTGTCGGTGATGCTTCCCTCTGTCTTTGACAGGAATTGTGGGGTTTTCACATCCAGGCTACAGTTGATGGGCACCACTCTCTCTGCCACCTCATCCTCACAAGATAATGGATTCTTTGGTGCCTGAATGTGGAGATCCCCCGTCATGAGCCAGGGAGCAGGTGACTGTCTCAGGATTCACCTTTTCAGGCAGATCAAACTCTTGTCTGAACTCTTGGCATCTGTAAGAGTAGGAGCCTTCCCCATCATCCAGCTTCTTCTCTGTCTTCCCACTGACTTTCAGCTTCCTGCCCACCTGCTTGACAGACAGCTCCTCTGGGGAAAAGTCTTTAGTGTCCAGTGTCAGGGCAAAGCCCTCTCCATCTTTATCATGCATGTAGGAGACTGGTTGGATGGTCAAAGAGGACGGGACGTTGTCCAACTCTTCAAAGATCTGCTGCTGGAGTTTTGCGATGAGCTCCAGACTGCTCTTGATCTCTAGCAGGTTTCTCTGCAGAAGATCCCGCTGGCTGAGAAGAGGTCGGACCTCTGGCCATAGACTGCGCACAGGCCAGTAGAAGTCCATCAATGGGCTGAGGGAAGACTGGAATCCTCGGGAACACAGCATCTTCAGTCAATGTTGAGTGTTGAGTCTTGTGTGTTCAGTGTTGGATGTATTGGTTTCTGTCTCGGCAGGGGAAGTTTCACAGCATTTATATGCTGCCACTTGGAGGTCCAGTGTCTTCAGAAACTTTCCTGTCATTGCCACAGTTCTCCACTGGGTGACACACTGCAGGGAAGTGGTGATGTCACTCCAGCCAGCTTCTAAATCAGGTAGTTCAGTAACAAGCTGGATAGAGTCCACAGTCCTGAGATATTAGTGGTGCTGTACTTAAAGCAGGTCACCTTTTATTGGTTTCACTGATGAATGATTCACTTAACTTAAATATATTTATGACTTTTAAAAGTATTTTGAATCATATTGCTTTTCACATTTACAGTATTGATGGATCATTAGCAATGCATATTCTGTGACATGCAATAGTCTCAGCAAAGTCGAACAAAATTGGACAAAAGATCACAAGCTACGTTTTAAAGAGTTTTCACCACAGGCGTCACTGCAAGAAAGGTCCAAATGTAATTGAACACATTCTAAAATAATCCACGGAGAAATCATATTTTTTAGAAAGAAATTCAGATTGTAGAGCATTATGAAATTGGTCATGTGTCGATTTTATGTTCCTATAACATTGTTGAAAACGATTTTTTTTTTGTCTGGCATTATGTTTATCATATATTAACATCTGTTTTTTAATAACTAAAAACAATATTTTCTAGTTGTGGAAACTATTCACTCACATTCAATGATCTAAAACAGGACACTTGCTCAAAAAGGCCTACATTGCAAATCCTGACAAGTCCACATGACATTTGTTTTCAGAAGTCAGGTTTATAAACATGTCATAAACATGTTAGAATCAGAACATTTTCAGGAGAGCTTTTTGAAAATTGAATTTATTGAAAATGATCATTGAAAAATATCGGACCAGTGAGCATTTTGGAATGTTAACTTTTGATGAGAAATAATGGTCATTATGTTGATATCCGTTGAAGAGATCATAACAACTGCAATATTCTGTAAAATTGTATATTTTATTGATTAAATTAAAAAGCATATCATATTGATTGTTACAAGATATGAAATGTAAATGCATACAGTTTCATAACATGAAAAATATGTATTAGAAAGTGTTTCATCCAGTGAAATAAAAATCAGTCCTCTTGTGAAATGGTGTTCTCTTGTTTCTTCTATGTGTCGGTGATGCTTCCCTCTGTCTTTGACAGGAATTGTGGGGTTTTCACATCCAGGCTACAGTTGATGGGCACCACTCTCTCTGCCACCTCATCCTCACAAGATAATGGATTCTTTGGTGCCTGAATGTGGAGCTTCCCGTCATGAGCCAGGGAGCAGGTGACTGTCTCAGGATTCATCCCTTCAGGCAGATCAAACTCTTGTCTGAACTCTTGGCATCTGTAAGAGTAGGAGCCTTCCCCATCATCCAGCTTCTTCTCTGTCTTCCCACTGACTTTCAGCTTCCTGCCCACCTGCTTGACAGACAGCTCCTCTGGGGAAAAGTCTTCAGTGTCCAGTGTCAGGGCAAAGCCCTCTCCATCTTTATCATGCTTGTAGGAGACTGGTTGGATGGTCAAAGAGGATGGGACATTGTCCAACTCTTCAAAGATCTGCTGCTGGAGTTTTGCCATCAGCTCCAGACTGCTCTTGATCTCTAGCATTTTTCTCTGCAGAAGATCCCGCTGGCTGAGAAGAGGTCGGACCTCTGGCCATAGACTGCGCACAGGCCAGTAGAAGTCCATCAATGGGCTGAGGGAAGACTGGAATCCTCGGGAACACAGCATCTTCAGTCAATGTTGAGTGTTGAGTCTTGTGTGTTCAGTGTTGGATGTATTGGTTTCTGTCTCGGCAGGGGAAGTTTCACAGCATTTATATGCTGCCACTTGGAGGTCCAGTGTCTTCAGAAACTTTCCTGTCATTGCCACAGTTCTCCACTGGGTGACACACTGCAGGGAAGTGGTGATGTCACTCCAGCCAGCTTCTAAATCAGGTAGTTCAGTAACAAGCTGGATAGAGTCCACAGTCCTGAGATATTAGTGGTGCTGTACTTAAAGCAGGTCACCTTTTATTGGTTTCACTGATGAATGATTCACTTAACTTAAATATATTTATGACTTTTAAAAGTATTTTGAATCATATTGCTTTTCACATTTACAGTATTGATGGATCATTAGCAATGCATATTCTGTGACATGCAATAGTATCAGCAAAGTCTAACAAAATTGGACAAAAGATCACAAGCTACGTTTTAAAGAGTTTTCACCACAGGCGTCACTGCAAGAAAGGTCCAAATGTAATTGAACACATTCTAAAATAATCCACGGAGAAATCATATTTTTTAGAAAGAAATTCAGATTGTAGAGCATTATGAAATTGGTCATGTGTCGATTTTATGTTCCTATAACATTGTTGAAAACAAATTTTTTTTTTGTCTGGCATTATGTTTATCATATATTTACATCTGTTTTTTAATAACTAAAAACAATATTTTCTAGTTGTGGAAACTATTCACTCACATTCAATGATCTAAAACAGGACACTTGCTCAAAAAGGCCTACATTGCAAATCCTGACAAGTCCACATGACATTTGTTTTCAGAAGTCAGGTTTATAAACATGTCATAAACATGTTAGAATCAGAACATTTTCAGGAGAGCTTTTTGAAAATTGAATTTATTGAAAATGATCATTGAAAAATATCGGACCAGTGAGCATTTTGGAATGTTAACTTTTGATGAGAAATAATGGTCATTATGTTGATATCCGTTGAAGAGATCATAACAACTGCAATATTCTGTAAAATTGTATATTTTATTGATTAAATTAAAAAGCATATCATATTGATTGTTACAAGATATGAAATGTAAATGCATACAGTTTCATAACATGAAAAATATGTATTAGAAAGTGTTTCATCCAGTGAAATAAAAATCAGTCCTCTTGTGAAATGGTGTTCTCTTGTTTCTTCTATGTGTCGGTGATGCTTCCCTCTGTCTTTGACAGGAATTGTGGGGTTTTCACATCCAGGCTACAGTTGATGGGCACCACTCTCTCTGCCACCTCATCCTCACAAGATAATGGATTCTTTGGTGCCTGAATGTGGAGCTTCCCGTCATGAGCCAGGGAGCAGGTGACTGTCTCAGGATTCATCCCTTCAGGCAGATCAAACTCTTGTCTGAACTCTTGGCATCTGTAAGAGTAGGAGCCTTCCCCATCATCCAGCTTCTTCTCTGTCTTCCCACTGACTTTCAGCTTCCTGCCCACCTGCTTGACAGACAGCTCCTCTGGGGAAAAGTCTTCAGTGTCCAGTGTCAGGGCAAAGCCCTCTCCATCTTTATCATGCTTGTAGGAGACTGGTTGGATGGTCAAAGAGGATGGGACATTGTCCAACTCTTCAAAGATCTGCTGCTGGAGTTTTGCCATCAGCTCCAGACTGCACTTGATCTCTAGCAGGTTTCTCTGCAGAAGATCCCGCTGGCTGAGAAGAGGTCGGACCTCTGGCCATAGACTGCGCACAGGCCAGTAGAAGTCCATCAATGGGCTGAGGGAAGACTGGAATCCTCGGGAACACAGCATCTTCAGTCAATGTTGAGTGTTGAGTCTTGTGTGTTCAGTGTTGGATGTATTGGTTTCTGTCTCGGCAGGGGAAGTTTCACAGCATTTATATGCTGCCACTTGGAGGTCCAGTGTCTTCAGAAACTTTCCTGTCATTGCCACAGTTCTCCACTGGGTGACACACTGCAGGGAAGTGGTGATGTCACTCCAGCCAGCTTCTAAATCAGGTAGTTCAGTAACAAGCTGGATAGAGTCCACAGTCCTGAGATATTAGTGGTGCTGTACTTAAAGCAGGTCACCTTTTATTGGTTTCACTGATGAATGATTCACTTAACTTAAATATATTTATGACTTTTAAAAGTATTTTGAATCATATTGCTTTTCACATTTACAGTATTGATGGATCATTAGCAATGCATATTCTGTGACATGCAATAGTATCAGCAAAGTCGAACAAAATTGGACAAAAGATCACAAGCTACGTTTTAAAGAGTTTTCACCACAGGCGTCACTGCAAGAAAGGTCCAAATGTAATTGAACACATTCTAAAATAATCCACGGAGAAATCATATTTTTTAGAAAGAAATTCAGATTGTAGAGCATTATGAAATTGGTCATGTGTCGATTTTATGTTCCTATAACATTGTTGAAAACGAATTTTTTTTTTGTCTGGCATTATGTTTATCATATATTTACATCTGTTTTTTAATAACTAAAAACAATATTTTCTAGTTGTGGAAACTATTCACTCACATTCAATGATCTAAAACAGGACACTTGCTCAAAAAGGCCTACATTGCAAATCCTGACAAGTCCACATGACATTTGTTTTCAGAAGTCAGGTTTATAAACATGTCATAAACATGTTAGAATCAGAACATTTTCAGGAGAGCTTTTTGAAAATTGAATTTATTGAAAATGATCATTGAAAAATATCGGACCAGTGAGCATTTTGGAATGTTAACTTTTGATGAGAAATAATGGTCATTATGTTGATATCCGTTGAAGAGATCATAACAACTGCAATATTCTGTAAAATTGTATATTTTATTGATTAAATTAAAAAGCATATCATATTGATTGTTACAAGATATGAAATGTAAATGCATACAGTTTCATAACATGAAAAATATGTATTAGAAAGTGTTTCATCCAGTGAAATAAAAATCAGTCCTCTTGTGAAATGGTGTTCTCTTGTTTCTTCTATGTGTCGGTGATGCTTCCCTCTGTCTTTGACAGGAATTGTGGGGTTTTCACATCCAGGCTACAGTTGATGGGCACCACTCTCTCTGCCACCTCATCCTCACAAGATAATGGATTCTTTGGTGCCTGAATGTGGAGCTTCCCGTCATGAGCCAGGGAGCAGGTGACTGTCTCAGGATTCATCCCTTCAGGCAGATCAAACTCTTGTCTGAACTCTTGGCATCTGTAAGAGTAGGAGCCTTCCCCATCATCCAGCTTCTTCTCTGTCTTCCCACTGACTTTCAGCTTCCTGCCCACCTGCTTGACAGACAGCTCCTCTGGGGAAAAGTCTTCAGTGTCCAGTGTCAGGGCAAAGCCCTCTCCATCTTTATCATGCTTGTAGGAGACTGGTTGGATGGTCAAAGAGGATGGGACATTGTCCAACTCTTCAAAGATCTGCTGCTGGAGTTTTGCCATCAGCTCCAGACTGCACTTGATCTCTAGCAGGTTTCTCTGCAGAAGATCCCGCTGGCTGAGAAGAGGTCGGACCTCTGGCCATAGACTGCGCACAGGCCAGTAGAAGTCCATCAATGGGCTGAGGGAAGACTGGAATCCTCGGGAACACAGCATCTTCAGTCAATGTTGAGTGTTGAGTCTTGTGTGTTCAGTGTTGGATGTATTGGTTTCTGTCTCGACAGGGGAAGTTTCACAGCATTTATATGCTGCCACTTGGAGGTCCAGTGTCTTCAGAAACTTTCCTGTCATTGCCACAGTTCTCCACTGGGTGACACACTGCAGGGAAGTGGTGATGTCACTCCAGCCAGCTTCTAAATCAGGTAGTTCAGTAACAAGCTGGATAGAGTCCACAGTCCTGAGATATTAGTGGTGCTGTACTTAAAGCAGGTCACCTTTTATTGGTTTCACTGATGAATGATTCACTTAACTTAAATATATTTATGACTTTTAAAAGTATTTTGAATCATATTGCTTTTCACATTTACAGTATTGATGGATCATTAGCAATGCATATTCTGTGACATGCAATAGTATCAGCAAAGTCGAACAAAATTGGACCAAAGATCACAAGCTACGTTTTAAAGAGTTTTCACCACAGGCGTCACTGCAAGAAAGGTCCAAATGTAATTGAACACATTCTAAAATAATCCACGGAGAAATCATATTTTTTAGAAAGAAATTCAGATTGTAGAGCATTATGAAATTGGTCATGTGTCGATTTTATGTTCCTATAACATTGTTGAAAACGATTTTTTTTTTTGTCTGGCATTATGTTTATCATATATTTACATCTGTTTTTTAATAACTAAAAACAATATTTTCTAGTTGTGGAAACTATTCACTCACATTCAATGATCTAAAACAGGACACTTGCTCAAAAAGGCCTACATTGCAAATCCTGACAAGTCCACATGACATTTGTTTTCAGAAGTCAGGTTTATAAACATGTCATAAACATGTTAGAATCAGAACATTTTCAGGAGAGCTTTTTGAAAATTGAATTTATTGAAAATGATCATTGAAAAATATCGGACCAGTGAGCATTTTGGAATGTTAACTTTTGATGAGAAATAATGGTCATTATGTTGATATCCGTTGAAGAGATCATAACAACTGCAATATTCTGTAAAATTGTATATTTTATTGATTAAATTAAAAAGCATATCATATTGATTGTTACAAGATATGAAATGTAAATGCATACAGTTTCATAACATGAAAAATATGTATTAGAAAGTGTTTCATCCAGTGAAATAAAAATCAGTCCTCTTGTGAAATGGTGTTCTCTTGTTTCTTCTATGTGTCGGTGATGCTTCCCTCTGTCTTTGACAGGAATTGTGGGGTTTTCACATCCAGGCTACAGTTGATGGGCACCACTCTCTCTGCCACCTCATCCTCACAAGATAATGGATTCTTTGGTGCCTGAATGTGGAGCTTCCCGTCATGAGCCAGGGAGCAGGTGACTGTCTCAGGATTCATCCCTTCAGGCAGATCAAACTCTTGTCTGAACTCTTGGCATCTGTAAGAGTAGGAGCCTTCCCCATCATCCAGCTTCTTCTCTGTCTTCCCACTGACTTTCAGCTTCCTGCCCACCTGCTTGACAGACAGCTCCTCTGGGGAAAAGTCTTCAGTGTCCAGTGTCAGGGCAAAGCCCTCTCCATCTTTATCATGCTTGTAGGAGACTGGTTGGATGGTCAAAGAGGATGGGACATTGTCCAACTCTTCAAAGATCTGCTGCTGGAGTTTTGCCATCAGCTCCAGACTGCTCTTGATCTCTAGCAGGTTTCTCTGCAGAAGATCCCGCTGGCTGAGAAGAGGTCGGACCTCTGGCCATAGACTGCGCACAGGCCAGTAGAAGTCCATCAATGGGCTGAGGGAAGACTGGAATCCTCGGGAACACAGCATCTTCAGTCAATGTTGAGTGTTGAGTCTTGTGTGTTCAGTGTTGGATGTATTGGTTTCTGTCTCGACAGGGGAAGTTTCACAGCATTTATATGCTGCCACTTGGAGCTCCAGTGTCTTCGGGAACTTTCCTGTCATTGCCACAGCTCTCCACTGGGTGACACACTGCAGGGAAGTGGTGACGTCACTCCAGCCAGCTTCTAAATCAGGTAGTTCAGTAACAAGCTGGATGGAGTCCACAGTCCTGAGATATTAGTGGTGCTGTACTTAAAGCAGGTCACCTTTTATTGGTTTCACTGATGAATGATTCACTTAACTTAAATATATTTATGACTTTTAAAAGTATTTTGAATCATATTGCTTTTCACATTTACAGTATTGATGGATCATTAGCAATGCATATTCTGTGACATGCAATAGTCTCAGCAAAGTCGAACAAAATTGGACCAAAGATCACAAGCTACGTTTTAAAGAGTTTTCACCACAGGCGTCATTGCAAGAAAGGTCCAAATGTAATTGAACACATTCTAAAATAATCCACGGAGAAATCATATTTTTTAGAAAGAAATTCAGATTGTAGAGCATTATGAAATTGGTCATGTGTCGATTTTATGTTCCTATAACATTGTTGAAAACATAATTTTTTTTGTCTGGCATTATGTTTATCATATATTAACATCTGTTTTATAATAACTAAAAACAATATTTTCTAGTTGTGGAAACTAGTCACTCACATTCAATGATCTAAAACAGGACACTTGCTCAAAAAGGCCTACATTGCAAATCCTGACAAGTCCACATGACATTTGTTTTCAGAAGTCAGGTTTATAAACATGTCATAAACATGTTAGAATCAGAACATTTTCAGGAGAGCTTTTTGAAAATTGAATTTTTTGAAGATGATCATTGAAAAATGTCAGGCCAGTGAGCCTTTTGGAATGTTAACTTTTGATGAGAAATAAAGGTCATTATGTTGATATCCGTTGAAGAGATCATAACAACTGCAATATTCTGTAAAATGGTATATTTTATTGATTAAATTAAAAAGCATATCATATTGATTGTTACAAGATATGAAATGTAAATGCATACAGTTTCATAACATGAAAAATATGTATTAGAAAATGTTTCATCCAGTGAAATAAAAATCAGTCCTCTTGTGAAATGGTGTTCTCTTGTTTCTTCTGTGTGTCGGTGATGCTTCCCTCTGTCTTTGACAGGAATTGTGGGGTTTTCACATCCAGGCTACAGTTGATGGGCACCACTCTCTCTGCCACCTCATCCTCACAAGATAATGGATTCTTTGGTGCCTGAATGTGGAGCTTCCCGTCATGAGCCAGGGAGCAGGTGACTGTCTCAGGATTCACCCCTTCAGGCAGATCAAACTCTTGTCTGAACTCTTGGCATCTGTACGAGTAGGAGCCTTCCCCACCATCCAGCTTCTTCTCTGTCTTCCCACTGACTTTCAGCTTCCTGCCCACCTGCTTGACAGACAGCTCCTCTGGGGAAAAGTCTTTAGTGTCCAGTGTCAGGGCAAAGCCCTCTCCATCTTTATCATGCATGTAGGAGACTGGTTGGATGGTCAAAGAGGACGGGACGTTGTCCAACTATTCAAAGATCTGCTGCTGGAGTTTTGCCATAAGCTCCAGACTGCTCTTGACCTCTAGCAGGTTTCTCTGCAGAAGATCCCGCTGGCTGAGAAGAGGTCGGACCTCTGGCCATAGACTGCGCACAGGCCAGTAGAAGTCCATTAATGGGCTGAGGGAAGACTGGAATCTTCGGGAACACAGCATCTTCAGTCAATGTTGAGTGTTGAGTCTTGTGTGTTCAGTGTTGGATGTATTGGTTTCTGTCTCGGCAGGGGAAGTTTCACAGCATTTATATGCTGCCACTTGGAGGTCCAGTGTCTTCAGAAACTTTCCTGTCATTGCCACAGTTCTCCACTGGGTGACACACTGCAGGGAAGTGGTGATGTCACTCCAGCCAGCTTCTAAATCAGGTAGTTCAGTAACAAGCTGGATAGAGTCCACAGTCCTGAGATATTAGTGGTGCTGTACTTAAAGCAGGTCACCTTTTATTGGTTTCACTGATGAATGATTCACTTAACTTAAATATATTTATGACTTTTAAAAGTATTTTGAATCATATTGCTTTTCACATTTACAGTATTGATGGATCATTAGCAATGCATATTCTGTGACATGCAATAGTCTCAGCAAAGTCGAACAAAATTGGACAAAAGATCACAAGCTACGTTTTAAAGAGTTTTCACCACAGGCGTCACTGCAAGAAAGGTCCAAATGTAATTGAACACATTCTAAAATAATCCACGGAGAAATCATATTTTTTAGAAAGAAATTCAGATTGTAGAGCATTATGAAATTGGTCATGTGTCGATTTTATGTTCCTATAACATTGTTGAAAACGATTTTTTTTTTGTCTGGCATTATGTTTATCATATATTAACATCTGTTTTTTAATAACTAAAAACAATATTTTCTAGTTGTGGAAACTATTCACTCACATTCAATGATCTAAAACAGGACACTTGCTCAAAAAGGCCTACATTGCAAATCCTGACAAGTCCACATGACATTTGTTTTCAGAAGTCAGGTTTATAAACATGTCATAAACATGTTAGAATCAGAACATTTTCAGGAGAGCTTTTTGAAAATTGAATTTATTGAAAATGATCATTGAAAAATATCGGACCAGTGAGCATTTTGGAATGTTAACTTTTGATGAGAAATAATGGTCATTATGTTGATATCCGTTGAAGAGATCATAACAACTGCAATATTCTGTAAAATTGTATATTTTATTGATTAAATTAAAAAGCATATCATATTGATTGTTACAAGATATGAAATGTAAATGCATACAGTTTCATAACATGAAAAATATGTATTAGAAAGTGTTTCATCCAGTGAAATAAAAATCAGTCCTCTTGTGAAATGGTGTTCTCTTGTTTCTTCTATGTGTCGGTGATGCTTCCCTCTGTCTTTGACAGGAATTGTGGGGTTTTCACATCCAGGCTACAGTTGATGGGCACCACTCTCTCTGCCACCTCATCCTCACAAGATAATGGATTCTTTGGTGCCTGAATGTGGAGCTTCCCGTCATGAGCCAGGGAGCAGGTGACTGTCTCAGGATTCATCCCTTCAGGCAGATCAAACTCTTGTCTGAACTCTTGGCATCTGTAAGAGTAGGAGCCTTCCCCATCATCCAGCTTCTTCTCTGTCTTCCCACTGACTTTCAGCTTCCTGCCCACCTGCTTGACAGACAGCTCCTCTGGGGAAAAGTCTTCAGTGTCCAGTGTCAGGGCAAAGCCCTCTCCATCTTTATCATGCTTGTAGGAGACTGGTTGGATGGTCAAAGAGGATGGGACATTGTCCAACTCTTCAAAGATCTGCTGCTGGAGTTTTGCCATCAGCTCCAGACTGCTCTTGATCTCTAGCATTTTTCTCTGCAGAAGATCCCGCTGGCTGAGAAGAGGTCGGACCTCTGGCCATAGACTGCGCACAGGCCAGTAGAAGTCCATCAATGGGCTGAGGGAAGACTGGAATCCTCGGGAACACAGCATCTTCAGTCAATGTTGAGTGTTGAGTCTTGTGTGTTCAGTGTTGGATGTATTGGTTTCTGTCTCGGCAGGGGAAGTTTCACAGCATTTATATGCTGCCACTTGGAGGTCCAGTGTCTTCAGAAACTTTCCTGTCATTGCCACAGTTCTCCACTGGGTGACACACTGCAGGGAAGTGGTGATGTCACTCCAGCCAGCTTCTAAATCAGGTAGTTCAGTAACAAGCTGGATAGAGTCCACAGTCCTGAGATATTAGTGGTGCTGTACTTAAAGCAGGTCACCTTTTATTGGTTTCACTGATGAATGATTCACTTAACTTAAATATATTTATGACTTTTAAAAGTATTTTGAATCATATTGCTTTTCACATTTACAGTATTGATGGATCATTAGCAATGCATATTCTGTGACATGCAATAGTATCAGCAAAGTCGAACAAAATTGGACAAAAGATCACAAGCTACGTTTTAAAGAGTTTTCACCACAGGCGTCACTGCAAGAAAGGTCCAAATGTAATTGAACACATTCTAAAATAATCCACGGAGAAATCATATTTTTTAGAAAGAAATTCAGATTGTAGAGCATTATGAAATTGGTCATGTGTCGATTTTATGTTCCTATAACATTGTTGAAAACAAATTTTTTTTTTGTCTGGCATTATGTTTATCATATATTTACATCTGTTTTTTAATAACTAAAAACAATATTTTCTAGTTGTGGAAACTATTCACTCACATTCAATGATCTAAAACAGGACACTTGCTCAAAAAGGCCTACATTGCAAATCCTGACAAGTCCACATGACATTTGTTTTCAGAAGTCAGGTTTATAAACATGTCATAAACATGTTAGAATCAGAACATTTTCAGGAGAGCTTTTTGAAAATTGAATTTATTGAAAATGATCATTGAAAAATATCGGACCAGTGAGCATTTTGGAATGTTAACTTTTGATGAGAAATAATGGTCATTATGTTGATATCCGTTGAAGAGATCATAACAACTGCAATATTCTGTAAAATTGTATATTTTATTGATTAAATTAAAAAGCATATCATATTGATTGTTACAAGATATGAAATGTAAATGCATACAGTTTCATAACATGAAAAATATGTATTAGAAAGTGTTTCATCCAGTGAAATAAAAATCAGTCCTCTTGTGAAATGGTGTTCTCTTGTTTCTTCTATGTGTCGGTGATGCTTCCCTCTGTCTTTGACAGGAATTGTGGGGTTTTCACATCCAGGCTACAGTTGATGGGCACCACTCTCTCTGCCACCTCATCCTCACAAGATAATGGATTCTTTGGTGCCTGAATGTGGAGCTTCCCGTCATGAGCCAGGGAGCAGGTGACTGTCTCAGGATTCATCCCTTCAGGCAGATCAAACTCTTGTCTGAACTCTTGGCATCTGTAAGAGTAGGAGCCTTCCCCATCATCCAGCTTCTTCTCTGTCTTCCCACTGACTTTCAGCTTCCTGCCCACCTGCTTGACAGACAGCTCCTCTGGGGAAAAGTCTTCAGTGTCCAGTGTCAGGGCAAAGCCCTCTCCATCTTTATCATGCTTGTAGGAGACTGGTTGGATGGTCAAAGAGGATGGGACATTGTCCAACTCTTCAAAGATCTGCTGCTGGAGTTTTGCCATCAGCTCCAGACTGCACTTGATCTCTAGCAGGTTTCTCTGCAGAAGATCCCGCTGGCTGAGAAGAGGTCGGACCTCTGGCCATAGACTGCGCACAGGCCAGTAGAAGTCCATCAATGGGCTGAGGGAAGACTGGAATCCTCGGGAACACAGCATCTTCAGTCAATGTTGAGTGTTGAGTCTTGTGTGTTCAGTGTTGGATGTATTGGTTTCTGTCTCGGCAGGGGAAGTTTCACAGCATTTATATGCTGCCACTTGGAGGTCCAGTGTCTTCAGAAACTTTCCTGTCATTGCCACAGTTCTCCACTGGGTGACACACTGCAGGGAAGTGGTGATGTCACTCCAGCCAGCTTCTAAATCAGGTAGTTCAGTAACAAGCTGGATAGAGTCCACAGTCCTGAGATATTAGTGGTGCTGTACTTAAAGCAGGTCACCTTTTATTGGTTTCACTGATGAATGATTCACTTAACTTAAATATATTTATGACTTTTAAAAGTATTTTGAATCATATTGCTTTTCACATTTACAGTATTGATGGATCATTAGCAATGCATATTCTGTGACATGCAATAGTATCAGCAAAGTCGAACAAAATTGGACAAAAGATCACAAGCTACGTTTTAAAGAGTTTTCACCACAGGCGTCACTGCAAGAAAGGTCCAAATGTAATTGAACACATTCTAAAATAATCCACGGAGAAATCATATTTTTTAGAAAGAAATTCAGATTGTAGAGCATTATGAAATTGGTCATGTGTCGATTTTATGTTCCTATAACATTGTTGAAAACGAATTTTTTTTTTGTCTGGCATTATGTTTATCATATATTTACATCTGTTTTTTAATAACTAAAAACAATATTTTCTAGTTGTGGAAACTATTCACTCACATTCAATGATCTAAAACAGGACACTTGCTCAAAAAGGCCTACATTGCAAATCCTGACAAGTCCACATGACATTTGTTTTCAGAAGTCAGGTTTATAAACATGTCATAAACATGTTAGAATCAGAACATTTTCAGGAGAGCTTTTTGAAAATTGAATTTATTGAAAATGATCATTGAAAAATATCGGACCAGTGAGCATTTTGGAATGTTAACTTTTGATGAGAAATAATGGTCATTATGTTGATATCCGTTGAAGAGATCATAACAACTGCAATATTCTGTAAAATTGTATATTTTATTGATTAAATTAAAAAGCATATCATATTGATTGTTACAAGATATGAAATGTAAATGCATACAGTTTCATAACATGAAAAATATGTATTAGAAAGTGTTTCATCCAGTGAAATAAAAATCAGTCCTCTTGTGAAATGGTGTTCTCTTGTTTCTTCTATGTGTCGGTGATGCTTCCCTCTGTCTTTGACAGGAATTGTGGGGTTTTCACATCCAGGCTACAGTTGATGGGCACCACTCTCTCTGCCACCTCATCCTCACAAGATAATGGATTCTTTGGTGCCTGAATGTGGAGCTTCCCGTCATGAGCCAGGGAGCAGGTGACTGTCTCAGGATTCATCCCTTCAGGCAGATCAAACTCTTGTCTGAACTCTTGGCATCTGTAAGAGTAGGAGCCTTCCCCATCATCCAGCTTCTTCTCTGTCTTCCCACTGACTTTCAGCTTCCTGCCCACCTGCTTGACAGACAGCTCCTCTGGGGAAAAGTCTTCAGTGTCCAGTGTCAGGGCAAAGCCCTCTCCATCTTTATCATGCTTGTAGGAGACTGGTTGGATGGTCAAAGAGGATGGGACATTGTCCAACTCTTCAAAGATCTGCTGCTGGAGTTTTGCCATCAGCTCCAGACTGCACTTGATCTCTAGCAGGTTTCTCTGCAGAAGATCCCGCTGGCTGAGAAGAGGTCGGACCTCTGGCCATAGACTGCGCACAGGCCAGTAGAAGTCCATCAATGGGCTGAGGGAAGACTGGAATCCTCGGGAACACAGCATCTTCAGTCAATGTTGAGTGTTGAGTCTTGTGTGTTCAGTGTTGGATGTATTGGTTTCTGTCTCGACAGGGGAAGTTTCACAGCATTTATATGCTGCCACTTGGAGGTCCAGTGTCTTCAGAAACTTTCCTGTCATTGCCACAGTTCTCCACTGGGTGACACACTGCAGGGAAGTGGTGATGTCACTCCAGCCAGCTTCTAAATCAGGTAGTTCAGTAACAAGCTGGATAGAGTCCACAGTCCTGAGATATTAGTGGTGCTGTACTTAAAGCAGGTCACCTTTTATTGGTTTCACTGATGAATGATTCACTTAACTTAAATATATTTATGACTTTTAAAAGTATTTTGAATCATATTGCTTTTCACATTTACAGTATTGATGGATCATTAGCAATGCATATTCTGTGACATGCAATAGTATCAGCAAAGTCGAACAAAATTGGACCAAAGATCACAAGCTACGTTTTAAAGAGTTTTCACCACAGGCGTCACTGCAAGAAAGGTCCAAATGTAATTGAACACATTCTAAAATAATCCACGGAGAAATCATATTTTTTAGAAAGAAATTCAGATTGTAGAGCATTATGAAATTGGTCATGTGTCGATTTTATGTTCCTATAACATTGTTGAAAACGATTTTTTTTTTTGTCTGGCATTATGTTTATCATATATTTACATCTGTTTTTTAATAACTAAAAACAATATTTTCTAGTTGTGGAAACTATTCACTCACATTCAATGATCTAAAACAGGACACTTGCTCAAAAAGGCCTACATTGCAAATCCTGACAAGTCCACATGACATTTGTTTTCAGAAGTCAGGTTTATAAACATGTCATAAACATGTTAGAATCAGAACATTTTCAGGAGAGCTTTTTGAAAATTGAATTTATTGAAAATGATCATTGAAAAATATCGGACCAGTGAGCATTTTGGAATGTTAACTTTTGATGAGAAATAATGGTCATTATGTTGATATCCGTTGAAGAGATCATAACAACTGCAATATTCTGTAAAATTGTATATTTTATTGATTAAATTAAAAAGCATATCATATTGATTGTTACAAGATATGAAATGTAAATGCATACAGTTTCATAACATGAAAAATATGTATTAGAAAGTGTTTCATCCAGTGAAATAAAAATCAGTCCTCTTGTGAAATGGTGTTCTCTTGTTTCTTCTATGTGTCGGTGATGCTTCCCTCTGTCTTTGACAGGAATTGTGGGGTTTTCACATCCAGGCTACAGTTGATGGGCACCACTCTCTCTGCCACCTCATCCTCACAAGATAATGGATTCTTTGGTGCCTGAATGTGGAGCTTCCCGTCATGAGCCAGGGAGCAGGTGACTGTCTCAGGATTCATCCCTTCAGGCAGATCAAACTCTTGTCTGAACTCTTGGCATCTGTAAGAGTAGGAGCCTTCCCCATCATCCAGCTTCTTCTCTGTCTTCCCACTGACTTTCAGCTTCCTGCCCACCTGCTTGACAGACAGCTCCTCTGGGGAAAAGTCTTCAGTGTCCAGTGTCAGGGCAAAGCCCTCTCCATCTTTATCATGCTTGTAGGAGACTGGTTGGATGGTCAAAGAGGATGGGACATTGTCCAACTCTTCAAAGATCTGCTGCTGGAGTTTTGCCATCAGCTCCAGACTGCTCTTGATCTCTAGCAGGTTTCTCTGCAGAAGATCCCGCTGGCTGAGAAGAGGTCGGACCTCTGGCCATAGACTGCGCACAGGCCAGTAGAAGTCCATCAATGGGCTGAGGGAAGACTGGAATCCTCGGGAACACAGCATCTTCAGTCAATGTTGAGTGTTGAGTCTTGTGTGTTCAGTGTTGGATGTATTGGTTTCTGTCTCGACAGGGGAAGTTTCACAGCATTTATATGCTGCCACTTGGAGCTCCAGTGTCTTCGGGAACTTTCCTGTCATTGCCACAGCTCTCCACTGGGTGACACACTGCAGGGAAGTGGTGACGTCACTCCAGCCAGCTTCTAAATCAGGTAGTTCAGTAACAAGCTGGATGGAGTCCACAGTCCTGAGATATTAGTGGTGCTGTACTTAAAGCAGGTCACCTTTTATTGGTTTCACTGATGAATGATTCACTTAACTTAAATATATTTATGACTTTTAAAAGTATTTTGAATCATATTGCTTTTCACATTTACAGTATTGATGGATCATTAGCAATGCATATTCTGTGACATGCAATAGTCTCAGCAAAGTCGAACAAAATTGGACCAAAGATCACAAGCTACGTTTTAAAGAGTTTTCACCACAGGCGTCATTGCAAGAAAGGTCCAAATGTAATTGAACACATTCTAAAATAATCCACGGAGAAATCATATTTTTTAGAAAGAAATTCAGATTGTAGAGCATTATGAAATTGGTCATGTGTCGATTTTATGTTCCTATAACATTGTTGAAAACATAATTTTTTTTGTCTGGCATTATGTTTATCATATATTAACATCTGTTTTATAATAACTAAAAACAATATTTTCTAGTTGTGGAAACTAGTCACTCACATTCAATGATCTAAAACAGGACACTTGCTCAAAAAGGCCTACATTGCAAATCCTGACAAGTCCACATGACATTTGTTTTCAGAAGTCAGGTTTATAAACATGTCATAAACATGTTAGAATCAGAACATTTTCAGGAGAGCTTTTTGAAAATTGAATTTTTTGAAGATGATCATTGAAAAATGTCAGGCCAGTGAGCCTTTTGGAATGTTAACTTTTGATGAGAAATAAAGGTCATTATGTTGATATCCGTTGAAGAGATCATAACAACTGCAATATTCTGTAAAATGGTATATTTTATTGATTAAATTAAAAAGCATATCATATTGATTGTTACAAGATATGAAATGTAAATGCATACAGTTTCATAACATGAAAAATATGTATTAGAAAATGTTTCATCCAGTGAAATAAAAATCAGTCCTCTTGTGAAATGGTGTTCTCTTGTTTCTTCTGTGTGTCGGTGATGCTTCCCTCTGTCTTTGACAGGAATTGTGGGGTTTTCACATCCAGGCTACAGTTGATGGGCACCACTCTCTCTGCCACCTCATCCTCACAAGATAATGGATTCTTTGGTGCCTGAATGTGGAGCTTCCCGTCATGAGCCAGGGAGCAGGTGACTGTCTCAGGATTCACCCCTTCAGGCAGATCAAACTCTTGTCTGAACTCTTGGCATCTGTACGAGTAGGAGCCTTCCCCACCATCCAGCTTCTTCTCTGTCTTCCCACTGACTTTCAGCTTCCTGCCCACCTGCTTGACAGACAGCTCCTCTGGGGAAAAGTCTTTAGTGTCCAGTGTCAGGGCAAAGCCCTCTCCATCTTTATCATGCATGTAGGAGACTGGTTGGATGGTCAAAGAGGACGGGACGTTGTCCAACTATTCAAAGATCTGCTGCTGGAGTTTTGCCATAAGCTCCAGACTGCTCTTGACCTCTAGCAGGTTTCTCTGCAGAAGATCCCGCTGGCTGAGAAGAGGTCGGACCTCTGGCCATAGACTGCGCACAGGCCAGTAGAAGTCCATTAATGGGCTGAGGGAAGACTGGAATCTTCGGGAACACAGCATCTTCAGTCAATGTTGAGTGTTGAGTCTTGTGTGTTCAGTGTTGGATGTATTGGTTTCTGTCTCGGCAGGGGAAGTTTCACAGCTTTTATATGCTGCCACTTGGAGCTCCAGTGTCTTCAGGAACTTTCCTGTCATTGCCACAGTTCTCCACTGGGTGACACACTGCAGGGAAGTGGTGACGTCACTCCAGCCAGCTTCTAAATCAGGTAGTTCAGTAACAAGCTGGATGGAGTCCACAGTCCTGAGATATTAGTGGTGCTGTACTTAAAGCAGGTCACCTTTTATTGGTTTCACTGATGAATGATTCACTTAACTTAAATATATTTATGACTTTTAAAAGTATTTTGAATCATATTGCTTTTCACATTTACAGTATTGATGGATCATTAGCAATGCATATTCTGTGACATGCAATAGTCCCAGCAAAGTCGAACAAAATTGGACAAAAGATCACAAGCTACGTTTTAAAGAGTTTTCACCACAGGCGTCATTGCAAGAAAGGTCCAAATGTAATTGAACACATTCTAAAATAATCCACAGAGAAATCATATTTTTTAGAAAGAAATTCAGATTGTAGAGCATTATGAAATTGGTCATGTGTCGATTTTATGTTCCTATAACATTGTTGAAAACATATTTTTTTTTGTCTGGCATTATGTTTATCATATATTAACATCTGTTTTATAATAACTAAAAACAATATTTTCTAGTTGTGGAAACTAGTCACTCACATTCAATGATCTAAAACAGGACACTTGCTCAAAAAGGCCTACATTGCAAATCCTGACAAGTCCACATGACATTTGTTTTCAGAAGTCAGGTTTATAAACATGTCATAAACATGTTAGAATCAGAACATTTTCAGGAGAGCTTTTTGAAAATTGAATTTATTGAAAATGATCATTGAAAAATATCAGACAAGTGAGCCTTTTGGAAAGTTAACTTTTGATGAGAAATAAAGGTCATTATGTTGATATCCGTTGAAGAGATCATAACAACTGCAATATTCTGTAAAATGGTATATTTTATTGATTAAATTAAAAAGCATATCATATTGATTGTTACAAGATATGAAATGTAAATGCATACAGTTTCATAACATGAAAAATATGTATTAGAAAATGTTTCATCCAGTGAATTACAAATCAGTCCTCATGTGAAACGCTGTTCTCTTGTTTCTTCTGTGTGTCGGTGATGCTTCCCTCTGTCTTTGACAGGAATTGTGGGGTTTTCACATCCAGGCTACAGTTGATGGGCACCACTCTCTCTGCAACCTCCTCCTCACCAGATAATGGATTCTTTGGTGCCTGAATGTGGAGCTTCCCATCATGAGCCAGGGAGCAGGTGACTGTCTCAGGATTCACCCCTTCAGGCAGATCAAACTCTTGTCTGAACTCTTGGCATCTGTAAGAGTAGGAGCCTTCCCCATCATCCAGCTTCTTCTCTGTCTTCCCACTGACTTTCAGCTTCCTGCCCACCTGCTTGACAGACAGCTCCTCTGGGGAAAAGTCTTCAGTGTCCAGTGTCAGGGCAAAGCCCTCTCCATCTTTATCATGCTTGTAGGAGACTGGTTGGATGGTCAAAGAGGACGGGACATTGTCCAACTCTTCAAAGATCTGCTGCTGGAGTTTTGCCATAAGCTCCAGACTGCTCTTGACCTCTAGCAGGTTTCTCTGCAGTAGATCCCGCTGGCTGAGAAGAGGTCGGACCTCTGGCCATAGACTGCGGACAGGCCAGTAGAAGTCCATCAATGGGCTGAGGGAAGACTGGAATCCTCGGGAACACAGCATCTTCAGTCAATGTTGAGTGTTGAGTCTTGTGTGTTCAGTGTTGGATGTATTGGTTTCTGTCTCGGCAGGGGAAGTTTCACAGCTTTTATATGCTGCCACTTGGAGCTCCAGTGTCTTCAGGAACTTTCCTGTCATTGCCACAGTTCTCCACTGGGTGACACACTGCAGGGAAGTGGTGATGTCCCTCCAGCCAGCTTCTAAATCAGGTAGTTCAGTAACAACCTGGATGGAGTCCACAGTCCTGAGATATTAGTGGTGCTGTACTTAAAGCAGGTCACCTTTTATTGGTTTCACTGATGAATGATTCACTTAACTTAAATATATTTATGACTTTTAAAAGTATTTTGAACCATATTGCTTTTGACATTTACAGTATTGATGGATCATTAGCAATGCATATTCTGTGACATGCAATAGTATCAGCAAAGTCGAACAAAATTGGACAAAAGATCACAAGCTACGTTTTAAAGAGTTTTCACCACAGGAGTCATTGCAAGAGACGTCAAAATGTAATTGAGCAGGACCTTTCTTGTCATTGCCATAGTTCTCCACTAGGTGACACACTGAATGGACGTGGTGACGTCACTCCAGCCCACTTCGAAATCAGGAAGTTCAGGACCAAGCCCAATTTATTCCACATTCATCAGGACTTCGTCCTGCTGTGCTTAACGCTGCTATGTTTTCAATGATATCAATAGACTAAGCTGTCCACTTTAGTGTCATTCAACATAGTAAAAAGTGAACAAAATAGAACATGAGTGAAAGTCAGTTTTAATCAAGTGAAAGTGTGTTCATTATTATGTTAGAAAAAGGTGTTTTCGCCCTGAATTTGGAAGTTATCCAAGCATTGATGATACAAATATGTATTTGCAGAAATCTAAAATAAACTTTTGTCTATTCAGATTCTTCAATGCCTTAGCCTAAATTGCTGAACTAGATCAGCTAAATCTAGCCATGGTTAATATATATATATATATATATGTATATGTAGAAAAATAGATTGTAACTTCTCTTTTTGTTCAAAGCATATTCCTGTACACAGTCTGTCCCCGCCCCTTGACTCCTACCAGAGCTCCTTCCCCTCCCACCTCAACCAAACTCAGACACATCTACAGAACCTTACTACAGAAGTTACGACAGCTGCGACCATGGAGACCATGGAGAGGGGTTCAGAAGTGACCTGTTTTTCCATCAATCTGTTCACGGTGAATGAGGACCAGGTACAGGGAGAGATAGAGGTGGCTAAACAGAGGCAACACCAAGGCCTTTCTCTACAGTTGAGCACAGGGCTGGAGGAGACAGAGCTCACTATTCAGGATGGTAAGTACACATGCAAGAAACAAGAACAAGCTAATATATCAAATTACAGTCTTTCCATATGAGTACAACCAAGAAGAAATAGTGATGATGCTCTCTTTATTTCTGAATAAAATTGTCAATAGCTTTTTTTTTCTAAAGATTAAAAAAAGAAATGTATTGCCCTCTCTCTGGTCTATGAGAAGCCCATGTATGTGTATGTGTGTGGAGTGTATGATATTTTCCTACAGTCTTTCCCATGTGGCAATTTGACTTCTTTCTGTGTGGTCGCTGGACAGGCAGTGCTGAAAGGTCTGTGAGATTTACTACCCAGTTGTGTGCACCATGTGTGTGTGTGTGTGTGTGTGTGTGTGTGCGCGCGCGTACGTGCGTGTGAAGTCAAATCAAATCTAATTGTATTTGTCACACGTGCAGTATAGGTGTAGACTTGATCGTGAAATGCTTACTGACGAGCCCTTTCCCAACAATGCAGAGTTAAAAAAAGCAAATGAACAAATAAAAATAGAAAACACAACAAATAACAACAATGTAGCTCTATACAAGGAGTTCCTGCACCGAGTCAATGTGCAGCGGCACGAGGTAGTTGAGGTGTACATGTCGGTATGGGTAAAAACTAACCGATCAGGATAGATAATAGTAGCAGCAGCGTATGTTGAGAGTGTGCAAATGTGTGTATGTGTGTATGTGAGGCGTCAATATGCATGCGTGCGTGCGTGCGTGTGTGTGTGTGTGTGCGTGCGTGTCTGACTCCGTTGTTATGGAGTTCTACTGGACAGTATGCACCTAGACTGTGTTTTCCTATACTATACGGTACAGTGGGCCTTACCGCTATATCTCTCTGCCTGCTGGTGCACAGGATCAGATAGGGCCGCTACACATTAGAAGCCTCGTGCTGCCAGAGTATGCTGAAGGATTTCTTAGGTTAATGTCTGACATTGTTATTTATGGTTCCTTTACTGATACGTTTGCAAAAGGCCAAGAACAAATGAATGGACTTGGGGTAGATAACTCAGAGGAACAGCCCCCTTGATAATGGATGACACAGAATACAGAGATCTTGTATTTGGGTGTATTTGAATTAACTGTCTGTTGTGTTTTTTTCTTTTGCAGGTGATGGGGTCTGTGTTTTCAAATTCACAGTCACCAGGGAAACAGACTGTTGTCGGGTGGGCACCCAATCCTTCCTCATTACCGTTGGCTGCCTGAGCGTTCTCTTGCAGTTCAGAACACAGAGTGGTAAGGGCACACATGAAACGACTCACGTTAGCTAAGGTGGGAGCCTCCTTTGCACCGTCAAAAAGAGTTTTCCTGCATAAAGTCCGTTGTTTTCTGACCCTAGAGTTTCAGGAGTTCCACATACAGCTGAGGAGAGAAGAGAAGTCAGCAGAAAGGCAACAATCCGTGTTTGACCAGAGAACAGAAGACTCCTCAGCCCTGCAGTACTTCCAGGTAGTTTTACTGTACCCGTCAACTCGGCCCGCAGAGAGACAAACTGGTGGTGTACTAGGTTGTGAATGAACCTCGTCCTCCCTTCTTCTGTAGTTTTATGGCTGTCTATCACAACAACAGAATATGCTGCAGGATTATTTGAGGACAGCCACGTATCAAAAGGCCATCCTACTAAACGAGATGGACTTCAAGGACAAGGTAAGAGTGGAACCACATAACCAAAACCACACGTATCCATTGAACCTGATCATGTCTTACATTTTGTCTGTTACTGCATGCGGATGTAATGTCTGGCTCCTTCCTGTACCCAGATAGTACTTGATGTTGGCAGTGGATCAGGGATCCTGTCTTTCTTCGCCATCCAGGCAGGAGCGAAGAGGGTATATGCTGTGGAGGCCAGCCCTGTAGCCAAATTTGCGGAGGTAAAGGCATCTCTTTTACCGTTCACCCTTACGGCCTACTCTAGCAGCATCTGATTGTTTTCCTATCAACCTTCCAGGAAATGTGAAAGCTCACGTTAAACGAGCATCCTTTTGCACTTTAACATGCGCTATCTGGCATTTTCAATCTATAGCACCAGAATTCTTAATAATTGCTCAAATGTGTGTGTGTTGTATGATGAATAGGTAGTTACTTCAGTAACGTCATTGGTCTGTTGAGATGATTGAACGTTCTATGCTGCTTTGATATCTGATTTATGTTTCTGCTGTTTTAGCAGCTTAAACCACTTACGCCTAGAATGAGAAGGAAAACCTTACGGCTTTGACCAGTGAATAAAGTCATTTGTATTGCTTGGCCCGAAACACCCCGGGTAAAGATGATGAATCACTTATCACAGCCCTAATCACCTGTGTTGTCAACACATCTAGCTCAAACCTCATGGTGTCTACATGGAGCCAAGGACAAAGCCTTGATGAAAACCACACAACCCTGGAAATGCTATCTCAGCGAAAGTCACACCTCCAGAACAGAACAGCCCCCATAAAAAGGACCTCGTGCTTCACACACAGAGCATGACATTCTGAGGGTGTAATGGTTTGAGGCAGCTCTTGGCCCAGAAACCAGCTTGAGGGTGAAGGAAACATATTTTCATGGATGGATGGCCTCTAGCTTAACAGTCAGGCATAGTTCTCCCTGTTCTATTTCTACTCTACTGGTGCTTGTTTCTAGACTGCAACCAGATGTGTCCCTTCATATTTCTTTCCTTGCAGCTTATCTGCCAATAGCCGAACCGTATACTCAGTTGGACAAAATGGTGGACCTCCATAATGTATTCCTGTTGGGGTGGTTGCATGGTCTCTCTGAGCAGGCTGAATCCCTATCACACTGTAGGCCTACACTGAGGTCTATATAAACAGTGTGAGCCAGAGCCTGGGACCACCCCTGTGGACGCCTGGCCAGCGTCAGTGTGCACGTGCATGTGCATGGGTCACTGCCTCACAAGAACGCTCCACAGGCCAAGGTCTGGATTAAACAGGAAGGGTGCTCTGCCACGGTGTGGGATGATGACCTACGCAGACAGCAAGAGAAAACCAACCAGTGTGGACAATGTCCTTTTGAAACAATATTATGAGGGGCTCCGTCACACTCCCAGTCAGAGGGTCTTGCCTGGCCAGCATGACCTGGTTTATGTTTTTAATACACCATATGCTTCAGTCTCTCAGTAATCGAAGACCCAGCAGTCTGTTCCTCTCACTCAGTGTGCATGGAGAGCATTTCCATGTAAAAGGACCCATGAGCACCAACATGTGAAGTTCATAGGAGCATATCACATTGTGTGTCAAATGAAAGCTAAGAGTCTATATTTGGGGGAAATGAAGGCATATATACATTTCTCTACCATTTGCCATCCTAAAAATCTGGACTAACAAACTGATGGAAAGGGTTCTTAGACCACAACATCAACCAGTAAAAGGTATGAGAAATACATCAGAACACAATGTTGAAGTAAAGACCCCTGCCCACTAATATCAATACTTATGTTTCGTTTTTGGATAAATCATTTGCTTTGAGAAACTTTGTGCCTTGTGATTCCGTTACCAAAACCCCACATATCTTTAAGACATGTTTTAATGTCTCTCATGAGGAGGGACGATAGTGAAAGTTCACAGAAGTAACAAGTAAAGGTAGACCTACCAATTAGTTACTGTGTAGTGTTTTTACTAATATCAAGTTTGTTATGAATTATTAAGTGATTAAAACTCTGAATTCTGTTACCAAATCGGAATTACTGCAATTGAATTGTCTACAATGGGAAATCATAGTAGTCCACAAATCACAGTTGGGTTCACCTGCTACTGTCCTCCCTTCCTCTGGCATTCTGTTATGTTCAGCTCACTACTGTTTTTAAAACAGTGTTAAAAAAGTCTGGACAACCCCTCTCTCTCTCTCTCTCTCGCTCTCTCTCTCTCTCTCTCTCTCTCTCTCTCTCTCTCTCTCGCTCTCTCTCTCTCTCTCCAGTGAATGTCTCCTCCCAGATCTTAGTGAAACCTACCATGACACCTACCACCTACCCTCCTTCCATTTACTGTAACAAGCCTCCTCACCCACTGAGCAGACGTGGTCCACATAGAAAACTGAGGGAGATTTTACCGTAATTCTGTGGCCAAATTTAGCATCTGCACAGTTCTTCCAGTAAATGTGTTTTTGTGAAATGTTCTGTGCAAATTGTTCAAAGTAGTTATTGTGCACAAAGTTGTATGGTTTGATAACTGTTTAAATCAATTGTTTTGTTTGGCATACATTTTAAAGTGAAAAAATCGAGTCGAAGCGTAATTCCGTTACCATGGAATTGCCCTGGAGCAGCAGCCCAGCAGCTCTGGCATCATTAAAGTAGAACTCCCTGTTTACACAGCAGGGAAGTGTAATGTACCAGAGCACTTCATGGGAGAGTTTGCATGCACGAGGGTTTACCAAAACACAATTTGTCAACAGCTAATTATTTCTCGCTAATTTTAGACAGCAGATTAATGCAATTTCAGGTGAAGAAACAAGCTACAAACACCCTTGATCCAAGACATCTGCTCTCAAATGTACTACACAGGATGTCATCATCAAAGCCTCAGACGTGCAGTGGTGCATCAGTAAGATCGGACCCTGTCTGACTCAAAAAACAAATGTCATTTTTGGGGGGGACAGCAATGTTTTGTGTTTTCCCTTCAGATGCTTGTAAAGAGCAATAGTCTGTCAGATAGGATCATAGTCCTGGCTGGAAAGATTGAGGAGGTGTCGTGCCCTGAGCAGGTGGACGTGATCATCTCAGAGCCCATTGGCTACATGCTTCTGAACGAGAGGATGCTGGAGAGCTACCTCCACTCCAGGAAGTGGCTTAAACCCAAAGGTCAGTTGAATTCCAAGAGGCTATTTTCCATGCTGTGATTGATCTGTTGATAGTTTTGTTCAGCTAATGTTACACAAAACATGTCTCTCTTCTACCTATTCAGGTATGATGTTCCCAACCTGTAGTGACATGCACCTCGCTCCCTTCACTGACGAGCAGCTCTACATCGAGCACTATGGACGCTCTAGCTTCTGGTGAGAGAATTAACACAACGTTTCAGAATCTGTTGCGTGTCATTCCGGCACCACAAGGTGGAGGCTGAACTCAAATAAACGTTCTTATTAGTTTTGTATTCTGGATTAGTGCTGCTTTCCATAGGGGGTTTCACAGTTGGCATCAGTGCTAACTTAACTCGTACTTAACTGTGACAGCGGTGTGTGTGTGGCTGCCATGAAAACACAGTGAACTGCTGTATGGGATGAGCTCATAGTGCTCTCCTCCCCCTCTCTCCTCTCCTTCTGGGGAGAAGCAGAGCAGAGCAGAGCAGGATGCCAGTGCGTTAACAGACCATGATTGACCCCGCCTCACACCCCCACAAAGCCTCTCAGTCTGGGCCTGGCCCTGCCTGACGCTCCCCTCCCCTCCATCTCCATGAGTCTCTGTGACTGTTTACAGCTGTGTCCATGAGGGTTTATTTGACATCCCCCCACAGAGGCCTGGGCAGGCTGTGGGGCTACGCAACATGCCAGGAGGCTAATCGGTCCCCCACCCACCCGCAGCTCCAGGTCCGACTGGCACTGGGCTGTGACCCCAGTCAAGCGGGTTTCCTGTCAACGTAAAACGCTCCAGTTCAGTCCAAACCTGACTCACACATACCCTCTCGAACCCCCTCTACTCAGATAACTGTCCTCACATTGCCAGTGGCAGAAGACACAGAGACATAGAGAGAAATGTAAAGAAAATATCTGCTGCTCAAATATTGTTGGTTAGAGAAAGCGCAATATGTCTTTGCCTGTAGTTTTCCTCCCTCACTACACTCAACACATGACCGCAGATGCCATGCTTACATGGAGATACCGGATAGATGTTGCAATGCTCCTCTATGAACCCTCTGCCTTCCCTCTCACTTACACACCTACACTTCATGACCAAAAGTATGTGGACATCTGCTAGTCGAACATCTCATTCCAAAATCTTTGGCATTAATATGGAGTTTGTCCCCCCCTTTGCTGCTATAACAGCCTCCACTCTTCTGGGAAGGTTTTCCACTAGAACTAGAACATTGCTGCGGGGACTTGCTTCCATTCAGCCACGAACATTAGTGAGGTCGGGCACTGATTTGGGGCGATTAGGCCTGACTTGCAGTCGGCATTCTAATTCATCCCAAAGGTGTTCGATGGGGTTGAGGTCAGGGCTCTGTGCAGGCCAGTCAAGTTCTTCCATGCCGATCTCAACAAACCATTTCTGTATGGACCTCACTTTGTGCACAGGGGCATTGTCATGCTGAAACAGGAAATGGCCTTTCCCAAACTGTTGCCACAGAGTTGGAAGCATAGAATTGTCTAGAATTTCATTGTGTGCTGTTGCGTTGAGATTTCCCTTCACTGGAACTAAGGGGCCTAGCCCGGACCATGAAAAACAGCCCCAGATCATTTTTCCTCCTCCACCAAACTTTACAGTTAGCACTATGCATTTGGGCAGGTAGGGTTCTACTGGCGTCCGCCAAACCCAGATTTGTTCGTCGGACTACCAGATGATGTAGTGATATTCATCACTCCAGAGAACACGTTTCCACTGCTCCAGAGTCCAATGGCGGCAAGCTTTACACCACTTAAGCCGACGCTTGGCATTGCGCATGGTAATCTTAGGCTTGTATGCGGCTGCTCGGCCATGGAAACCTATTTCTTGAAGCTCCTGAAGAACAGTTGTTGTGCTGACGTTGCTTCCAGAGGCCGTTTGGAACCCAGTAATGAGTGTTGCCACCTAGGACAGATGATTTTTACATGCTACGCACTTCAGCACTCGGCGGTCCTGTTCTGTGAGCTTGTGTGGCCTACCACCACACGGCTGAACCGTTGTTGCTCCTAGACGTTTCCACTTCACAATAACAGCATTTACAGTTGACCGGGGCAGCTCTAGCAGGGCAGACATTTGACGAACTGACTTGTTGGAAAGGTGGCATCCTATGATGGTGCCACATTGAAAGTCACCGAGCTCTTCGGTAAGGCCATTCTACTGCCAATGTTTGTCTATGGAGATTGCATGGCTGTGTGCTCGATTTTATACACCTGTCAGCAAAATGTGGCTGAAATAGCCGAATACACTCATTTTAAGGAGAGTCCACATACTTTTGAGGTTATATTGTATATCACCCGCACCAGTTCACTAGTGCTGACAGCATCCTCACCCAAGCTTGAACATACTGAAAAGGTTATTCGTGATAATCTAATGCACTTCATCTCACACACATCTTGTGTTTCACATGCAAGTCTTTTACACCACCCATTTATAACAATACGGGACCAAAGACACTTCACCAAGATGGGACGTGCAATGAAATCAACGGTGTCATATATACACTTCACTTTTCCCCTTGAAGCTGTATAATGTTACAAGATAGTGGTCTGCATGCCTTTTCCAGCAAGAGGGCTATGGTGTAGTGTCAGTCTTTGATCCACTACTATGAAGGGATGACAAGCCTTTTCAGTTTTTAGGAATGCAGAAATCATTCTTAGCCTGGTGCTCATACATTTTACAGCATGAATTTCAGTTGTGTCTGCCTGGACAAGTTAGACTTAAGTGCAAAATCTTCCGATCTAATACATTATGTGCCTTGTTGTTCTGCCACACTCCGTTGCAGGCACCAGACCTGTTTCTATGGGGTTAACCTGAGTGGTCTTCACAGTTCTGCAGTTGATGAGTTTTTCAAACAGCCCATAGTTGTGAGTACCTCGGTTCAATGAGGCTATAATTGCGTTCATGCTGATATATACTGTGAAATAATACAAAGATGTTCAATTTGCCTCATTGTCCTCATTTTGTTGTAGGACACATTTGAGATGTCGATTCTAATGGCAAAATCTGTCAAGCACTGCATCAATTTCATGGAGGCTAAAGAAGAGGACTTACACAGGTGATTGTCTAAGTCCTTTTTCAACAACAACACAAATGTAATTGCGCGGCTCTTATTATGAGCTATGAAACTGTATTGGCAGATAAGAGAAAATCTGCGATAATGACAGAACGTCGCTGTAATAAACATTCCATTTCACTATGTCTTGCAGGATGGAGATTCCATTTGTGTTTAAACTGCTCCAGTCTGGACTGATCCATGGGCTGGCCTTCTGGTTTGACGTAGCATTTATAGGATCCAAGTGAGACCGCTTGGAGTGATGTTTTTCAATGATTTTCATTGTTAAAAAAACAAACAAGTGTTGTCTCAGGCTCCAGGGGGTACAGTAGATATACTCTGTTCATTTGAGTCCTTTCTCTCTGCAGGATGACAGTGTGGCTGTCCACTGCTCCTAGTGAACCTCTGACTCACTGGTACCAGGTCCGCTGTCTCTTCCAGACCCCTCTGTTTGGCAAGGTGGGACAGACTCTGTCCGGATCTGTCCAGTTCATAGCCAACACAAGGTAAGCCGAAGAAGGACAGTGTCTGTACTATAGAAATGGAATGTGGGAAATGGAAACAATATCATACAGAGATTATATTGGTTGCTTTTTGCTCTTCATCTCTACCAGGCAGAGCTACGACATTCACATCACAGCAGTCGTTGATCAGTCAGGCTTCAAATCTGGCAACAGTTTGGATCTAAAGAACCCTTTCTTCAGGTGAGCAGCTGATATTTGGTTCAACAGTGAGATTCAATGATGTCTTATTCTTCTATGTATGCAGTCTATAATGTTGGTCCATACCAGGTCCATAGCAGAAGCTTAAATTCTCTTCATATCCTTTCAATTAATACAGCTTTTGGTAGAAGCGAGTAGATATGGTAGTATTGTTATTTCCTACTTGCCTAATGTGCTCTGTAGTGTGCCTGGACTACACCTCTGTCTGTCTGCCTGTTTAGGGTACACAGTTGGCTGCTGGTGTAAGAACCTCCAGACAATGCAGGAGCAAAGAGTGTGGACAGACCCTTTACAGAGTAGAGTGTGGCACAAGCCCCGGGACTATAGGCTAGGTAAAGTACACCTGAACTGCCCTGCGGGGTCAATAGTGTAGTCCATTACATATCCCCTTTGTAGGAAAGTGCATAGTTCCAACAGGAGTTTGACTTTGTTTGTTTAGCTAAACATGCATTTTCTTTCCAAAGGTATGCCTGAAGTGATGATCACCAATCAAGTTCCAGGAGCCTTCATGTCCTTCGCTATAAAACTGTCCATTAAAGAACTTTGAATGTACATGAATATGTTTTTATTTTGCATAAACATATAGCCAACGCCGGCATTTCATGCATTATAGTGTACAGGGACATCAAGTGGATCTACAATAGTTATGCACTAAGAGAGATACACGTGTATGTATTGTAAACCTGTAATACAAAACCAATAAACTTGTTATCCGTAACAATAACCTCTCATTACTTCTCTAACCAACACATATCTGGTTCCATTTCGGTCCCTGGCTCGTTAGCTCTTACTTGGATTTGAAAATCATTGATTTGAAGGGACAGGTGGAAACAACATGCTGGTGACGAGTGACTTTCTTGGGCTATTCAGGGGATGACTATACGTGACTTAGGCTACTTAGCTACTACAGTAAGTATCAGTTTTTATCTATAAACACATAGATATCATACATGTAATATAATGATTTATCAGGTACAAAAACAGGCACCGGGTCATGTCTAGATGGATTGCAGCTAGCTTTTGTCAAATTTACGCCGTTTTTTAATTTGTTTTGCATTTTACGTAACCCTAAACGTAACCTAATTCTCATAACCGGCTACGTTAATTCTCCTAATTTGCTGTGTAAATTCTGCAAAACATGATACGAAAAGTCAATTTTGACAAAAGCTGTTAGACGTGTTAGGGGGTAGGAACGTCCCAAGTATCCCTGATTGCACTTAACCACCCAGGGTCGTCACAAGTTACCACAGCCAAAATATTTCATAAACCGCGCCTATTTCTACAATGTATCTTCTTCAAATGTGATTTTTTTAACCATAACCTTAACCACACTTCTAATCGTAAACCTAACCTTAAATTAACATAAAACAGCAACATTTTGTTTTCATGAATGTCTACGATATTGCCAATTCTGACTTTGTGGCTGTGGTAACTAGTGACAACCCAGGCACAGCACAATATGCCGTATCGTTCTAGTATTGTCGCAATAAAAAACAACCCATGCATTTTACGGCAGTCAGGACGTTTTCTGATTGGAAGGTTCATGCCGTAAACCGTTAAGTTCAGAACGCATGTCAAGGTATGTAGCTAAACGTGTGTATTTTGTCTTCTGCATAGGAAAATGCTAAAATAATGTTGTTAACGTGACTGTTTTGTCAGTGAAAATATCTCTACCAGACATGTTTAATTATTACACCTCATACCTTACCTGTAGTTCTTTCTGGCCTGCCAGGTTTAGTAACTAACGTTAGCAAGTCAGCTGAACGCTAACTAACTAGCTGCTATTGCTAGCTAGGTACTGAAGTTAGCTGGAAAACACATGGCAATAGTACATACAGTAATCAGTATTGAAGCTGGAACTATGATTAGTCGATCGTCTAAGGTGCAACTACCTACTGATCATGCGCTTTTTGTCTTTTCCTTTGAATAGTGAGTTCTTGAGAATGGAACCCAAAAAGAAAATATTTTCCCCTAAAGGTGGCAAGAAGTTAATACAGAAAGGAAAAGGTAAGTTAATACGTAGAAGTAATACTACTACTAATATGAATATTATACTTGAAAATATTTGTTTAATGATGTGCTGGTAAAAACAATGTGTAGGCCTAACTGACTAGCTACAAACTCTGTTCAGAAGGTACAGGCAAACCGGGGACCAAACCAACAGGTAAATCACCAGGGAAGAGGCCATTTAAACCCCACAGTGGAGAAAAGGGCAAGACGTTTGAGAAGACTGGAGGAAAGGGGGCTCCACGGAAATTCTTGAACAAAAAACCCACAGATGGAAAGTATATCAAACCCACAGATGGAAAGTTCACCAAAAAGCGAAAATTCATACCTGGGAAGGCTGAGGAAGGTATGAAATATGTACAACAGCCAATTATCAAACACTTTAAATGGGCTACATTTTGTAATGGCTTGCTGGAAATGTTTTAACAGTATTTTTAAAAAAAAATGGGTCTATTAGATTTCTTCATCTTTGTATGAATGATCAGTCATCACACCAGTGGTGTAACGCTTGTCTCGTTTGTTCAGGTTCTGAGGCCAAGAAGCCCAAATGGGATGAGTTCAAACAGCAGAAGAAAGAGCTGAAACAAAACCGGCAGCAGACTGAAAAAAAGGAGAGTTATCAAATAGTGAGCAGAGCCAAGCAAGTGTGGGAGATGGTCAGAAGGTGGGTTAAACCAGCTACTACATTAGTTATTGTACCAGCGGTCTAACAAAATTTCAAATTTAGGATTAAGTTGCATATATTTATATCGTTAGTTGTCACAGTGCTATACAGATACCCGCTGGGAACACGGTTAATTTACCGGGATTTGCCACACAAAACCACTACCTATTCCCGGGATAAGTAGCTGCGACAAACAGGTCAAATATAATAAATTATTTCTATGAATAGCATAGCGGGAAATGGAACTGTTAAATAATATGAGACATCTGGCTTCCCTTACGGACTTTGCATGATGAATCATCAACGCTCCGCTCCGGGTGAGGACAGACAGACCATCTCAGTATGGAGCGCAGTTCACAATGCACGTAGACCTATCATCTCATCGTGGTAACTTTTTGGTAATATTAGTGGTAACATTAGGGGTAATATTATGAAAGGTATGTATGAGTCAGCCTACTAATTATACAAATAGGCCCTATTGTATTTCAAAATCAAATTCGCTAGCCTATACTTATAACTTTGAAGGCCGCATGTGCAGCACCATTATCACGTGTTCGCTCACCTACTTTATCATGGTTTGAACGTGCGTCATTCCAGTCCGGTTAATACAGTACAGTAATACAGTTCACACAAGATTAGCCTACTGGAACTAGTTACATCCATGGGCTTTGTTTTTCTGCAGTAGCCTATATCAAATATTTATTGGAGAACAGCACTCATTTGTGCTTTTTTGTGTGCTAAGCCTCATAAAATGTATTTAATGTAGGCCTCAGGTAGTATCAGGCTTGAATTTTCAGTCAAATCTCTAATCTAATCCCGACACGGGATTTATATGCTTTATAATGCTTTTGAATAACACTTCTGGTTTTGTCTGGAAATACTGGGATACCTGGGAGAAAGGGGATTTATTCTCGGGATGGAACATTTGTAAAACACCAGGGAAATATTCAACCTGAGCAGGAACCTAGGAGGAAACCTAGAGAGGAACCAGGCTCCGAGGGGTGGCCAGTACATGGCCATTCTTCAAGACATTAAAACGTTCATAGATGGCCAGCAGGGTCAGATAAAAACCACAGTGGCTATAGAGTGCAGTAGTTTAACACCTCAGGACTAAATGTCATTTGGCGACAGCAACATTTTACGCCTGTACTTGTTATTTATTATATGTTCCTCTTTTTCAACACAGGAAAGATTGCAACAAAGAGAAGAGGATCAAACTCATGAAAGAGCTTCAGGAACTTGTGAAAGGAAAGATAAAAACAGTGAGTACAGTCTTAACATTTACACTGCTGGAAGGAGCCATTCAAAATCAATATTTTACTGTAGATTGTGCATTGTCAATCACGACAATGTACGAATTAAAAACATGGCACAATGGAGAATTTGTTATCCGCTGAAATTATTGGACAGACCATGCCTGTCAACACTTGAGTACAATAAAACAATTGAGCACAGTAGACGTATTCAAATTAGTTTACAGTGCATGGCATCCCAATGCTCAAGTTTGCAGGTAAAGATGAAACGTTTTTTCTCTTTCAGATAGCATTTGCTCACGACTCCACCAGAGTCCTCCAGTGTTTCATCCAGTTTGGGAACGACGAGCAAAGGCGGGAGGTTTTTGATGAACTCAAGGGTCGGTGGTTTGCTCTGTTCTACCGTTCTGTTCCAACGGTCTGTTCTTCTGAGTGTGGTCAGTTGTTTTTGTCACGTCAATCACAATGCTCTACATCTCAATGATGTTATTCTTCTCCCTAGATGATATGGTCGAGCTGAGTAAATCAAAGTATGCCCGAAATATTGTGAAGAAGTTCTTAATGTATGGGTAAGTGTGCCTTTTTCTTCCTCCAGACAGTTTGTTTATACACAAAGTTGTCGCACTAGCAATGGATGTATTCTTTCCATATCATCAGATATTGTGTTGGTGGCATTAGATCCTAGCAGGAAAGCCGGCCCCAAAAATATAGTAAAAACAACAAAAAGGGTCATCTTGTTGAGTAAATCACATCATTGTAAATCTTAGTATGGATATGATTCATCAGTAATCCTTTGTGCTCGCGTGCCATTGTCAATTCAAATTGGTAGTGCTGCTTGATCTGATCTGTCGTTGGAATTCCCTGATCATTTGTTTAGGACACATTTGAAATGGGAATCAGGTCAATAATTCCAAACTTTACTCATTGTAATCTTCCTTGTAATCGTGACCTTTGCTGAAGATTGTACTTAAAACAACTTCTATCTAATGCATGGCTCTGCTATTAAAGGATAGGGGAATGTTATCCCGTTATGAAGGTGTATCTTGTACGGCGAATATAAAGGTCATCATTTGATTGGTTTACATTGTGAACACTCATCTCTGCATTTCCTGTCATCTTCCATGTGTAAGATTTGGAGAATGATATCTGGGGAGAAAATTCAAGTCATTGATCTCCATTGAGTCTCTCTACTCACTGCTAGTTTCTGATAGGGCAGTGTTGTTACATCATAATGAAGTAAACCTGACAGGGGTCTCTGAATGAAAATCTGACGGCAGGTGTGTGTATCCTCTGCCACAGGAGCAAAGAGCAGGTTGCGGGTGTGATGGTGGGCTTCAAGGGGAAAGTGAGGCAGATGCTGCGTCACTCTGAGGCGTCGTCGGTGGTGGAGTACGCTTACAACGAAAAGGCCATCCTCTCCCAGAGACTCATGCTCACCGAGGAGCTCTACGGAACCACATTCCAAGTCTTCAAGGTCAGGACACGTCTCACACCTCTCCCACGAGCACAGTGTAATAGTGTAGTTCTCAGAGTCCGGAAACCCGGTTACCTGGTTACCAAGATATCTTTCTGATTGCTTGTCTCTGTGAATATCGGCCGGAGAGGATGTTATGCCGAATTGTACTGACAGTTGGCATGTTTGTTCACAGTCGGCAGTGTGCCCCACGCTAGAGAAGGTGCTGGAGGCGAACCCAGACAAGGTTAATGGCATTTTGGAGGAGATGAAGCAGATCCTTACCCCCATGGCCACAAAGTGGGTATTATTGAGCACACACACAGCTCTAACCCTCCACAAGGGAAACCGAGATAATAAATCCAGATACTGCTTTTGATTTCTGTCCGTGTTCTCTTCTCCCACAGAGAGGCTGTGATCAAACATTCTCTGGTGCACAAAGTGTTTCTGGAATTCTTCCTGCATGCCCCAGCCAAACAGAGGACTGTAAGTAAAACTACCAATGGCTGTAGAAATGACCGAGCGAATCCTACCATGTTTCTAATACCATTTTGATCATGTGATTTCACAGGAAATGATTGAATCAATAAGGGAGTCTGTGGTGTATATGGCCCACACCCACGATGGAGCTAGAGTAGCAATGCACTGCCTGTGGCATGGGACACCTAAGGTGAGTATTCACTCAGGCCTTCTAGAGAGATGAGCCTCACCAACCACAAACTAGTGTCTGTTCTTTGTATGTACAGTGATTTATTTGTTTTATCTTTCAGGACAGAAAAGTCATCATTAAAACCATGAAGACCTACATTGAGAAGTTTGCAATGGTACTCAAGACAACAACAAACAGACAATATTTGATCGCCACAGTCAGACATGCAAATATGTAAACGTGTGTGACTTACTGATTGGTTTGTTGATTTTCTCTCCAGGGAGAGTTTGCGTTCTTAGTCCTCATCGCTGCCTTTGACTGCATAGACGACACCAAGCTAGTGAAGCAGGCCGTCCTATCAGAGATTCTTGCTTCCCTGCCTGATGTCATCACTAATAAGAATGGAAAGAAAGTTCTGCTGTACCTGCTCAGCCCGAGAGACCACGCCCACCTGTTACCTGAAATCATCCAGGTGCTAGAGAAGGGGGATGGAAACGCCCACAGGTGAGTCCTGCCACCACCTACCAATCATTCTAAAGGCGTCCGCGTACTTCAGTTTGGTTGGTGCCTAGCTGGATTTGGCTAGGTGTACCGAACGAGTGTGCTTCAAAGACCTTCACTAGGAAAACAAGAAAAAAAGCGGCAATAGGATTGTTTGTCCAGTATACACTTCCTCAAAATAGTCAATTAATCTAAGATATCTCAAGAACTCTGTCATTAGGCGGCAGGTAGCCTAGTGGTTAGAGCGTTGGGCCAGTAACCGAAAGGTTGCTAGATCGAATCCCTGAGCTAACAAAATCTGTTGTTTTGCCCCTGAACAAGGCAGCTAACCCACTGTTACCCGGTAGGCTGTCATTGTAATTAAGAATTTGTTTTTAACTGACTTGCCTAGTTAAATAAAAATGTTGACGTTTTTGCAGAGGAGATCTTAGTTGTGCAATATTACATTTAACTAAAATGTTTGCCGCAATATTTATTTGTACTTTTTATTTTCGCATGAAAATGAGTCGGTGCTCATTGAATGACACTTTATTGAAGAATCCCAACCGTTGACAAATCACAGACGAGGGGTCGTGGACTTCGGCTACCGACTTCCGGCTACCGACTTCCGGCTACCGACTTCTGGCTACTGACTTCGGGTTGCCTCGAGACAGAAATGTGTGTGTCCGAACAGCTAACTCTAACTCGTCCGATCTGCCTTAACCAGCTAGTTAGACTAGAACAAAGGGAGGTTAACTGTCCAAACCTTCCCTAGAGTCACTTAACATACCTAAATTGCTATTTTGAACCCAATTGGACAGACAAGATGAAAGAAATGCCGTCTATGCTTCATGCTTTTCATAGCCTGTACTTTAAATGTTCTCCATCCGTTCTCTGTCCCTTCAGCAAGAAGGATGTTGCCCTTCGCCGGAAGGAGCTCCTGGATGCGGTGTCCCCGCACCTAATTCAGCACCTGTGTGACCACGCCCGCACTATGGCAATGGACAAGGCCTCCAGCGTCACAGTCACCGTCATTCTGGGGTCTGCCATTGGGGACTTGCATCCTGCCATGGAGGCTGTGGCTGAGCTGGCTGCTGACGACTTCACACCAGGAGGAGTGGAGGGGCAGGTGAGGAGGGGTCAGGGGCATGGTGTGCCTGTCAAATTCAAGTAGGAGAATGTCTCTCATTGGTGAGAATTTCACTTGGTTTTGAAGTCTCATTAGGTTTTCTTCAGTCTGTCTGGTCAACTGCAGGAGGATTGTCCAGGCTTGGAATCGGAAACACTTGAAGGGCAAAATCTGTTTCTCTCTTCTGTCCTCTGGAAAAAACATGGTGTTCAGTGTGAACATGTTTTGTCTGTTTCCTGTTCTGTAGCTGCACATGGCTGAACACCCTGCTGGGCATCTGGTGCTCAAATGGCTGATTGAACAAGACACCAAGATGAAGGAGGTTGGGAGAGAAGGTATGACCGTCTGTAAAAAAATATATGTATATATCACCTATGGGGCTGACCGTACATATGACCTCAAATACACTCCCCTACGTATTTATTTGAACAGTGAAAGTTAAACTTTTTAATTTGGCTCTATAATCAAGTATTTGGGATTTGAAATCAAATGTTTATATATTTGATGAAATATTGAAGTTGGCCTTACTGCTATTAGTCCATATAAATGCATTGAATAACAGGTTCATACATGGAAAAACAGATAATCAGAAGGAAGTTTGTTTTAAAGTGTCTCTTTTATATCTAAGAAAGGTCTGGATTTTTTTTATTTTTTTATACCAAAACTATAGGCACAACTACTTCCATATGCATTGCATTCGGAAAGGATTCAGACCCCTTAACTTTTTCCATGTTTTTACATTACAGCCTTATTCTAAAATGGATTAAAAAATGTTTTGTCCCTCATCAATCTACACACAATACCCCATAATGACAAAGCAAAAACAGATTTTATTTGAAAGTCTCTTGAAGCATGTTTGGCAGCTATTACAGCCTCAAGTCTTCTTGGGTATGACACTACAAGCTAAGCACACCTGTATTTGGGGAGTTTCTCCCATTTTGCTCTGCAGATCCTCTCAAGCTCTGTCAGGTTGGAAGGGGAGTGTTGCTGCACAGCTATTTTCAGGTCTCTCCAGAGATGTTATATCAGGTGCAGGTCCAGGCTCTGGCTGGGCCACTCAAGGACATTCGGAGACTTGTCCGGAAGCCACTACTGCGTTGTCTTGTCTTTATGCTTAGGGTCATTGCCCTGTTGGAAGGTGAACCTTCTCCAAAGTCTGAGGTCCTGAGCGCTCTGGAGCAGGTTTTCATCAAGGATCTCTATGTACTTTGCTCTGTTCATCTTCCTCGATCCTGACTAAACTCCCAGCGATACCACCATGCTTCACTGTAGGTATAGTGCCAGGTTTCCTCCAGACGTGATGCTTTGCATTCAGTCCAAAGAGTTCAGTCTTGGTTTCATCAGACCAGAAACTCTTGTTTCTCATGGTCAGAGAAGCGTTAGGTGCCTTTTGGCAAACTCCAAGCAGGCTGTCATGTGCCTTTTTACTGAGGAGTGGCTTCCGTCTGGCCACTCTACCATAAAGGCCTAATTGGTGGAGTGCTGCAGAGATGGTTGTCCTTCTGGAAGGTTCTCCCATCTCCACAGAGGAACTCTGGCGCTCTGTCAGACTGACCATCAGGTTCTTGGTCACCTCCCTGACCAAGGCCTTTCTTCCCCTGATTGCTCAGTTTGGCTGGGCGGCCTGCTCTAGGAAGAGTCTTGGTGGTTACAAACTTCTTCCATTTTAAGAACGATGGGGGCCTCTGTGTTTTTGGGGACCTTCAATGCTGCAGACATTCTTTGGTACCCTTCCCCAGATCTGTGCTGACACAATCCTGTCTCGGAGCTCTACGGACAATTCCTTCGACCTCATGGCTTGGTGTTTGCTCTGACATGCACTGTCAACTGTGGGCCCTAATAGACAGGTGTGTGCCTTTCTGATGTCCAATCAACTGAATTTACCACAGCTGGACTCCCAAGTTGTAGAAACATCTTAATGGAAACAGAATGCACCTGAGCTCAATTTCAAGTCTCTTAGCAAAGGGTCTGAATACTTAAGTAAATAAAGTATTTCGGTTTTGAATTTAATACATTTGCACACATTTCTAAAACCTGTTTACGCTTTGTCATTATGGGTATTGTGTGTAGATTGCTGAGGATTTTTTATTTATTTAATCCATTTTAGAATAAGGCTGTAACGTAACAAAATGTGGACAAAGGGAAGGGGTATGAATACTTTCTGACCAAGTACTAAACTTGGACTACTTTAATACACATGTTAATTTGTCCAAATACTTATGACACTTTCAAAAGGGGGTCTAGATACATGAGTGCTTTCATTTCTAAACGGTAGTACTGATATGTATGAAAATGCCCTAAAATGAAAGGTGGCAGTGCTAGCTGAGCCTCTAGAGATCCTGGTTCGAGTCCAGGCTCTGTCGTGACCGGGAGATCCATGGGGTGGCGCACAATTGGCACAGCGTCGTCCGCGTTAGGGGAGGGTTTGGCCGGCAGGGATGTTCTTGTCCCATCGCGCACCAGCACGCCCTGTGGTGGTCCGGGCGCAGTGCACGCTGACACAGTCGCCAGGTGTACGGTGTTTCCCCCGACACATTGGTGTTGCTGGCTTCCGGGTTAAGCGGGCATCGCGTCAAGAAGCAGTGCGGCTTGGCTGGGTTGTGTTTCGGAGGACGAGTCCCATCGCTGCCACTCCCCTATTGACAAGACTGTAACTACCAATTGGATACCATGAAATTGGGGAGAAAGGGGGGTAAATTGTTTTTATAAAATTGAAGGTAACATTCTGTACTGTCGCCTCATGAAACATTTGATCTCAAATCCAAAATGCTTGAGTATAGCGCCAAATTAAGTTTTATCTTCACTGTCTATAAATAAATACATAGGGGAGTGTATGATCTTGAAACAGTACTCCACGCAAACATTGGCTGTATGCGTGTCCATTTGGACCTGTGACTCTATCCTGTGTCTTCCTGACCATGACTACTGTGTCTTCACAGAGCGTTTCTCCAGGGTCCTGTTGGACAAGGTAGGGATGGACAAGCTAAAGACGTGGGCTGCAGTGAACCGTGGGGCTATCGTGCTCTACTGGTGAGTACCTCTACACTGTTCGATCTAATTCCTCTAGCCAGTCACAAACTGTAGCACTATCGACAAATACTGCAAAGGACGCAAACTGGTGCTTTTTGATTTAGTTAACCTTTATTTAACTAGGCAAGTCAGTTAAGAGCAAATTCTTAAAACAATGACGGCCTATACCGGCCAAACCTGGATGACGCTGGGCCAATTGTGCGCCGCCCTATGGGACTCGCAATCACGGCCAGTTGTGATACAGCTACAGCCTGGATTCGAACCAGGCAGGGTGTCTGTAGTGACGCCTTTGGCATTGAGATGCAGTGCCTAAGACCGCTGTGCCACTCGGGAGCCCAGTGCTTCAGGCCAAGCGTACTCCTCCACCCTCTCGCTCTCTCCCCACCCGCAACATTAGTCTCATCTCGCGCCCTACACTCATCTGTCCAATGAATGTAAATGGCTTGACTGCTCCATTGCCAGCTGCTCTGTCTGAAGTCATTTAATGTAGAAAGGAACAATTAAAAATAGTTTATTTAATTTTGGTTCGAACCGGTTCAGAACTTTATTTTGCTGGTCGGAACAATGAAAGGGTGGTTTTGTTCAGAACGGGGGGGGGGGGAACCTGTTATAAACAGATTGAAACTAGAAGTGCTTAGAAATGTGTACCATGACAGCGAAACTCACTGAGCCATGGAAAGGGTAATTGAACTTGGATCAAGGTCTCTGGAGGCCAAACACTTCAGGAATACCAAACACCATCACAAAAGACTAAGCTTAGTGTTTGTCTTGATTTAAACATTTAAATCTTCCCATCACTATAGATGTTCTGCTTGTCTTATCATCCTAGCTGTTGCCAGTGAAATTGAGTGTAAAGCGAGAACAGGCAGCTGGGGGTTAAGCATGTCTTACAGGGTGGCTGTTTGTATTCATTCACCATATCACTGGGTGCTGTGGGTGAGAAAGGGGTGTGCAGTTGGGCACAGCTGCCCATTGTGAAACAGCAACACAAGCCGTGGATTACGCTTCCTCAATTCCTTGGCTTTCGTTTTCTTCTCTCATTTCTCTGCCTCTCTTCTCTAGCCCCTGTTCACTCTAGCCCCCACCCCTTCCTCCAGTCCCTCTCTCCTCTCTTGTCCTGTGCCACTGTCCCGCCACCTCCTGCAATGTCTTTGTGCCCATTGTCCTTCTGTAATCTCTCTAAGTCTCTAAGCAGTGAGAGATTTGTCTGATTCACTCTCTAAAGTCTACATTTATAGCTGTAGCCTGCCATATCAAATCAGTTTTTCTCTTAGGATTCTTTTCCCAGCAGCGGTGGCAGTTAGCGGAGTCGGGGGGGCTTCCGGGGGCATATCTATACATCTACATTATAAAACTTTTATTTTGTAATTTTTTTTGCAATGGCGACCACAAATTAACAAGGGGCAGTGCACTGCTGCTCAATGCAAATAGGGGAAGCACTGCAAATAATTAGATTTAATTCTCGATGTTCACTAAAAATAGTTTGACTTGGTTAACTTAGTATGGGAAGAAATGTTTCACTCACCAGGTATGAGATGAAAGGAAGACGTTTGTTTTGTAATGTGGTTTATGTGTAAAGGTTACCTTCACCAACATATCTGTTTTTGTTTTTTTACAGTCTCCTGAACAGTGCAGATGAGACTGTTGCAGAGGAGGTTAGGGAGGCGTTGAAGGCCTACGCTCCAGAACTACAGAAGATCCAGAACTGTAAAGGAGTGGAAGTTCTTTTGGAGAAACTGGCCTGATACATATTTCATGATGTCTATCCTCAGAGACAGTCTACCCACTTACTTGTCACTTCTTCCCAACTGGAGTAACAGGTTTTCATTACTTCACTGGGGTTTATATGGTTTTCTATCCATACTGTCCACCCAGTCCAATGACCTGACCATCCTGGTGAAATAGCGTGAAGAGGGAAGAACAGAGGATGCTTATTTGTACTGCATTTTTTTTGTCCAAATAATTCCGATATGCTTGTTTGTAAAGCTGTGGTGCAAGTATTTTAAAGGTAAAAGATACCCACACACTGGCAGGCAGTGAGTTTGTATAATTTGTAACTGACCTGTATTTTTGATTTGTGCTAGCTGACTGTGGCGCTGGAATAAACAAAAATGTTGGTTGGTACACTATCGTTGTGTGAATCTTTCCATTGCCAATGAATTTGTCAGTAAGCAAATGTTAGAAGAATTCTTTCATATAAATCCAACCATAAATGCGTTCCCTGTCACGTTCCCTGACAGGGAACCTCAGTCCGTCACCTTTATGCCCCATTAAGTCACCAATCTGTGTCCCGGCCTGTCAGACTGCTCGTAGCCTATTCATCTGTGAAGGAAGCAGAAGCCAGCTTGCTCACTAGTGTGTCCTGCTTAGATTTCCATCTGTCCAGGTCTCTGTGATTTGGATGGACCCAGTCAGCCGAGAAACAGCTTTTTCCTTCAAGACCCAGCATTCTTCTCATCAGTTTAGAGGATTATTAGTGGCTGCCTGTGTGGCCGCTATTCGGGAGATTTTAGTCACATTGTAGTAGTCAGTCTGACTTGCGCTACTTCTGAGGATTCTGTCCAGTGGAGACAATTTGGCCGTTAGGCAATCAAAAACACCTGAGAGCTGTGCTGTCATGTTATTTTGATCTTTCTCTTTAGCAAAAAGTCTGCTTTCTGCTAAGTGGAAATACAGCACTGGTGGCTGGTGAACATTGTGAATGACAAGCGAGAGGTTTTTCTCTGCCCACAATCTGTCCATGAAAATAAGCGCACAAAGTGAGGAATTTTTGTATAGTGGTCAAATTCGGTCATAAGTGTACTTGCTAATTTGCTCTAAAATAAGTTTCGTAGTGGTTAGGTTATGATTAATTAATGTACTGATATAAGTAGACACGTGGCATTTTGGCAAAAAATCAAACACTATAGGAGTTGTGCGTGTTGTCATAGAGAGGACTCCTAGCTATAACCCGTTTTAGCATGGACATTGAGGGATTCCACCATTTTAAAGTCAACCGGTTGGGGAATCCTATGCGTTGGGAGCAATCAGCCAATGAAGAAATTACTACTTTAAAATGGAGATGGCCTCAATGGTGCTGCTCATACGGTCTGTCACAGACACGAAGATGAGTCTAGAGCCTGTTCACACACATATCTACCCTCTCATTGGCTAGAATGGTCCCACCTGATCTCGCCTCCCCTGCCTTCTGTCTTTGAGGAAATGTATTTCCATTGTTAGAGCGGTCACTTGACTATCTTGTCAATATAATAGACAATCTTTGGAGAGTACTTGAGGTTTTCCAAATATGCATAAAGAACATTCAATATCACTGTGACCTACTCTTTTTTTAAATGTTCAAGCTAGAGCAGAAACATTGCAAGCTGTTCCATATAAAGGGAAGATCCAATCTTACACAGATTCCCATACAAGGGGGGAGGGGCTGAGTATTTAACCTGTCTGTAGATTCCTCCAGCGTTTCTTATTTCAGACTGTCCCCACCAGCCCCGGAGGGAGGTCGGGTACGGTAGTGATTTGATTGGAAGGGAATGGCGTGGTATAAAAATGTCAAATATGCATTTCAAAGGCCTTGTTTCTTCTGTAGGAATTAATTGTTTCTAAACCTCAAATGTAACTGAAGGAGAATTTCAACATGGTAAAGGGAAAACACATTAAGAATTAATAACGTACATTATATATTTCTTTGTCTGCAGTATTTTTGCTACAATGCAAGGTTGCCCTCCACTCCGTGGGAGCATTAAAATTCAAGCATGTAATTTCATAGAATCTCAGAATGCTTGGCAATGCTGAAATCTATGCAAGCAATAGCCTGAAATCAACCAGTTATACAGTAAACATAAGCCTTGTTTATACCTGGTACTGACTTGCGTCCTTTGTCCTGATCTTGTCCACATTCTATTTGTGCTCACACTTTCAGAAATGTGTCTACACATGGTTTTAATGTCTCTCATCCATCCACTGTCTGCATTGTGACCAGATTTCTTGGTCCCCCTCTGTATGTAAATTATTTGACAACTATTCTTTCATAATGACGATTTAAATGTTTTCATTGTCCATATCGGTCTACACTTGTAAGTGTGCCTGACAACCTCAGGAGGTAGTCAGGAAGATCTGATGACAATCGGATCACATTGCATATTTTAATAGTCTACACGGAAAATGTGGGCACAATCAGAATATGGACAAGATCAGGATAAAGGATGCAGTTTAGGGGCCGCTTTACGGGACTAGAGATGCATAGTAACTCCAGCTCCCTTGGAACCCCACTTGGTAGAAATAATTTCATGCTGTCACAGCAGATCTGTTAATTGAATGGAAAGTCTCCCATAGAGCTCTGAGAACATTCACCAGTGTGTTTATGGACTGCATCGTCACAGCATTTGGTAAACTTCCTGGCCGCCCTCTTGGCGAACCTGACCTTGCCCCGAGCCTTCAGTGTGGAGCTGTACTCATAAGACTTCAGCTTGGTGTAGTAGTCTGAGAACTTGTTGTACAGGATGGAGATGGGCATGCCGTTCAGAATGATCCCAAAGGAGATGCAGGCGAAGGCAAACAGCCGGCCCAGGATGGTCTCTGGAAACATGTCTCCATAGCACACAGTAGAGATGCTCACCTGAGGGAGGGAGAAGGCCAATGGTCATGTTATCTGTGAAGATTAACCGAGTCGCTACTGAGCTTGCTAACATTTCCAGGAAGTTACAACTTGGACTCAGATTCAACTCGCAGTGTATAGCAGTTTTAACTTTGCTTTGCAATCTGAGCCCCGAGTTGACCCTTCGTGATATGTGTGTCACTGTGCTTACTAGAGGCCTTGGAGGAGGCCGAGGAGAGCCCATGTGAAAAGCTTTATTAGGAGGGCGAGTGACGTAGTTCGTTTCTGGGGATATATTCGACCTCCGTCTGAAGGCTCTTTTGAAGCATTGTTTAATGGAATTACAGAACTAAGGCACTAGGTGGGTCTACAGTCAAATTACATACGACAGATCAATTGCCATGTCATCTTGTTCCATTAAATAAGGTGGAAGTGCCTCAAGGGAAATCCCTAAATGCCTCCCCTGGCAGTGAGAGGGAACCGGAGTCCAGCCCTCTTCAATACCATTGTATCTATTAGGCAATGGAAAATAGCTTCCACATCTGCTGAGTCAGCCCTAATGAAACAAGATCAAGACGTCAGGGCAGGACAGGCTATTGGCAATGTGAAGGTGTCTCTTAAAGGTAACCGTGATAATAGGCTACTGTACTTGACAAGTGTGTGATGAAGATATCTATTTCTGGCAGCATGTTCGTAATTAAGGCCAACTTTAGTTCTAGGTGGAATTGAATTGTCATATCAGAATCTGCAGGTAAGAATGAATCAATGTTGCTCCATGCTGTGTAAAACCCAATTGTGTGTGTGTGTTTAACAGTACCACATAGTCACATAGAAAGATACTCAGCACTGAGCAAGGTCAGAATGTGCTGAATAATGATAGTCCAGAATTTCCTGTGATATTGTAATAATACACAGTACAAACATTTCCAAATAACTAAACAAATCAATGAAGGTAATGCAATAATATTAAGCAAATTACTTATAATGACCAATGAAATAGAATGGGGTGACTTACAGCTGCCCACCACCATGCGTGAGGGATGCTTGTGAAGTTGGTCTGATGGACATCATGCTCCACCGTGTACACCATGGCAGAGAAGGTGAGGATTCCCATGGCGATGAAAAGGAATAGGCAGCCCACCTGCTGGTAGCACTGGCGCAGCGTGAAGCCGAATGCTCTCAGCCCCGTAGAGTGGCGTGCCAGCTTCAAGATACGGAAGATCCTCATCAAACGCATGATTCTCAGCACCTGGCCCAATTTGCCCACCCGGCCTACCGTCTCGATGTCTTGGTGCTTCCCGTAGTCGTCGTTCTCGAAGCACTCCAGCACCAGCTGCAGGTAGAGGGGAAAGATGGCAATCAGGTCCACCCCGTTCAGGACGCTTTTCCCGAAGCGTCGCAGGTCCGGTGTGGACACCAGACGCAGCAGGTACTCCATGGTGAAGAAAGCGATGCAGAAGGTTTCCACATGCTCCCCGTAGGTCTTCCCGCTCAGCTGTCCCGTGGGGGTGTTGTACTGCATCTCCTCCACCGTGTTCAGCGTCATGGCCACCAGGGACACCAGCACGAAGAAGCTGGAAGCCAGAGCCATGAGCTTGGCGGTGACGGAGGAGAAGGGCTTCTCCATCAGGTTCCAGATGATCCAACGTATCTGGCCAAACGCCATGCCGTGGAACAGGTCCTCATTCTCTTCCATTTCCACCTCGGCCTCCAGCTCCCGCTGGATCTTCAGCTGCTCATTAAGTTCATCCTGGCGCTCCTCAAAAGAGATGCGGCAGCAGCGGTGTGTGTTCTTGATCCTGACGCCCCAATAGTTGATCTCCTCCAGGAAGTTCCTGGGACACAGCTCGTCCTTGATCCAGAGGACACCCGTCCGGTAGAAGTTGAAGATGCTGTGGAAGATGTCCGGGTCCCTGTCGAAGAAAAACTTGTTGTTTTGGACAACATAGTCATCACACAGGTCCAGCTTTCTGTTGTGGTCTGTGCATGTCGCCAGGCGTCCGATCCTGGTCTTGGGATACTTGGCAGCAACCCTGTATGAGATCTGATACTCCTTCCCACCTACGTTGATGTTCAGCATGTAGTTCTTCACAAGAGAGGAGAGACCTCTTGTTGGGGAGGCCATTACAACATCTTCCTCGTTTTCGTACTCTGCATAGATGTCGTAGATGTCTCGTCTGAGCTCTTGCATGGAGTTCCATTGTTTCACCAAGTTGTTCTGGGTGAGGGGAACATTGTAGTCCTCCTCTGGGTCCTTGTATGTGGGGCCTGTCCCCCCCACTTTGTAGTTGGGGAAAAGGCTCCGTCTCCTATTCTTGAGCATTCTGGAGTCCTGTGCTGGGACCTGGTCAGACACGCCGGCTCACTGAGGGGCGTGGAGGCATTACCACAGGTCTAATACCCTCTCCTGAGTCACCCACAGCAGTATACCAGCAGAAAGAAACAACCCTGACCGTCTAATGTTGCTGACTGAGGATCTGGGTGCTTAAAGATTTAAATACTATTATCCTCTTCCAGTCGCTTTCCCCTCCACCCTGACGTCTTCCATTTGCCTGACATTCACAGATCAAATTGCCTAGCCACAGCAGGGGACACACTGTGCTGTATTATAGACCATTACTGACCTCCTGGTTGGTAGTAAAACATAAACAACATTTAAAGGTGAGGATGCAGCATAAATCCAGTTTGTTTCAATGATTCTAGCACTATCCCGTCTTATGTCATCTAATAGAAATGTCTTAACAGAAACTGACAGAAGTCCTAAGGAAATCTTTCCGGTCATAGCTCATGTGATGTGTTTTCATCTACATGCAGCTACTAATAGTCTTAAAACCCCTGGCTTATGTGGAGTATTATAATCCTAGAGGCATGATAAAATACGATAACACACGCCTAATGTCTACTGGCATTAACATGCAGAGCAGGACAACTCCAGTTTAGATGTGGCCTGCTGCCCGCTGCACTGTATGGTACTAACTCATTGCTTACCACCAAGAGGCACCAACCACTTTCTCTCATTGCAAATAACTAAACAATGGCAAATTCCTACGGCCCAATGCCGCGGGAAGTAGGGGTGCTGAGGGTGCCGCAGAGCCCCCTGAAAATCGGAATAAAAATATATATACTTTTTTTTTTTAAAGGCAGTACGCTGGGCCTTTACAAGCCCTGTGTTAACGGACCAATATAGCATCTGTCGCACAGGCACTTGTTTTTTATTCAGCAGCGCCCTCAACAGAAAAATCCCCGTGGCTATGGTACTCTTGTCACTTTGCTGTGACCCTTTAATCCAATCTGGTGCAAGCAAACTAGTTAAAAGTGCTCTGAAGTAACCTGTCCTCCTAGCCTTTGTGTAAACTCTGTTTCAACTACGCTCGTTGTGGGCTTAATCCAGTTAACCTTTTTGACTCTACACAGCATATTGTACTGCACTCTGTAATGAGGGACCCTGGGCATCTTTTTTTGTTGTGTTTTTCAGAGTCAGTAGAAAGGCCTCTTTAACAACCGTTCCACAGGTGCATGTTCATTAATTGTTTATGGTTCATTGAACAAGCATGGGAAACAGTGTTTAAACCCTTTACAATGAAGATCTGTGAAGTTATTTGGATTTTAACTAATTATCTTTGAAAGACAGGGTCAGTTATTTTTTTTGCCAAGTTTGTGTTTTGTGATAAAACAAAAGGTGTGGTTGAATTTATTCTGCCACTGTGTCTTCTTATTATCTTTGCCTTTAGGCCTATATATCACAGTCGCAAGGCAAATGAATTGACAGATTATAGAGCAAACAATGCTATTATTGCATCACATAGGTTGTATTATGGCTTTTGGGGGAAGGGGGGCTTGGCTTCCCCAGTGATTTTACCCACGCACCACTACTGGATCTTCAGGTCAGAAAGTCAGAGCTCTAGAAAGAGCCCAGAGTTCCCGAGTTGGTTGACCGTTCAAAACTATTTTTCCCAGTTGTCTTGAACCCACTGAAGTCGGAAATCTGAGATTACCCAGTTTCCTGTTGTTTTGAATGCAGCATTAATGCTCAGAGGAAGACGGCAGGGTATTCACTTTAAGTCAGGAACCAAAACTCCTCCGTAGGGACCCATGAATGCATTCAGTCACATGACAGCTCGATCAGCTGTTTCGATTTCACTTACTCGCATGTCAACTGAGCCAGGATCACGTTCAAATGGGGATTGGGAAGTAGGTCCCAAAATGCTCTTCTAAGTGTTGAGGCTCTGTGCAGGCCAGTCAATTTCTTCCACACCGATCTCAACAAACCATTTCATTATGGACCTCGCTTTGTGCATTAGGGCATTGTCGTGCTGAAACAGGAATGGGCCTTCCCCAAACTGTTGCCACAAAGTTGGAAGCACAGAATCGTCTATGCTGTAGCGTTAAGATTTCATTAAGATTTCCCTTCACTGGACCTAAGGGGCCGAGCTTGAATCATGGAAAAACAGCCCCAGACCATTATTCCTCCACCAAACTTTACAGTTGGCACTTTGCATTGGGACAGGTAGCATTCTCCTGCTATCCGCCAAACCCAGATTTGTCTGCCAGATGGTGAAGCGTGATTCATTACCCCAGAGAAGGCCTTTCCACTGCTCCAGAGTCCAATGGCGGCGAGCTTTACTCCACTCCAGCCGACGCTTGCCATGTAAACCCATTTCTTGAAGCTCCCGACAAACAGTTACTGTGCTGACGTTGCTTCCAGAGGCAGTTTGGAACTCGGTAGTGAGTGTTGCAACCGAGGACAGGTGATTTTTACGCACTACGTGAGCTTGTGAGGCCTACCCCTTCACGGCTGAGCCGTTGTTGCTCCTAGACATCTCCACTTCACAGTAACAGCACTTAAAGTTCACCGGGGCAGCTCTAGCAGGGAAGACATTTGACAAACTGACCTGTTGGAAAGGTGACATTCTACTGTATAATGGTGCCACGTTGAAAGTCACTGAGCTCCTCATCAAGGCCATTCTACTGCCAATGTTTGCTATGGAGACTGCATGGCTGTGTGCTCGATTTTATACACCGGTTAGCAACGGGTTTGGCTGAAACGGCAGAATCCAGTGTATATACTGAAAAAATAAACACGCTACAATTTCAAAGTTTTCATAAGGAAATCAATCAATTGAAATAAATTAGGCCCTAATCTATGGATTTCACGACTGGGAATACAGATACCTTTAAAAAAGGTAGAGGTGTGGATCAGAAAACCAGTCAGTGTCTGGTGTGACCCCCATTTGACTCATGCAGCGCGACACATCTCCTTCACGTTGATCATACTGTTGTCCCACTCAATGGCTGTGCGAAGTTGCTGGATATTTGCGTGAACTGGAACACAGTCGTACACGTCGATCCAGAGCATCCCAAACATACTCAATGGGTGACCTGTCTGGTGAGTATGCAGACCATGGAAGAACTTGGACATTTTCAGCTTCTGGGAATTGTGTACAGATCCTTATGGACATGGGGCCCATGCATTATCATACTGAAACATGTGATGGCAGCGGATGAATGGCATGCAATGGGCCTCAGGATTTCGTCACGTTATCTCTGTGCATTCACATTGCCATCGATAATGTCAATGGTGTTCGTTGCTTATGCTTGCCCAAACCATAACCCCTAACACCACCATTGAGCACTGTCAAAGTTGGGAACAAACCGCTCACCCACATGACGCCATACACGTGGTCTGCAGTTGTGACCGGTTGGAAGTACTGCCAAATTTCCTTAAGACGTCGAGGCGGCTTAAGATAGAAATTAACATTCAATTCTCTGGCAACAGTTCTAGTGGACATTCCTTCAGTCACCATGACAAGTGCACGCTCCCTCAACTTGAGACGTGACAAAATTGCACATTTAAGAGTGGCCTTTTGTCCCCAGCACAAGATGCACCTGTGTAATCATGCTGTTTAAATCAGTTTCTTGATAATGGATTATCTTGGCAAAGGAGAAGAGCTCACTAACAGCTTTTTGTGCGTATGGAGAACATTGAGCTGAAATAAGAGATGGCATTAAACATGGGACCAACACTTTCCATGTGCATTCATTTTTGTTCAGTATATATTTATTTAGAAAGTGTATTTTAATGCCCTACTTTTGAATAGTTAAACATTTCCTATTTTAGTATCTGTACATGAGCTTATGTCCTCAAGTATGTACATCAGGAAAGGCAGTTTGACAAACCTCTGCAGCATTACAATTTCATGAAAAATACCTTTGGGCATGTCTATTAGGCAGAAATCTACATTTTACCCTAACAGTCAAGAGGTTTACTTGGATTATGATATCCTGTAGATCAAAACAATCCATATTGCCATCTGCAATTGTTATATCAGGCACAACTATGCATATGTTAATGCAGTTGAGACTGTCAATCATTACAATGGTGAAATAATGCACTCTCGAAAAGCTACTAGGGCCACTATCTTAGACCAACAAATGACTAGGTTGCACTCAGATTCTCTACCAAACTCCAGAAGTTGGTACATTTGTACTCTTTCCCCCCCCCCCCCCCCATTTAAAAATCATTGGTTTATAGTGCATGCATGACATCCTCAGACCAGTCAATTCCTTTTTGAATTAACGAGGGGAATGTATGCTTTGGGAGAAAGGAGGAGATTCAGAATGTACCCCTAAATAGTGGTACAGGGAAAGTCAAGCAGTGGCTTTTTGAATGACTTACGGGTCTTCCGGAAATGTGTAAAATGAAAGTCTTGTTTCATCTTAAGTGTTTGCAAATCATTTTATTCACGACACAGCATTTAGTCCCCCTGCACATGGCTAAAAAAAGTCACAGCAACGGCACAAACATACAAAATAGTTTAACAAATTCAGTTTTAAATACATGTTACCCTACCCTGGTACTATGCCCAACCATAGCAAAAATGTATTTCAGTCAAATGTATACAATCTTATTTACAGCAGACCATTTGATCAAAGTGCTTCAGTCCTGATTCTGTTCTTAGGGGAAGAGGGTTTATGTACAATGTTTTACAAATGCTGTAGTAACATGACCTTCCTTAGCTCTCATCTTCCCAGCACAGAATCACACAAAAAAAGCTTTATAAGAATGTGCTTCTGGAGATAATGTTCATAAGAAACGTACATATTTTAAGACAGTACTGCCTAAAATATGCTTTTCATAAATATTCAGAGAAACATGTCCAGTAGGGGACTGAAGGTTAGAACCAGTATCGCGCCCTGCATGGCCTCACTTCAAAGGACGACCAGTGTACTGAACCTAGACGCAAGGTCGCACGTAGTAGAATCTTTGAAATGTTTTGGGGCTAAGGGGGAAGGAGTGGGGATATAAGAGGCCAAGCCCCCAAAATCCCTTGCCACTTTGGACACACTTGGTGTGAGTAGGACAATTCATACATCATTCACACAACTAATGACAAACATCCCCCCAGAAAACACAACTTAATGCACTTCAGAAGGCATCTGGTTGTAGCTCTGTTAAAGAAGCAAAGGTCGTTGGCATGGAGACCAAAGGTAGAAGAAACCGACGGGGTTCACTTGGCAGATTGGTTATGACAAGTCATCTTCTGTATTCACAACTGATATCTGGAAGGAAGACAAAAACACAATGGAAAGTGGACCTTCACAGGCAGAGAATCTAAACAATTTACCAATTGAGGGCTAAAGTAGTCTGGCTACTAGCAACAATGAATGGGATTTCCCTCTTAGGGGACAGTCTGCAAGTAAACGTAAGGTGATAAGTCACAATGCAAAAAGGGATTGGAAGTTCACACAATCAAGTAGTTAATTACAGAAGTGAACACGCGACTGATTAAGGAGACTACTTACTGCTGGGTAGGTGTGGCCTATATTGGAGGAGTGCCTGCTGATATCAATGTTGAGGTCGTCTTCGGTGGTTTTCAGGTACACTGGATTGTCAAAGTTCATGCTCTTTTTATTCTTCAGCTGCCAGTTACGCCACATCAAGTAGCCTCCTGCAGCAGCCATGGCCAGGAACACTGGGGACAGGAGCCAAAAGTGGGATCAACAAGCCATACTGTAGTTTAATATCCAGCTAGCCAGAGCCAAGGTTACAGTGGCGGTGCAATTCAATGGTAACCTGAATAAATCACCACAGCCAATCAACAACTACTATAACTAGGAAAAACCATTGAAGTATTGCTCACCCACCCACTTATCATACAGTTGAGTGTCCTTTAAAAAGTATGAGTCATCGACAGCTGCAGGAGAGAGATGCGGGATGGGGCAGTGACAGCGGTACTTACACACAGGGAGTATAACCCAGGCAGCTGCAGATCCTCTAGCTGTAGAGTCCACCTCACGGATGGATGTACTGACGTTGGCTTCTACAACAAAAAAAAGTTAGTCTGAATGAGAGTCGGTCCTTTGAGGGACCACGTAAACACAGAACCATACTGGTTCGTGTCGCTATTAGTCTGTATTTTAGGGTAACCAATAATCACGGTGTACCAAGAATAACCTTGAGGGCCTAAAGTACAATAGACGCAACTGGTCATGGAAATAATACTTATAGGAAATGGAACATAGGTGATATGAGAGTTGGTAGTGACATGACTTGCAAACAAGTTGGTGAATGGAAGGGGGGGGGGGGGGGGCAGAGAGAACCAGCTTTTTCTTCTTCCCTGCCTGTCTGCCAATAGGGTGGCTCTGATCCCTCTGGCAACCCCCTGGTGGGCAGCTGGGCTCTGGAACATTATGTGGCCATCAGGAGCTGGCAAGAACAGGCTGACGGACCAGTAATTTGGCACAAATCACAGTCTAAGGAAAACTACCACTTCTTTTCACCAAGGGCTCAATCAGGGAAGGAGAACTGGGGCTTACCAGCAGGGACAGGTTGGGGGACAACTTTTGGCACCGTGATCACTTTGAACAAAAAAAAAACTGAGATCAGTGCAACAAAGGCATCTTACAGAAACAAAAAAAAGGCCTAAACAAATGACTTAAAAAGCAGGCTAATCAAATAAATCCACTACAGATAAAATGCTATATTTGTTACTTTAATTGTGGTCCTTAATTATGCATGCATCCACTGGTTAATTGTAGACGTCACTTAAATCTACCGATTAACATTCCTGGGTGGATGGCATTAATAGCTACTTCCAAAATGTACTTTGACAGTACAGGAATGTCTAACACTCCAGACATCTTGACTGACCAACTTCCCCATCACCACCTCACACCGCCCCAATAGAAGGCTGAAAGCGTAGGCTAATCACCATGACGATGGGTAGCACAGGGAAGCCAGACCAGAGTCATCCAAGAGTAAAATTAAAATCATTGACATCTTTTAACTAAGAGCCCAAAAGGCCATGAAACTAGACTACTGGGTCCTGAGTCATGGCTATAGCCAGGACACGCATGCAGCCCCAGCCGCACATGGCATGCGGGCGGTTGACATCTTTACCTTGGGGGTCAGTGGGACGTATTAGAGCTTTCCCATCATCCTTTGAGGGAGTAGAAGGGCTCACTGTCATAAGAGAACAAAGTATTGTAACGCTTTGGCAAAACTTCAATCACAGCTTCACATTCTGACTACAGTTGCATGTTACCATGCAGCTTTTTCATGTTACTTTGTCACAAATTAATTCCTAGCGGAAAAACAGGAAAGCGGAGCAACGCGAAGCACAGAAGCGTTTGAAAAACAATGTGCAGAAGTGATCCAAAATTACTAGAGGGAAATCAAATCAATTTTCTATACTACTGTCCAGCTAACCATAGAGCCTTGTTCAATTGCCAAAGGAATTGGCGACAAAAAGCAGGAAATGTTAAGGCCTATATTACTCTATGGTAGTGCAAAATCTGAAGGCTGCTCATGTAGGATTATGAGCGGCATGAATGAAATGAAGCAGGAGAGACGATTAGATCAGACAAAATATTATCCGCACTTGACTTTTAACTGAGCCTAAATTACCACAAGAAATAATCTTTATTCATTGATCATTTAATAAAGATCTTTATTAAATTAAGCGCATAGACTACACTGCATGACAAGTATAACAGTATTTTAGGCGATAGATCTTGGTTAATGGCAGTGAGGTGCAAAGCCTGAGCTTTCCCCGCTAGTACCCTCACTAAGCAAATCCGACCCCTTTGTCTCATGCAAATGAAAAGCGTCAAGCACACCGTCTATATCCTAGCATTCCATCAATTACCAGGCAAGACAGTTACCTTCTATTTGGGTAGAAAACATGTTGCTTTCTGGATCAAATCTAAAAAAAGCAGTATATAAAGCATTCAAGTGACAGGAGTCCCTCTAATTGGCCCCTACAATAACCCCCTGTCCCCTCCGCACCCCGGGTGGTTCATTAAATCAAACTGCTTTTAAAAAGCGTAGTGCCATCTCAACTATATTCCCAAACATCAGTGGCTTTGAGAGGGGAAGAAAAAGCAGCAGAGGCTTTTAGAAGGGCAGTTGGGATGAAGCAGAAGACAGGCAGTTGGGATGAAGCAGAAGACAGGCAAACAGAGGGCCAGACAGCCTGGCTACAGCGGTCAGGCTTCACAAGCAACACAGAGGGGAAAGAAATGCTTGGGTGACAGAATGGGAGTTAAAGGCCTCTAAAGAGAGAGGGCTCGTACAAAAAAAAAAACACGGCATCACAGCACAGTTTAACCCCTCACTGCCCAACCGGATGTTAACGGTAAGGTACTTGCCTGGTCGACAGTGAAGGCCGTTTGAAGCGAGCGTCTGGCCTTTAGGACACACGCACGTGTATTTGGGGGAGTATTTGTTGATCTGTGGAGCTGGCAGGCACATGTAGGCACAGCCACCGTTCTGAGCCTTCTCATTGCACCAGTTTGTCCCTGTGTGGAATCAAAATGGAGGGAACCAGTTAGCCACTGCCTGTGCCCCATACTTCTAGGATACATTACGTGAAGAACTACGCTACTTTGCCTTAAAAACGCAGATCAATCTAGTCACACCTACATGGCAGCATTTTGATGTCCTAAAATATCCTAGTCAGAGTGTTTTTTTTTAAAGCATTTAGAGAGGCTAGCCAGTTAGGGAAAGGTCAAAAACAAGGATCCTGCCATGCACTATCTAACGGTTACAAGGGTCAATGGAGTTGACTGAAGACGGTTACATATGAGTGTGGAGCTGTGAATTTCACAGAGGCAGCAAACACAGCCCTCTCTCCCTGTGATCTAGGCTAACTAACATAGCCTGATCACTGGGGCTTGGGAGAGAGAGAGGGCTAACATCTGGCAGCCTTACCAGGCAGCTGGATTAGCTCGTGGTAAACAATGATGTCCTGTGGCTCGTTCAGATTGCTTGCGAGGGTAATCACATCAGAGCCTGTGAACTTGTTTGCTCCGTAGATTGCCTCGTTCTCCCCATCTGTCCAAAACACTCGATCCTGAAACAAAACCAGTCACACACTAAACCCCAGAGCAGATGCCAGTAGAAATGGCTTGGGACCTATGCTTCAGAGAAGGAAAGACTTTAAGACACCGAACAGATATTTATTCTAACAGTAATTCTGTCAAATGCCACCAGGGGTAAATGCCGTTGATCCCCACACGGAGAAAATCATGGGGTTTACAGAAAACCAGTTATGGTGAAACCAACTAATCACTTTGAACAGAGATTTAGCAAATTACCAATTATGAATGTCAATAAAAGCATGCGTTTGCTGGGTAGCATTAACACGAGAAGCAATCCAATTGTAGACGCAAAACTACAATCTGTCAATTACCCTGCCAGTGTATTAGTTATAGGAAGTAGCTTTCGCACACTCATATACACACACATTTCACCACCCTCACAGCGCATCGAGAGCCATACCTCAAACACAGTGACAGCGAAGGGGTGAGCCAGGTATCCTGGGGACTGGAGCACTTTCCTCCGGTTGTCTCCGTTCAGGTCGACACTAGAGAGCATGTGCAACTTTGAGTCCACCCAATACAGTCTACTCTTGATCAGGTCTAAGGGAAGGAAATGAATACACATCACACCCTGTCGCCGTCAAATCAATTGAACCTGCTCAAAGGGTAAATGCACATGAGGTATAATGCAGTGACGGGCCAATCAGAATCCAGCTTCACCCACCCAGGGTGATGCCATTGGGCCACTGAATATCAGTCTCGACCAGGACCTGCCTGTCAACCCCGTTCATGCCCGACTTCTCAATCTTAGCTGGTTCACCCCAATCTGACCAGTACAAGAATCTAGAACACGGGCAGAGAGGAGATCAAATCGTTATGAGGGTCCAGAAAGGTGTAAGCATTCAGGAACAGAAATGCAGAACCCCCATTAAATACAGTAACTTTACCCAGAGAGTGGATCAACAGCGACGGACGCAGGCTCTTTCAAACCGCTGTCAAAGAGAACTTTCCGTTTGGTGCCGATGAAGTTGGCCACAGCTATGGTCTTGGTACCGAGGTCTGACCAGTAGATGTTCTTGTAGATCCAGTCAACGGCGATCCCCACTGGTGTCTGGACGTTATCTATCACCTTCACATGACTTCCTACATCTCCTCGCTTATCCAACACCGTGCTGGAAAGACAAGGGATTGAGAAACATCTGTGCTCGGTTTGAAGTTACTCATTGAGCCAAAAAGAGATGTAGTTTGTAGGGTTGAACGGTTTACTGCTGGGAAGTATAGTGAACATTTGCTCAGTGAACTTTGGCCCTGGTTACCATGTAAAACTGATTTCATACGTCTGTCAGAAACCAGTGATAACAGGTCAAGGTGAACACAGACTCCATGATAATAGACCATCTATGGGCTGAGACTTAATCGCATGTGGGCGTGACGAGACCCATAGCTACCTGAAGATGGGACCCATAGCTACCTGAAGATGGGACCCATAGCTACCTGAAGATGGGACCCATAGCTACCTGAAGATGGGACCCATAGCTACCTGAAGATGGGACCCATAGCTACCTGAAGATGGGACCCATAGCTACCTGAAGATGGGACCCATAGCTACCTGAAGATGGGACCCATAGCTACCTGAAGATGGCCCTCTGGCTCAGGTCAGCCCAGAAGAGCGTCTGCTGGGTGAAGTCTGCATCCAGTGCCACTGTGTTCCGCAGCTGCTCCACAATCTGCGTGTACTCCCTCCTCTCCAGACCCAGCTTCCGGATGTCCCTCCGGTTAGTGAAGATCAGACAGGGCTCCGTGCCTTGAGGGAGCCACAGACACTCATTCATAATGACGATACAATGTAGCCTTTTAAGTCAGTCCTCATGTCAGAACACTAATCACGAGTCACCGAGTCAGGAATGGCACAAAAAAACATCCCCCCAGCTGGACTTCTCAGATCAAGGTCATTGCAAACTATATCACTGCTTTTCCATTTGAGCTTGGACTACAATAAATAAAATATATAGCAGCTTGAGAAGTCAAACACATTGATCAGGACAGATCGACATGGGGTACCGAGTCCATTGGACCGGATGCCCATTAGTGACGCCGCGTTCCTCTAGCGTGCCAACGTCTGCCTAGGCATCCCTCTGCCATGTGCTCGTGGTGGTACAGCATGGTGTATACACGCCAGGCTGAGCCAACTTACCCACGGCCTTGCACACTCCCGTGGTGGGGTCCATCTGGTAACTGTTGTGGCACTCGCACTTATACCCTCCCTTCAGGTTGATACAGATCTGACTACAGATCCCAGGATTCATACACTCATCGATGTCTGCAGGAAAGGGAAAAACATGAATAGTCACTAACAGTAGGAGGTCAATGAATTTAGTTGTGAATACCAAGTCAAATGTAAGAGATGTAGTACATCTCAATACCCAGTTACAAACGTCAGCTGAAAACACCTTTCTTTCGCATGAGAGTTAATATCAAATAGTGTATGGGTTAATGATTAGATATGGCTCCTACCCCCGCAGGTTTTACGGTCTATGAGCTGCAGTCCAGGGGTGCAGTCACACTCGTAGCCAATCACCATGTCCCTGCACATGTGGGAGCAGCCGCCATTGTTCAGCAGACACTCGTTCAGGTCTGAGACGGGAACAGCAGAACAGTGGTTACTCATGCCCTTTATTCACAAACAAAGGCCTGCCTGAAAATCAAATCACATCAGTGGACTGGCGTCGGCTGGCTGAACGATAGCGGACTAATGGGAATCGCTGTAGCGTAGGACGAGTTTGACAAGGACAATACGAGGTATCCGACATGGGACAGGTCAAAAGGGTAAAATGTATATAGTAAGTGGTATACACAAACAGACCGAACACTTGCGTCAACCCCATAATGTTCTGCGGTCTACAACCAGGGCAGTATTGCAACTTGCAAGGCAACCCACTCCAGTGAAAGCACTCATGGCTCTTCATCGTGACTGAACAAGTCACAAGACTACACACACACACTAACTGATCTCATCCTCGCGTCGCTTCTACTGCTTAATTATAAACAGGTTTGGTTCCCGTCCATCCACTTACTGCACTCTTTGATGGGCTCGTCGCTCCAGTCAGGACAGTCCCGGGCCTTGTTGCACACTTTGCTCATCTCGATACACTCGCCACTCCGACACTTGAACCTGTCAGGGCCGTTGCACTGCGTCACTGAGTCGTGAAAGAGAAAGGTGACATTACAAACCGGTGAGGCTGTTAAACAGGTACAGTGACACAATGGAAGTGGGTGTAGGAGATTGAGTCGACCGTCTACAAATGTTGTGGATGTAACCATAGAAACACGGAGTGCTTAATTGCACGTGCAACCAATGCAATTCATGTGACGGCTTGAAGTCAATACTTCCATAATCTCATTGCTGTAATCCTGAATATCAAATTATAGTATTTATTGAGCATATTTTGCCCCAACTCATACAGGAATATCTGAACGCCGACGCAAAAATGACCTTGTTTGTAGAAACGTTCTGTAGTGTAGCAACACCATGTACATTCGTTCGGGACGACATTACTTCTGGTTGAACACTCACAGTTTTTGCAGTTGACTTCGTCGGTGCCATCTGCACAATCACGCAAGCTGTTGCACTGTCTGCTGCCGTGGATACAGGTGCCGTCCTCGCACTTGAACTGGTCTGGCCTGCAGGTACGAACAGCTGGAGAGGAGAGGACACAGACCTGTTACACCATTTAACCCTTAACTCCATTTGCACTCAATACCTACACCACGGTCATAACCATACAAAAAACAGAAACCCATGACAGCTGCTGTGGACACGGAGTATAAAGACAAGCACGTTTATTTTATGGCAATATTGTTTTATTGTAATAGAAGGCTCCATTTATGATCATATGAAAGCAGCGCAATCTGACCTGTGTAGCAAAAAAAAAAAAAAAGTAGCCAAAATAATCGGCTGGCCTGCTGGAACTTGCAGGTGGTCTGATTAAGCCGCGCCACACTTACGACAGTTTTCTTCATCACTGCCGTCCTTGCAGTCAGAGTCTCCGTCACAGCGCCACTTGCGGTGGATGCACTCCCCGGAGCCACACTGCGTCTCGCTGGGTGAACATTTAGCCGGGGGCGTGGGGTGGCGACCACAGCGCTGAGGGGATTCGTCCGATTGGTCCTGGCAATCCACGTCGTCGTCACACACCCAGCTGCCAGGGATACAGGTGGCGTTGCCACACTGAAACTCGCTGGGGCCGCAGGACGACGGGGCGCACTCCTGCTCGTCACTCGTGTCGCCACAGTCGTCCTCGCCGTTGCACACAAAGTTACGGGAGATGCAGCGGCCGCTCGCACAGGTGAACTCCAGCGGGGCGCACGTGATGTTACCTGTGTGAGTGAACAGAGTACTCAGTACTGTGACGCCAATGTAGGAATCAACAACTATGTACTCCTAAATTAACTGTTGCTGCTTGGAGTCATTCAAAAATACACAGTAAGGAAATCCACCTAGCGGTTCGAGGGACACCTCTCGCCCTACGGCTACATGGCAAATAGACTCACCGCAGTTAATTTCATCCTCGCCGTTATCGCAGTCCTTCTCTCCATCACACTTCCAAAAGACCGGGATGCATTGGGTGGACCCGGCGCCACAGCTAAACTCATTCACACGGCAGGTCCTGGTGTCTGCAGGGCACATGGATGGAGAGGGAGTGAATTTATAGACCTTTAGTGCTGCAAGTGTTTGGAATGGGAAATGCTTAACACACAATTCTGCAGGGCGCTGGGCTAGGCTGGCTAATGGAGCACTGAACGATATATTGAGCCGAGCACTGAGTCGACTGCCTCTGACAGCAAACGTAGGCGGTTAGACAAATGTTATACATTTTCAAATCAATTGATCTTGATGTGTTCAACAAGATTAGATTGAGATTAGTGTGTATACACTCCCTCACTTTACAGGGTAGGTACTGTATAGATCAGATTACGAATGCTTCCTTAACTAGGCTGAGAGTCCAGAGCACGTCTTCGAGCCCATTCAAAACTCTTACAAGCCTCTATCTAGTGGCGATTGGCACAACGCCTGTTGGTTAGGAAGCAAACCTAGAGGAATTTAATATTTCAATCAAAGACAAGCCATCAGGAACTGACCTACTAATCATACCATTGAAGCAGAGGAGACAGACGAGTCATGTGTAACAGGGATATAGGAAGGTCTGGTGAGAGTGCTCGCTACCAAAATCAATGAAACTATTTCTGAGGAATGCATGTGAAAGCATGCTGGGCAGTATCAGTCAGAAGAGCTTGTGAAGCATTAGCTCCACATCGGCGAAGAAAACTCATACTGCTCCTAATGTAACATCACACACACAACGGGCTCAGAGAGTAATGTACGACGGCAGATGAACTGACAGACCCGTGTTGGAAATATTCTTAACGTCACATCAAATCAACATTTTATAAAGCCCGTCTTACATCAGCTGATGTCTCAAAGTGCTGTACAGAAACCAAGGCTAAAACCCCCAAAACAGCAAGCAATGCAGGTGTAGAAGCAGCCTCATGTAACCTAATGCACTTTTGGGAGCGAATTGCTTAATAGACAACTGCTTCTAACTAAAGGACAATTTTGGGAGAATTAAGAGTTCCTCAATATTTAAATGTGGTGACTCACATCCTCACACAAACATCACCATGCCTACTGACAGAGCGCTTTTCCGACAGCTGGTCAAACAAACCAGTGACGTCTTGACCTGCACGTACACACAAACCACCCCAAATAGGACTGACACCCTGCTCATTGTGTACTGCAGTGGAATACATTGCTGCTGCCCACATCACTGGGAACAATCCCGTTTGGAACATTAAATGAAGGCTTGTAATGTGGCCACCTGGTCTCTATGCAAGTCGAACTATGCGAGGGTGCACGGAGGACATGCACTTAAAGCAGTATAGCGGAAAGAGCCAGAGTAACCTGATCTAATCTGGATCCAAAGCCATATCCACAAACTGACACAGCTGTTGCATTGGCTGACCGTGGGAGGCACATGGTGAAACTGTGATTAAACGCCCGTGTGAGATTGACAACCTGACCCACTTATTATGGAAGACGCAATTTAACCCAACTTTTCATTATACTGTAAGTGAAGGCAAAACATTCAACATTTATTTTAGACAGGGATACATTTCTCAACTGAATACGAAGATCAGAAGGAAAGGGAGTCCCAATCTGGGGCTGGCTTGTTGCAGGTCACTTACGGCAAACATCCACGCTCTCGTCAGAGCCATCCTCGCAGTCTGGCTCACCGTCGCAGTGCCATCTCTTGGGGACGCATTGGCCATTGCGACAGACAAAATCCACCTCCGCACAGGTCTTACGAACTGCAAAGGCACAGCGGCAGCGAGTGTGTTAGTGATACAGTATGCAAGCGTCAGAATCAGACCACCAAGCAGCAAGTGAAGCATTTTGGTCTTTCAGTGTGAGGACAAAATCCGCCCCAAAGTACCAACCAAAGTATCACAAATAAGAGCCGAAGGTCAGCTCCGGACTAAACCAATATAAGGTTTGACAATGTGCCCTTTAAAATCATAGTCACTATAGTGTATATTTAGTATAGTGGTCTATTTCAGGATTTCCAAATGTGGTTCTGGGGTCCCACTACACAGCTGATTCAAATAATCAAAGCTTGAAGATTAAGTGTTTATTTTCAATCAGCTGTGTAGTGCTAGGACAATAACCAAGAGGTGCACCCAGGGGGCCCTCAGGACAGAGTTTGGGGAAATCCTGGTCTATTGCACTGAGCATAGTATTAGTCAAACAGACCTCCACAATGGCAAAGCACTCACCCTCGCACTCACCCTCCCACATACCCCACCCTATTTTAAGTCACTTCATGTCCACTGTGCTAAAGAGCCTCCTCACAGGCCATTCCTCCTTGTGACTAGATTGCCACCTATTGCCAGAGGCCCCTCTAACTCTTATGGAAGTCCCATCAACATTAATGTCACCAGGGCTGTGTTGGTAATGTATACAGTCAATAGAGGGATCGACGGGCAGAGAGACAAAGGAAACAGATGGGCAGGTAATCCATAGTAACACTAAAGTGGTTATGTCAGCACAGATTTCATCGAGACCGCAACACATCCCTTTCTACAGCAACCTCTTCTTCCCTCCATCCTGCTCCGTCTCATCCCCCATGACCCAGATAGCACAGAAAATCAAGGTGACACTCCGTTTGCCCAGATGGGGCTCGTGGGCGCGTCTCCGTCACGGCCATTTTTAGCTCTCCAGAACCGGCGCCACTTACACCAGGTCATGATAACCCCGGTGGATTCAGACAGCACCAACGGGGCCAAGATTACAAGGGTGGTTTCACAACAGGCTATGCCACTGATTTATCACCGATCTGATGAAATAGTGTGAGAGGCGGTTCGTGCTTCTCACCACAGGTGTGCTCGTCACTGCCGTCGGAGCAGTCCTCATCCCCGTCACACTGCCAGACAGACGGGATGCAGCGGCCATTCCCACACTGGAACTGACTGGGCTCACATTCTGTCTTCGATCCTGTAAGGAACAAGGAAATACTCATTGCACAACAATGTAGAACTGGCGTTTGCGTCCCCAGGCTTCAAGGACTACAACATTCCATCTCGTTCGGCACCAAATTGAAAGTCCTGACCTGGGTCGTGTCTGTAGGACACAGAAACACAAAATAAGCCATCACTACATGCACACATTCAGCCAATCGATGGTTAAGGCAAAATCAAAAGCCAGAGTCAAATTCTAAAATGACTGTCTATGGGGTTAATATTGACAGAGGGAAGAGAGTTCATTTGACGTCAACAATAACCCACTGTGCCCTAGGTACCAGCCAGCCACAGTGAAACACGGCATATGGCTCCTGTATGACAGAGTGGCTGTTGCCAGCCAGCTACGAGCCTGTGCAGAGAGGAGAAAGTACAGCCGGACCATGTCTAATGACCCCCTGCTCCTCAGAGTGTGCCTGAGTGACCTGCTCAGCATGGTACACTTCTGCAGCAGGGAGCTAACAGACCTGTGTGACGGGAGGCCAATACCACCAGCACTAGTCTGCCTGGGACCGACTAGTAATTGTCCTGGGCAGTGGCCAAAGGGTGTCCGAAATGGCACCGTATTGCCTAAATAGCGCACACACTTTTGAACAGACGCCTCGAGTCAAAAGCAGTGCACTAAATATGCAAAAGGGTGCCATTTTCAGACACAGCCATTTTCTAAACAAGCCAGCAGATCAGGCTCTTGAAGGGTAGAATGCCAAAGAACAATCAAGAGGGTCATATAAAGCAGAGCGCTTGCAGTGTGGACATTAGCATAAGTCTCAGGGGCACTACCAAACAAGTGGCTGATATGGGTCCTCATACACACAGGCCTACACATAGTAGAGAGATTACATTAATCAGTGCCACTCATGCCCAAACCGTCCCGTGATAGTTCCAAGGCAAGGACCGGTGTGTAGCAGCAGTGCTCCTAGAGTGGTTCACACTACAGCTAAACCAATGACCCCCCCCCCCCCCCCAAACCGCAACTAGAATAAGGCTGGTCCTGAGGGGCAGGGCATCAAAATGAAATCCCAGGCCAAAATAAATGGAGACTTGCATAATCATACACACTGAGGCTGAATCATGTGAATATTGGTTATTAGTCAACTGTATAGGTCCTACTGCTCGTCTGTTCTATGGAGCAAGGACAGCTCACAGCAGGAGTTACCTCAGATACATCTCTGCTATTGTAACACATTTTGTGCTGCGGTTGCTTCACTGAAAAGCCTGGGGCAGTGGATCTGTTGATTAAAACTTGATAGTAGGCAATAACTTGGACGAATACTGAACAAAAATATAAATGCAACATTTTACTTTCCATAGGAAATCAATCATTTTAAATAAATACTTAAGGCCATAATCTAGGGATTTCACGTGACTGGGAATACAGATATGCATCTGTTTGTCACAGATCCCCCCCCCAAAAGGATCCCTGCATTCAAATTGCCATCGATGAAATGCAATTGTGTTCATTGTCTGTATGCCTGCCCATACCCGCACAGCCACCCTGGGGCACTCAGTTCACAACATTGACATCAGCAAACCGCTTGCCCACACATGGTCTGCGTTTTAGAGGCCAGTTGGACGTACTGCCAAATTCTCTAAAACAATGTTGGAGACTGCTTATGGTAGAGAAATGAACATTCAATTCTCTGGCAACAGCTCTGGTGGACATTCCTGCAGTCACCATGGCAATTGCATGCTCCCTCAACTAGACAATCTTGCGTGACAAAGCTGCACATTTTAGAGTAGCCTTTTATTGTCCACAGCACAAGATGCACCTGTGTAATTATCATGCTGTTTAATCAGCTTCTTGATATGCCACACTTGTCAGGTTGATGAATTCTCTTGGCAAAGGAGAGATGCTGACTAACAGGGGCATAAACATTTGAGAGAAATAAGCTTTTTGTGTGTATGGAAAAAGTCTGGGATCTTATTTCAGCGCATGAAACCAACACTACATGTACACGGATCTAAAATATAAACGCAACATTAGGGAATAAACCCACCAACCAAACTAAAGCAGGCGTACTAACGCCTATTGGCAGCTTGCTGATCGGTCTCATTATTTACCATTTTCAAATTAATTGTAGGCTTCAAGTGTTTGCAATTGTGCAATCATTAATAGCAGAAGGTCTGAAACACTCCAAGGAAATATGTAATTAGTGTTAGATCAATGTCATTGTGAAATGTATGGTTAATACTCAAATAACCAGTTTCCATAATGAAAGCCATAGGGCAAACATTAACTGTTGTAGGTAGGCCTAGCCTACTCTTATTTCATTGTATTATACTTTTAATTGAGTAACAAAAGAGACATTTCAAAAAATATGCGCATCTTTCATTCAGGCCCATTGTCTGCTTTGATTGACAAACTAATTTCCGTTCGCCACAGATTGTGTCCGTCTGTAGTCCCTGTCCGCTGTGGTGGCCTACAGTCTGAAGACAACGCGCTTTTGAGCACTATTGGTCTCAGTATCACAACCAAAATGGAGAATAAAAGCCTTGGTCCTTGGACACAGCTCCATTTTAATTAGGTCAAGGAGAACCTAATTTGCGTATGGTCTCGCTCAATTCACGAAGTGAAAACAATCGGAGATGCAACAACAAAAGCCCCCGACACTAATAAAATGTTATTTTCACGGTGTGGCAAAACATACCCCTTCACGCTCAATGACAAACCTAAACACTTCATAGATGGTCTACATACCGATAGGGTAATACAGACAAGCGCTTAATCGCCAATGCCATGCACTGCAATCCAATAGTCCGCAAATAATAAGTCACCTGTTCTTTATAAATTTGTTCTTTATAAATCCCCCCCCGAAGAGAAGAATGTGGTGTTGCTACGCTGTCCCACTGGCCAGTGTGAAACAACATATCAATCCATTGAAGGCTCGCCCCAATCTTCAGGAATAAATGATCACTGGTGGAACATTCTGTAACCTACAGAGAGCGAATGTTAAAGAGAAGATTCCAAATACATCCCACCCCCCTATATCAGTACTATCGACTTCAGATTCATTGCAACCCAAACCAATTACCCACACTGACCATTTAAAAAAAACGACGGTATATGTTTCTAGTGTAACGACCACGTAGCCTACATAAACACAGGCCTTTTGCCTGGCCGCATTTAAAACGACCGACACCTAAAGACTGAAAGCAATTATTCTGGAGTTTGTCAAACCTAGGCATTTTATTGGAAACGGCAAATGTTGGAATAAAACAATATGCTGAGGGCACTGTGAAAACCCGTCTGCCCGTTTTGTGCCATATTCGTAGAACGAAAGCAAGGTTGAGTATTACATTGCCGCTGTCAGTCCTGTGTAAAGAAACCATAGGCAGGTGTAATGGGCATAACCAACCCGGTGTTGTACCAACACATTGAAATAGACCACAAAACGTTCAGACATGTACAATTAGGCTACGTACCGTGTATAACACCACACTGCTGAAGACATATTGGTAGGATAAGGAGCCCAAGAATAGACGTGACCATTTCGCAGTGTGAGCTGGCCTGGTCGTTCTGCGCGGATATTCACACTGCTACGGATACGACACCTAGCTGGAGAAAACAAAAACCTAGCGCCAACCACGCGCTTTTTATCTCATTTAGGCAACACCGGTCAGGCTCTCCCTCCTCTCAAGCTGGTCATCGAGCTGCAAGCCATGTCCTAATTTACTGATAACATCAACCTGCACCAAACAACCGCGCCAGCAGAGCTGTGTGTGAGCTTTCCCCCCCTCCTTCAAAATGTCATTTTACAAAACAGTAACCCTTTCCCTGCCCACCGGTGATGTTAGGCTATGTGTAATGCTATTCTGATGGGAAGTGTTTCGATACATATGCTATTACAATTCATAACTGTAGCCGAGATGAAAATGTATGTATGATTGTCAAGGGGCAATTGCGGTTAGCTGAGTGATTGATTGACCGATTGATTCCACTAATTGGTTAATTGATTGATTACTAGTCAATCTAGCGTGAGTGGGACATATCACTGGCCAGACTTCATGGGACTGTGGATAAAAAATAAAGGATCTAGCCAATAACAGCACATAACTGCAGTAATTGCAGTCAATTTACAGAGCAATTAAACATACTGTTTGAAAAGTGAAAGAGTGCAATGAAAGCCAGCCATACAGGGGTTAATGTGGACCATTTTTTATGTTTAAGCTACAAGTTTCCGATATCTCCTTCTTGTTATCCATCCACTTGTTTTTATCATGAAGACTATTGGGCAGCTGATGAATCGCCCTGCAACTTGCCTGTTCTGTAATAGTAACGATGTACCAGTAACACAGCTGGAGGCACTTTCTGTCCTAGATTCTGCAGGCATACCAAAACAAAACTGTAATACTGTGCATCATCATGGAATCTCTCTCTCTCTCTTTATCTTTATTTTTCTTTCTTTCCGTCTCCATAATTATAAATCCATAATTTAGTGCTGTTTGAAAACATAAACCCAGCATTTAGTGTTATTTGCAGACTTTGATGTTCAGATATTGTACCGTCGACACGTACACTGAGCATACAACACATTAGGAACATCTGCTCTTTCCATGACCTAGACCAGGTGAATCCAGGTGAAAGATATGATCCCTAATTCATGTCACTTGTTAAATACACTTCAATCAGTGTATATGAATGGGAGGAGACAGGTTAAAGGATTTTTAAGCCTGGATACAATTGAGACATGTATTGTGTATGTGTGCCATTCAGAGGGTGAATGGGCAAGACAAAATATTTAAGTGCCTTTGAACGGGGTATGGTATAGTAGATGCCAAACGTACCGATTTGAGTGTGGGAAGAACTGCAATGCTGCTGGGTTTTTAACGCTCAACAGTTTCCTGTGTGTATCAAGAACGATCCACCAGCCAAAGGACATCCAGCCAACTTGACACAACTGTGGGAAGCATTGGAGTCAACATGGGCTAGCATCCCTGTGGGACGCTTTTGACACCTTGTAGAGTCCATGCCCAGAGCAATTGAGGCAGTTCTGGCAAATGGGTGGTGGTTGTGGGGTGTTCCTAATGTTTTGTACACTCAGTGTACATTTACAGTGTAGCAAACAAGTCAACTCACGTTAAATAGTATGGATTGGAAAAGTTGTGCTACCTTATATTGAATGTGAAATGGTGTGTGCACTATTCTGAATCAAGTTAATACTCTCCTAACTCCAGTGAAGTAACATTTTCTACAAGAATTGTGAGACGTGCCCCCTGAGTGGCGCAGCGGTCTAAGGCACTGCATCGCAGTGCTTGAGGCAACACTATACACTCGGGTTCAATCCCAGGCTGTGTCATAGCCGGCTGTGCCGGGAGACCCATGAGGCGGTACACAATTGGCACAGCGCTGTCCGGGTTAGGGTAGGGTTTGGCTGTCTGGGTGTCCTTGTCCCATTGTGCTCTAGTGACTCCTTGTGGTGGGTTGGCCACCTAAGCCGACTTTGGTTACCAGTTGTATGGTGATTGGTGTGGCTGACTTCTGGGTTAAGTGAGCAGTGTGTCAAGAAGCGATGCGGCTTGGCATGGTTGTGTTTCAGAGGACGCATGGCTCTCTCCCAAGTCTGTATGGGAGTTGCACTGATGGGACAGGATTGCAACTACCAATTGGGGAGAGAAAGGGGTAAAAGTACAACCAAAAAAATATCTGTATTTTTAACATCAAATATAATTTGATGGAGTCAATTTCCACTGCCAACTAGCCTTTAAAATGCTACATTTAATGGATTTATACATATTGGGTGCTATCATTCTTGTGGTGTTGTCTGTAGGCGCCCAATATTCTCTGTTAATTAATTTACAGCGATCGAGTCTTGTAATCCTGCCTTCATAAATTCCAATTTGCATTAGTGTTCGTTCTCGCTGAATCCCATTTAATGAACCAGTTGAAGAACAGTGCACTAATATCCTGTGCTGATAACGTGGTGATGCTGGTGGTGATATGGCTGTGGCAGAGTAGAGAGGAAAGTGTGAGAAAAGACAACAGACAATAAGAAGTGATTTAGCTAGAGCGCTAAATCTCCTGGCATCCTTCCCTGTCAAGGTCTGATAGAGACACTGTTATATAATTCTCCTCTCTGAGTAAGACGGGGAAATATTGAATATTAATCACGATACCATTATAATGATTTACTTAGTGTGCATGTTTAACGAACCAGCGTCTCTGCTGCTTGTGTTGCTGCTGTATCAAGGCATTCCTTTGGGAGGCTTTTATCTGAACCAGTGTCTGCTCATCACTATCAGTGAGTGATCTCTGTGTGATTTTGCTGCACGTGCCCTCCGGGCTGGAGAACAACACACACAACACAAGATTACAACATAGAAATATCTAAATCAAATCTACAGTTAAAAAAATAAGAGCTACAATAAAATAACAATAATGAGGCTATATACAAGGGGTACCGGTACCAGGTCAATGTGCAGGGGTACAGGTTATTCGAGGTAATTGGGGTAATATGTACATGTAGGTAAGGGTAAAGTGATAGGAGCTATGATTTCACCTTAAATACTTTCTACTCAAATCAAATCAAATCAAATTTTATTTGTCACATACACATGGTTAGCAGATGTTAATGCGAGTGTAGCGAAATGCTTGTGCTTCTAGTTCCGACAATGCAGTAATAACCAACAAGTAATCTAACTAACAATTCCAAAACTACTGTCTTGTACACAGTGTAAGGGGATAAAGAATATGTACATAAGGATATATGAATGAGTGATGGTACAGAGCAGCATAGGCAAGATACAGTAGATGGTATCGAGTACAGTATATACATATAAGATGAGTATGTAAACAAAGTGGCATAGTTAAAGTGGCTAGTGATACATGTATTACATAAGGATACAGTCGATGATATAGAGTACAGTATATACATATGCATATGAGATGAATAATGTAGGGTAAGTAACATTATATAAGGTAGCATTGTTTAAAGTGGCTAGTGATATATTTACATCATTTCCCATCAATTCCCATTATTAAAGTGGCTGGAGTTGAGTCAGTGTCAGTGTGTTGGCAGCATCCAATAGTGGTGGCTGTTTCACAGTCTGATGGCCTTGAGATAGACTGTTTTTCAGTCTCTCGGTCCCAGCTTTGATGCACCTGTACTGACCTCGCCTTCTGGATGATAGCGGGGTGAACAGGCAGTGGCTCGGGTGGTTGATGTCCTTGATGATCTTTATGGCCTTCCTGTGACATCGGGTGGTGTAGGTGTCCTGGAGGGCAGGTAGTTTGTCCCCGGTGGTGCGTTGTGCAGACCTCACTACCCTCTGGAGAGCCTTACGGTTGAGGGCGGAGCAGTTGCCGTACCAGGCGGTGATACAGCCCGCCAGGATGCTCTCGATTGTGCATCTGTAGAAGTTTGTGAGTGCTTTTGGTGACAAGCCGAATTTCTTCAGCCTCCTGAGGTTGAAGAGGCGCTGCTGCGCCTTCTTCACAATGCTGTCTGTGTGAGTGGACCAATTCAGTTTGTCTGTGATGTGTATGCCGAGGAACTTAAAACTTGCTAC